>NC_137459.1:307918250-308271765 GCF_964235325.1 Thermobia domestica
CACACGGAGTACCGTATCTGAGACATGTTCTTCTGATGCTCAAGCCCATAGCATGCTGCAATAAATTCTGAAGTTTCGTGCATGACTGTGTTGAGTTCTGCGACAGGATTTCCTAGATTTTGCACGAGAAGTGCCTTTTTTCTTTCCTATTCCATAAATACTTTCAACAGTTTAGCATTCTGTTAATGTATGAGCTGCTAGCAAATGTTTAACGATATCTAATGCCTTTTCCTTTGATGCTGAAATATCAATCGCTGTCCTTTGGCTGATCGCAGATTCCATAAAGACTTAACTACCTTCAACAATTTCAGCATAATGATGGGGGGGGGGGGGGGGGAGGAGAAATACATTTCTGTAATCGGAAAATATCCATGATATCAGAAGCAAAAGTTCTAGCTAATAGCATAGCTGAATGAACAAGAATAACGTCTGCTTCCTCATTTTCATTACTTAGACCTGGAAGTGGAAATGTTCTATCTGGAGTTACATCGATAGGGGTAATATCAGGCCCAGTATCAACTGCTGAAGAGTAGGGAAAAACTTCACACATTCACAAAAGTAGTTGCATATGTGTTGAATTACTTGAGTCTAGTTTTCAGAAACTGTAAGAATATCTTCTTGTTGTGGAAGGGGAGTATTCATTCTCAGTTGATACTTTCTGCTGACTTTTACACATCGTTGTGCCGTGTGCAATTTTTAATGCTATTCTCATTGTATCTATCAAATACAAGATATACATCAGCAGTTTGTAGGCGATCGTTGATATATTCTACGTACTTTTTCACAAAATCTAAAACAGTTCCAACTGATAGCCAGGGTATCACCCAGAGGATTGCAGAATCGTCTATTACATAAGCACTGGGACGAGCTCGAACACGATTAGAGTTCAACTGCTAAACTTCATTTTAAGACTGCTTTAGATGTGGAGCTCATAGAGCCATCATCATTAAATAATGCAGTTGGGAGTGGTGCTAGTTCATGCTTAAGGACGGACACAACAAACCAATCACACGTTGGTATATGACATTGGCGTCATAAACAGAAAACCGTGAATGGTTACATTTCTTTTCATTGAGGCCATGGTTATGATTTTCATTGAGATGGGTCTGTGAAAACCTTCTGGCTCTGATCTTTGGAATTCAGTCATTTGCTTTTCTCCTATTGCAACAGTATCACGAACGTTTACAGATGCAGTTGCAACTTGTCCAGTTACGATAATGATAATTTCAGGAGGGTGCTGCAATGAATCCAAGGAAGGATCAATGCACTGAAATAGTTTTTCTCGAGTTCTTTCTTTTTTGTGTCTTCATTGTCCTTTTCCTTTCTGGGTTCACTTTCTTCTTTGTGATATAGAAAAAGCAATTGGAGATCTTTATCATTTCGTAGTTCTTCAATGTTTTTCTGCAGCTAAGTGCAAATGTGAAGACTTAGTGGCCAAGTTGCAACCATGTTTTCGTTTAGAATACACCAATAAGCCCTCTATGACTCTTCCCGTACCACATGAAGGTAGTTTCAATAAACATTTCACCCCAAATAGCATTCCATATACCTCGTCTGTGTCGTACAACACGTTGTCCTTTTAAAAACGTCTTCATTACATTACTATTAATGTTGCACATCGAGGAGTAATAATAAAGGCAGTATCTAGCATAGTTGAAATGTCCTACTGCAAAAAAAGTATGGAATCATTTGCTTCAGAGTATTTCTTCTGCAACTATTCGTAATGCTCTTGGGTTCTGTGAAGATTTCTCTCCCGACAACATTTATTGAACATATGCAAATGCACATGATAATATTTCTTCAATCCCACTATATGCCATGAGAATCCCAACACACCCCACGAAGCTCATTAGGATATGCATTCCACCAAGTCTAAGAGTGAAATTCTTTAACTCCTCCGGGTAAGACCACATGATATCAACAGCAATTCGATACAGAGCCTGATCAACTGTGAAAACTACATGCTGTTGACCTGCTTCCTCAGTCATTTCACCTCCATCATTGTTGTCATTACCGTGTCTGAATTTCCAGTTGTCATGTTAATTGCTGAATGATTCGCGAGATATTGAAGGAAATGTTTATAAATAGTAGCGTAGCGTGGATATAATAAGGGTCCTGATATTAGGGGCTCGTACCGCAATCTGCTCAACAATGACAGAGTGGCACCCGACAGATTCTTGCTTAGTACACTCAAATCAATAAGATACAGCAAAAGAACTTTGGGCGTAGGACAATTCAGGTTCAAAAATAAATAAAATAATAAACGTTAACATTTAGTTTTGAACCTGGCAACACTGCTGGCATTTATTGTGTTCTTTCAAACTGAAGATGGGGTAATGTTAGAATATTGATATTCATCTACATACCGAATTTGATTTTTCTAGGATTAACGGTTTCCGAGATATTGAAGGAAATGTCTAAAAATAGTGGTGTAGCATGATTTGAAGACACCCCCAATTTCAGGCGCCCATATCTCAGTTTGCCCTGGGGGCGCGGTGGCTCAGTGGTAGACCGTTCACCTCCGGTGCTTGGGGTCCCTGTTTCGATTCCAGCTCGCGCCGTGTGGACTTTGTGGTGGATAAACACCGTGCTCGTGGGTTTTCTCGGGTTCTCCCGTTTCCTCCCACTTTCTTCATTCCACCATTTCACTCATCTTTCATCATCACCGTCTCCTTTAGCCTAACCGGCATATTCGTGGGACGTAAAACTTAAAGATTTCGTTTTTTCTTAGTTTGCCCAACAATGACAGAGTGGCACCCGGCAGATTCTCGCTTAACACACTAAAATCAATAAGAAACAGCAAAAAAAACTTTGGGCGTACCGCATTTCATGGTTCACTAAATTTTACCCCTTCGGCTACCGGACTAAAAAGCTTAGAATTTCAAGAGGATTGGTTGCATTCACAACTTCTTACGACTTTTAATTGAAAGAATCGTGGAAATTAACTCTATAATCGACAGAGTTCGTATATCTAGAAATTGAATTTTAAAAATACGACTAAAGTCAAACCTTTATACTCTGGTCAAGAGAGAGGCCAGTCATACATATCGTGATAATAGTTGCAAGCAGTGCTACTTTCAGAAAGAAAAATGTTCCGGGGGCACACTTAGTATTCGAAGGGGCACATATTATTTTCACACGGTACTGTTCTATTTATTATTATATTATTGACGTATTATCTTGGTCTTCTCCTGGGGAGAGACACTCTCAGAGCTCCGAGGGGCAATGCCTCCCAAAAACATGTCTGGAAGAAACACTGGTTACAAGTGGATGGTTTCTTTAGAAAGGAACAGCTTACAGTGTTGCCGCCTTGTAACACACGTTCAGAAGTTTTTGTCAATAGGGGAGCAAGGAGCTCAACGGAGCCTCAGTTGAATACTCACTATGTGTCAATACGACAACAGGTGCTCCTCCAAATGTCAGTTCGTTACTTATTTTGATCAGAGTATGGTACATAGGACAGAAATCAAAATGGAGCGGGGACTAGTGGTGGCTAAACGGAACAGCAATGCCTTCTCAATATCAGGTACAAGTGGATTGGGGTAAAAATTTAGATTTTACACGATAGTGTACCAGGATGAACCAAGGCAAAATTTTCATCCGGGCAAAATGACTTTTTGGCGTCCCCGTAATCCTAGTCTATATTTTACATTTTATTACAGTGATTTTAATATTTTGAACCCATTTTTCAAAAAGCAAAAATTACTACTCAATCACATGATAAATATAGTTAGTACTTAAAAATATACATATGATATCTTTTTATTATTATTTATGTACCAATATGTATAAACAAAACAAATATCGGACAGCATTTATTGAATACTGCTAATGGTGACATGATTACTGCTATATTGTAAATTGTTTTGTTATATCAATAACATCAGGAGTCATTCTACCACATATCCGAATGAAACAATCTATTCTAATAACGTGACATACCAAAAAAATACATTTCACATATTTTTGAACTTGTTTTATGCACATCAATATAAACAACCTTTTTTATGTAGGTCCTGGTAGTTGAAGTACATAGCATTCATGAAACGTATCTCATGAGTTTGTGCAAATGCTGATCACTCTTATAAGACTAAAGCTTACCAGGTGTACCAGTTAATAATGCGGATTTGGTAAGCAAAGAAAATACGAAAAGTTCAACAGAAGCAACAAAAGGGGTTTATTCAAAGTAATGCCCATCGCTATCTACACATTGCTTCCATCTTTTCAGGCAATTTGTGGATACCATTGCAAAAGAACCTTGTGTCCTTCGAAGCAAAGCATTCAGTGACCCACTGTTTCACCTCTTCATACGTTCGGAAGTGCTGCTCAGAAAGTGCGTGTGCCAGTGGTCAGAACAAGCAATAATCTGAGGGGGCAAGGTCTGGTAAATAGGACGGATGGGCTAATATCTCCCAGCCTAAGTCCTTTAACGTGCCTTTAACAGGCTTTAAAGTGTGTGATGACGCGTTATCATGAAGCAAAATTACTTTGCCGTGTCTTGTTGCCCATGGTGATCGTATGACAATCAAAGTCTGGTTGAGATTGATTATTTGTCGTTGGTAGCGATCACTATTAACGGTTTCACCGGGTTTGAGAAGCTCATAGTTCACTACACCCTACTGATCCCACCACACACAGAGCATTGTAGTTTGTCCAAACCGATTTGGCCTTGCAGTCGATGTTGATGGTTGACCTGGATCAACCCAGGACTTTTTTGCGTTTAGGATTTTCAAAATATAGCCACTTTTAGTCACCAATCACTATGCGATGTAGAAAGGATTTTCTTTGGTGACGTTGAAGTAGGACTTTACAGCTGACTTTTCGACTTTTCATTTGTTTCTCAGTCACTTCATGTGGCACCCATTTCCCTTCCTTCAAAACCTTACCCTACCCATTGCTTTTAAACGATTGGAAACTGTTTGCTGAACTACGTTCAATCTTTTGGTGAGTTCTTTCTGAGTTTGACACGCATCTTCATCCAATAATGCTTGCAGTTCTTGGTCCTCAATTTTTTTCGGTTGGCCTGGTCGTTCGATGTCGGCACTCTTAAAGCGCTTAAACCAGCGTTCACACGTATATAGAGATGGAGCATGTTCACCTTAAGGCAACAGACTACTAAATATTTTTGAAAAAACTAATAATTTTTCTTTTGCCCGTTTTTCGTAAATGGAAAGAGGTAATACAATGTAACTTACCACAATAATAGATAATGTTATTCTACACCCGAAAATACGAATTGGAAGAATTTTCAGTGTTGCCAACCATAGAAATTACAGTGTGACCAGAATTTGAATTACTCAAAAATCTAGGTAAAGGCAACGACTAGAAAGATGAACTCTACTACTTTTTAAATAATGTTTCTATTTATTTTGTAATGACTTATTTATTTTGTAATAATTTATGTAAGTTTTATAAAATAAATGAAATAAGTCATCAATTACCGTTAACAAGGAACATAGACAGCATGATAATTCATCAATTACCGTTGAGCTCATTTTTCTAGTCGCTGCCTTTACCTAGATTTTTGAGTAATTCAAATTCTGGTCACACCGTAATTTCTATGGATGGCAACACGGAAAATTCTTCCGATTCATATTTTCGGGTGTAGAATAACATTATCTATTATTGTGGTAAGTTATATTTTATTACCTCTTTCCACTTACGAAAAACGGGCAAAAGAAAAAATATTAGTTTTTCAAAAATATTTAGTAGTCTGCCCCCTTAAGCCTTCCGAAGAATTCGAAAACTTTCAGGAGCACTTTTCTTCAAAATGAAGTAATGAAGTAACACTTCCCGCAAATGCCATTTTTTTTCGGCACGAACCTTGCCATATTTGAGCATAAAAATTCCTATGCAGTTAACAGCTTCGTCCCACTTGACCACCGAGGACGGCACGCTTCTTATCACTTTCACTAGAACGAAATAACACACACCTGACATCAAACCGAAAGCATTCTGCTGCAACACCACCTATGGAACAAAATCCGCATTACTAACTGTTATACCAGTAATAACAGGTTTTATCAAATATTAGAAATCCTCTAACTTTCGTAAGATTGATAAGTAAACCATATCAAGGTCATTTTAGGGAACTTTATGAGAAAGCGTACATATATTTTTCATCCATAAAAACAGTGCCTTAAAATCTACAATAATTTACGTAAATTATTTTCCTTATTTTGCAACCTTTGACCTCAAGCGTGATAATTAATAGTATAACAAAACTTAAGAAAAACGAAATAGTCTAAAAAGTTAAATTCCACTATTACTGAAAATTACTAACAAATGAAACAATTTTAAATAAATTTGTTTTCAGCACCTCACAGCAATTACAATATAACATTCCGCAGCACGTGGTAGATCTCAAATAATTTTAAATTAGTTTTAACTTTGAGAAGTTCCTTTCTCTTGAAGGGACGCTGACAGGAAGAATGAGGTCAACTTCTGAGCGCAATTGATACATTAGGGAAATTTTCAGTCGGCTGGTTACTCGTCAAGTATTTTAATACTTCAATGGGGAGGGAGAGTAAAACCAATAGTTCCTGTTGAAATTGGAAACCCCCAATATCACAATGCTCTTCACCTGTTAAAGACACCTGAAGGTCAGCACATTTCTTCATCAGAGAATTCTTGTCTTCATTTTTGATCCTGTATAAAAACTAAAATAGATCATGATAGTGATTTAGTTGGGAATACCGTTCTTCTAATACCAACTTCCCCTCTACTATTTCTTCTGATCTTGCATCGTTTGGCCTAATCCTCGTTTCGCCTAACCAATTATCTGACACTTTTATGACAGATAAAAGATAAGCTTTATGTCCGCCATTTAGGCGAAATAAGGATACTCGTTTGTCCTAATCCTAGTTTTGCCTAAAATGGTGGACTATAAAGAAATCGTGGAGATAAAACTGGAGGGAAATTTTTCGAAAAAAAAAAAATAATCTTTACTATGTGAAGAAATGAAAAAATACTAATTAGTATTCCCATAACTAACTTGTAATAGGACTATTTGCTTTCGGAAAAAACGTTTCGACAATTCTACAGTTACTTTTCCGTTCCATTTTGAGAATATTAAAGCCCCCAGAGGGTGTATAGTGACCATATTTGAGATGAGAGAAACACAAAAAGTTACACCTGTTATTAATTTTGTTTAAAGGTGAGTGCTGTTCAAAAAGTAATTTTTAGTTTGCAGTTTGTATCCAAATATCTGATATTGTCAAATGGTACCGCTAATCGATACGTTGAAGGAAATATAGTTTGTGTGTTTCTTCTTATGTAGGTGCAAAAGTTATTTTATTGTAGGTTTTGCTGATCTTTCAGACGATTTCATTCCAGTTTCAACGCTTTTTTGAAACCGTTAATGCATTATAAGAGATCCGATTGTGATTCTATTGTAATTACAATTTGTATGAAATTTGTAACTATTTCGAGCTAGATCTGACCAAAGATGCCTAAATTTGCTCATAACTTAACAATGGACAATTGTGATCGCAACGAGTGATTTGTGACAAATAGCTCCGCTGACAAATTGCCCTTTGGATAATTCCACAATTCAAACATCTCAATCTGTTACTGACAAAGAAAGAAGAAAAATATATTTCATTTCTTATTATTACTTTTGAAATTACAACTTTTGAGTTTAATTTCCACTCGTTTCACATACTACCGGGAATGTCCATAGCATAAGTCTCTGAGATGCACAATGAGATTGAAATCCGGGCTTCTCGGTGGTTGTTTCAGCAGGAAGAAGTTGAATGCTCCTCCAAACAGATGGTGGCCAACCGGGATCTGTTACGAGGGTGGTTGTCCTGCTGGTACACTCCATTTCCACTCGTATGACAGAAATAAAGATATAGTTGACTCTGGTGATCTTCGTACTTCGATACAATACGGGTGAATAGTAGGTACCAAAGGTCCAAAACATTGCTTTCAGAAAAACACTATAAATCAACATGGTCTCCGTTATCTTGTACAATTCCAACCTGATATGATTTCGTTGGGTTGGCACCAAATTATAGATCACTATTGGTGTGATGAGATTGAAATCGAGACTCATCGCACCAGGGTTTGCTGGTTTAAACCAACTTTTTTTTTTAAAAAAAGAAAAAAAACTGGTTTAAACCAAAAAACGAAAAATGTTCGTAAAAGTGTAAGTGTTCGTAAAATCTTGATGAACCCACATTTATGGGTTATCACGTTTCACTCTCGTATATTATTCGTATTATATTCAGACCTAAATTTCCCATTCATTACTCAAAAAGATTATACTACAAAATCAACTGTTGCATTTTTTTATAAGTTTATGAATGCTTCTTTTGTGATTTTTTTATGGTTTGTTATCATTGTTATGCAATTTCAATCAAAGAAAAATTCTAAATATTGTTTCGTTTTAATAATGTTTACTATTGATAAAATACATCGAAATGCTGTAGTTTTTTGGGGAGAGGAGGGTTCATACAAATCCCACAAGAGACATTTATTGAAATCAGAAGTATCTTTGGTATTTATTTATGCATAAATGGGTCAGAGCCAAAGTGGACTCAAATAATTCGTATCTTTATTCAGTTTTCTTACAGATATGCAAATTAAGTCTATTTCTTCTTCTTCTCGTTGTATTTCTCTATCTCGGACTAATAAAAGTCGTAATGAACTAACTTGGATTAACTTAGTTCTTCTGTACTCTGCAGCATTTTGAAATTGTCCATATGTAATTCTGTATAATGGTTTCACTTGTGCAATTGGTTATCTTTTTGTCCTTCTGAAATGACTCTTGACAGTTACGTTAACAAGTACCTAAAGATCAGCACAACGTATTTTTACCAGGAGTCCTTCATGAGTGAGTCGGCAGACATATCGCATTTGTGGTCAATTAGTCCCGGTTTCGAGTTCAAATGGAGGACAATTTCTCTCGGATGTAAGCCGAGAAGCGGTTTGATTCCGCTTTAAGCTTATGTGACCTCTTCCAGCATAACCCGGTTGTTGCATAATAAAACCAAGATGAAACAAACTTATTTCTCACCATATGTGATATAAATACATAACAGCAAATTATTTAAACAAGAACCTGGTTTAAACTAAAAAAATACCGGGTTTATACAAAAAAAACGGGTTTATTGTTTTTTTAAACATGTTTTTTGCCAACCCTGCATCGCACCATGCTACTCGTTTTTGTGGTCCAGTCACGGCATTCTGTTGCCAGTATAAAACAATAACCGTTGTGACATATAATGACAATTAGTAACCTCGTAGGTTATCGGCTTCTGAAGTCCATACGATGAAGCGAACGTTGTCTACTAAGTATCCGGCTGAACCCTTTATTCAGTTGGGTGTCCGTCTTGGCTGAGGTTTACTGGTGTTCGGTGCAGTAAGCAAAGTTATGAAAACATTTATACCTTGTTCTCTTACATGTGAGTTTCTTTTTACATTGTTAAATTACTGTAGATTTCCAAATTATGCAGATTCAATATTGAAACCGGAAATATATCTATAACTTACGGCAGGAATAGAGTGATAATATGAGACATGCAACCTCTTTATCGGAAACTGAATTCTCATCAAAAACGATTTCTCATTATCTCTTACGATCTTTAATATTTAGGAATCAATATTGAAACCGAAAGTTGTACTAGTTCTTACTTTAATAGAAGACTCAAACTGAGATGAAATCTATTCTTAAGATTTGGAATCCATAGCATAAATCGTTTGGATCGTTAGAGAACGTGTCGATATATATATACGATATATGAGTAGGTCAATGGCAAAAACAGTTAAATTCACTTTTTTAAAAAACTGAGATAGTGGTTGCTCTGGAAACCTTAGTTGGAAAGCTATTATTTCCAAATAGTATTCAGTAGAAAAAATCCATGTTAACTAGTTGAAAATTGAGATTGAAATATGTGCCAATTACCAAAACTTGTTAAGTCCATCATGGCAACAGATGCAAAACCAGTTAAATCCATTTTCCATATTCAGTTTCATAAACTGTTAAATCCCAAACCTGCAAATAACCTCATGAGAAAAGCATAATCAAACCCGGTTAATTCCATATTTCAAACAATTTGTGGTTTCGTACTTTATAGGGTTAGTTTAGTAATCTGAATATTTATTGCAACTCTTCGTAAATCATTCGAAATTTTATTTGGCAGAATTTGAAGTGTGTGCTTTCATTATTTTTTCCTTTTTAATTTTTGGACTGAAAATTGAAAAAAAAAGAAAATGAAATCTTTAGTTTTACGTCCCACGATTATGCCGGTCAGGCTAAAGGAGACGGTGATGATGAGAAATGAATGAAATGGTGGGATGAAGAAAGTGGGAGGAAACGGGAGAACTCCGAGAAAACCCACGAGCACGTTGTTTGTCCACCACAAAGTCCACATGGCGCGAGCTGGGATCGAACCAGGGCCCCAAGCACCGGAGGTGAACGCTCTACTACTGAGCCACCGCGCACCCTCGACTGAAAATGGAGACACTATACGTTTTAACCTAACTGTTCGTGAAACTTTTCTGCTGTGCTTATTTGCTTTTCTTTAATAATTACTAGACAAATGCACGCAAAATCGAAAGAAAACGATACTCTAAGCAGCGATGATCATAATTTTGATATCAGACAACACCAAAATTGTCTAGAAAACGTACATGAAAAACTAAAAACGAAATGTAGCCAAAAAGACAAGATGAGTGGATTGTTAAAAGTCGTTTGTTTTGTATTTCAGGGTAACTCTTTACTTTGAACAGAACATTGTTGGATTAGGTTCTTCTCTAAACGGTCTCTTCAGCTTCAGCAGAACCTCTTTCTTAAAATGTCTCGTGTCAATTAACATTCAAAATTATGACATGCTTCTGGTACAATATGTTAAAAAATTTTGCCACTTATTTATCATTTCTGATTCTCTTTCTGCCACTGTTTCACTCAAACTCAACATTTGCACATTTTGTTTTGCTATATTGCACATTCATATATTGGGATAATTGGCAAATTAATATTCACCCTATGTTAGTCCATAAAAGGTTACAAACTCTTCCAAAATATAGTCATTCAGTTTAGAAATGTATACAGATAGGTATAATTAACTCCGCTTGTAGTTACGAAGGGTTTGACGATTGAAAGCAGCTCAAAGCTCACGTTTTACAAAGAGGTTTTTGAGGAATAGAAAACGAGAAAATGGTGATGCACCAGAGGACGACGACGATATGGATTTCCATTTAGTAGATGATGATGGAGAGGAGGTTACATAATTCAAATTTTTTGCAATTTTGGATCCATTATTTTCAATTTAGAACAAAATTAATGTAGCATTTATGTATCCATATTCATTTGTGCCAATCTTGTGCAATGTATAGGTGATAATACATCCCCCCCCAATATTTTAGTAGTCATGATACTGATTTCTGACTCTGACTCCCTTTCTTTTTGATAGGTTTTGTATCTTGAGCCTCAACAAAAATAGCCGCTCGTCCAGATGCGAAAGCTGTTATTTCCATTTACATACGCAAAACATGTTAAATCCAAACTATTTTCTTCAATAACGCAATTCACAGACTAGTGTGATTATACAGCTTTCGACAGGCCATTATTCTTAATTTTTTAATGTTCTCTAGTTTCTAATGTTATTTTACAATTATGACGTGTTTAAACAGTTTTTCTCGATTTGTCACAAATTTTAAAATGTGAATTTAACGGGTTTTGCTATTCGCCTAGTCATATATATTCGTATATATCCATGGTCCTAGTAAATACATAAAGGAGTTTTGGTAATCCTAACTCCTCGAAAATAGTTAATATAATATTAATCTATATATTTTGCATTTCTTAATTCTTTATATACTAGGGAATTTTCTCTTATATAATTTCCCTCTAGTTGAATTTCCAGGATTTTTTCTTATTGTCCGCCATTTTAGGCGTAACGAGGATTAGGCCAAACGAGGATCCTTTTTTCGCCTAAAATGGCGGACACAAATCTTATCATTTATCTGTCATAAAAGTGTCAGATAATTGGTTAGGCGAAACGAGGATTAGGCCAAACGTGGCGACACGATTTCTTCTACATGCCGTGGTGGAATGGAAAAAGATGGTGTAATTGACCCTAGTTTACAATAATATGAACCAAAAAGTCAGTAGAAAACACGTTATAAAATTTACTGGCTTGTTTTGGTGCCCCCGACTGTGGCGCCTCGGGCAGTCACCCGGGTTTCCCGGCCCTTGGTCCACCCCTGTACTCTATCTTTAAAAAGTTTCCCTTCTTGTCAAGATCAGTGTCTTATTTTCCTCCTCCTCCAGTTTCAGAAAAGGAGGGAGAATTGGAGTTGGTTTTATTGCCTATCAGCTTATCTGGAATAAATAGTAGTTTGTGTTTCAGTCCATTCATATTCATTTCCTCCATATCCACATTACGAATGATTTTGATTATTTTTTATTCCTCTTTCGCAGAACCCATGTTTCGGCTTGGGACAGTACAATACCTGATATAAAACACTGGATGATCCTTGTCCGTATCTCGTATTTAACAACCAAGAAAACACACTTTTTTTCTTTTTGTACTGAATTTGTATGGCATTTTTGTTCTTGTTTTCACTTCTGGCTTACAATGAATATCGTCACTTCTGTTTTTTAACATTTATTTTTATTCAATAAAGATGGTATTATTATTATTATTGTTTGATATTTCATATGTTTGTAATGTAAATAAGTTAACACTAGCGCTTTCTACCGAAATATTCTTTTCCAAGTGTAACTTATTGACAGTATTATTATTGGAGTAGAAGGATCATGCAGTTCTGATGTTCAATATAATAAGTCAAGAAAACGGATGGAGTGAAGTGAGAAAAGAACTCGAAATTTTCATGCATTAGCTGATAGCGTGCAACAAGTGCTACTAAAGGCGTGAAGTGTGTAATTGTTCCAGTTTAATACGCGCAACATATTTAGATAGTTTAATTACAACCCTTACGGTCTATATCTTCGGGTTTCAATGCATACCATTTGTTCCAGGCGGGTGAAACGAAGAGTGGACCGTGATGAATGTTTGAACCCCCTGCAGATCACTTTGTCTCACCGCTGGAGGTCTGAACACGCGTCTGGGAAAATCAAGAAGACATTCCTATCCTCACTATCTTCCGAGCCTATAGAGTTTTTATTTTATCTTTGCAGAAATCTCGTATTGTCCTTGTTGCACCGTACCTGACGCGATCACATTGTTACTCGTTACGGCATAAAATGTACCTCCCACAGTTACGATAGAATCTTCAGTACTTATAGCAGAAAATGAATGAGCAGAAGACACTAAAGAACGATAAAACCTTACTTGTTAAAGACTAATGTATTAATAGTTTAGAAAGTTGAAAACAGAAACAACGATACAAGTTTGACGTAAATCTCGTGAACCAAAGTTACGTTAAAGATTTAATTTCATTCTTCATTTGAATTGAGAGTTTAACGTCCCACAATTATGCCCTTTAGGCTAAGGGTCACGGATAATTAAGACAAATGAATGATGATGGAAGAATTTCTGGAATGATAATGTGGAAGGAAACGGGATTACCTCGAGAAGACCCACTAACAAGATGTTGTCCATCACAAACTTACTTGGCTGAAGATCGAACCAGCGGCCTCACACACAAGAGGTAAGCACTCTACCACCGTACCACCGCGTCCCCATGTTTAAATTAAGAATACTTCTGTTCTTCAAAATATTTAAAGTTAAATTAGCTTGACAAACAAATCATACAATTCCTGAAGTTTTATTAAACGAAGTATATCTATGTTATTTAGTTTTACTATTTATTGTTGATTATTTTTGTTGACTGCTGATCGCTAGCATTATCCGGATGTTAAAGCTAATACTGAAAATCAGAGTTTAAGATTGTCTTTAATTTGAATCTCACGATAGAACTTCTGTACACTATTCTTTGCATTGTACTGGGACACATGTTTTCTGGAAACCGTTTGAAAATAATAATTGCACTCTGCTTATTTAAAAAAAATCTTAAAGGTATGAATAATGAGGAATGGAAATGAATTGATTTAAAGGTGCCAACAAAATGGATAAATACTAATTTCGTTCTATGATCTCCGAATTTTGAAATGAATATGCTAGTTACGAACGTGCGCTTGTTTATTAAGTTAATTTAGTTGTAATTCTCAACTCATGTTTCGTTATGTGGATAGTCTTCGTTGAATATATTTCTCGTGAAAGATGGAGGTTTTAGATTTGAGGTATGTAATATTTGAAATAGTTGTCACAAAACTCGGTATCCACAAAGTAACAGTTTAGGTACTCTTATACTTATATGGAAATTCGTTTAAGAACGTCCGGTAATGAACATTTCGTTTCTAACGAAAGTTTTGATTTAATTATGTCATTGTGTGGAATTAGTCTTCAATATAACACGTACTAAAAATCTTATTGTTTTTTCTTAGTTACGGAGTTGTAAAGGTTCAAACAATACAAAAATGCGCTGCTTAGGCCTACGTCAGGGGAACAGAAACAAGCTGTTTTGGCGTGACGTCATATATCGGTTTCCCTCTCTGAGCCGTATTAAAAGCTTCCGAGTATCCGTTCATATTACAGTTACTGTAAACTACAAGCAAATTTAGTAGAATAATTAAAGGAAAAGTGATAAAATAAGTAAAATATTTGAGCTCCTCCGTGGCTGAGCGGTTAGCGTACGCGCCTTTGGCGTGGGAGACCCGGGTTCGATTCCCGGCGGGAGCTCATGTGGTTCGGCTTCCACGTTAATCAGTAGGTCCACGTCTCATATAGCCTCGCTGCTGAAAGGAACGCTAAACTAAACTTTCTTCTTCTCCTAGTGTAAAATACACTAAAATGATTTATAATATTCTAGCATTACAAATGTTTTAAATATATTAGCAGGATTATAATTAGACCGGAAACGTTAGGAGTCTAATTACTACATCTATTCAAATTAAAAATGAATCACGCGCAAATTGACAATATTATAGCTACAAATATAGCTATTCTTTATTTTCAAAACTTGGCTCGCAGTACTTTGAAAGTTCATATTTTGTTTGCGGCTACATTGAAAATTTGTCGCATACAAATGTAGTGAATCTCCATGCCAGTATGCTACGTCTACAAGTATAGCCCTTTTTGTACCAAAAATCTCTTAATACCTTTTGAAATCCGTATCCCTTTGCATTCTTTATATTGTTTCCACCATTTACTGTACATATTAGCAATTCATCACCGCACAGCATTGCTGCCACTATTCTCACGTGGTCACCGAATGACGTGACTGAGCTGCGTCACTGCTTATGAGCCAGGCAAACGCCAGCAGACACCGAGGTTTCTTTTTTTTTTTTTTCTTTTATTGCCCAAATTATGGATGGTGTTGCTGGGACACAGAAATATATGGAACACACACAAACACATATATAGCCGTTCCTGCTTCGAGATTTCATTGTCCACTCGAACAAAGTTGAAAGGTTGACTGCTCCTGATAGAGAGTGTGGAAATTTTCAGTTATGGAGGCTGCTCGATTTTTATTTTAACTATATATAATTTATTTATTATTATTTTAAAAGAAATTAGGCCAGATTGTTCCGACTTCCGAAACTTTTTTTTTTGTATTTAGCACTGAATCCTTGGAATTGAGTGAGTTCCCTGAGTTCCGAAGGTGCTAACATGAAGGGGGATATTTTAGGTTCCCCGAAAATCAATTGGCCTGAACCAGCTTGAATGAGGCTCCTGAGGGTTCGTAGGACGGCTCTCTTTCTGCCAACATGCTTGCCTTAGAGGAGGATTTGCATGAGAGCAATCCTGTCATTAGTACTATATGCATATTATTTCCATACATTTTTTTAGGTATTGCAACTCCGTAGTCAAAATAAACTTTGTAATTAATTTCTCAATTTATATTCTTTCGCTAGACGCACATAATACTCTTCCACTTACCAATTTTGTTATATATATATATATATATATATATATATATATATATATATATATATATATATATATTATAAAAGAGAACGTACAAATCCTTTGTTCCCTCATCACGCTAATACGGCTGAACCAATTTCTTTTATTTTTGGGGGGTTATTAGGATTTGGACCCTAGATGGTTTTTATCATATCACTTTAATTTTTAATTACCAGTGTCTTGAGATAATTGACCATTCAAGTGTCCATACGTACAAATCCTTTGTTAGTTCATCATAGGTATAAAAATAAACGTATTTATATGCAACCCGCATGACCGTGTCACTCGGCGGGTTAACATAAATGACAGGCGATATAATGTTAACATTTACTGCAAGCATATTTCACGGGTATTAAACACATGAGATATGGAGTTGTGTATTTAAATTTTCATTTCAACCCAGCGAAGCGGGTAATATATGCTAGTATATAATATTACTTAGAGTTCAACTTCATTTTAACACCCATGCTACTAGGCTATATAGGACGTAGATCTACAAACCACAGTACCTGCCACCCGAAATCGAACCCTACTCCTGCAGAGGCTACACAGTTGTAAACACTTGGCCACAAAAAATCCCATCATTATATGGTTCGTTTTGTCAACGACATATTTCCTTCCTTGACTTCTTTCCTTAATAATTTAATAATAAAGACAATAAAAAGGAGCACGCCAATATTTTTTCAAATTAATATGGAAACAAAAAATGGTAGTAGATGTATATACCACGTATGGTTTTAGTAAAGAGATTAAAGTCAAGATGGATTCTTGAGACACAATTGATTACAAAAAAAAAAAAAAAAAAAAAAAAAACTTCTCCCTTCCTATTACCGTTTTTATCAACCTTTAAACGAGAATTAGTTGATTTATGCCATTTCCACTTTTAAAAATAGAGGGTTAAGAGAGAAGATGGTTCACATTCTTCTATTACCGTTTTTATCTATTATCTATTACCGTTTTTACTCTATGGCGAGCAACACTGAAACCGGAAATGGTTGATTTCTTTCATTACCGATTTCAATAAAGTGTTAAGAGATAAGATGAAACTATATTTAGGATGCTTAGTCGATTCCAAGGAAATCGCTTCTCGCGCTCTTATCGATTTTCCTCTATGTAGATTAGTATTGAAACCGGAAGTCGTACTGGATTTCTACCACTTCTGGTTTTAATACAGTATTAAGGATGAGCATGGAGTTAGTTGTTTTTGGAACGTTTAATCGATTGGGAAAAAAATCTCGCTATCTATTACGGCCTTTTGCTCTAAAATGACAATGTTAAAACCGGAAATGGTTGATTTCTTCCACGTCCAGTTGATCAACGGTCTCCATTAACGAACTCAAACGAGATACCATAATCGCTCCACATATCTATTGCAAAAACAGAATATAAAAATCGGCATTTGTTCAAAAGTTATATTGGAAGTAACGGACGGACATACTAACAACAATAAGTCCCGTTACTGATAATAATAATAATAATAATAATAAAACTCGAATTATACAGTCTTTAAATAATAAATGATTTAGCAAGTCTATTGGCCTCAATCATTGGTCGTCGAAGCTAAATGGAATTTTAAGGTTGTATTTGCAGTACACAGTAACGAAGAGACGGGTGAGTATGGTGTACTTCTTTTCCCCTGCTTTCCTCCTGTGCATGTGCTCCTCAACACCTTGTCACAATATCAATCTAGATAAATTTCAACAATCCGATTATTTTATGTATTTTAATGAAATTCTTAGTGTTTGAATATTCAAACTATTACGGCCGAAAATTCAAAACGAATTTCTTTCATTATTGTGCCCCCATGCTTAAAAAAAGGCGCGTATAGTGTAACTCAGGAATTTTCGCATTTATTTCCTTACATTTACGGATAAAATTCTGTTATTAGTAAGTGGAGATAATAAAAAGCAATCCATCTAAGGAGATATTTCCAAAAATATAATAAAATGATAAAAATATAAACAAAAAACACAATTCTGCTGGCAATCGTGCTTTCGAGGGATTTTTACAGTAGCACAGCACGATTGCGCAGGGAATTTCAAATAGGCAGTCGGAGGGTTGAATCAAGGAACTGGGAAGTGGAGTAAAATATTGCATTTATTGGTTTAAACCTAGTGTCTAGATTGCCAAATATAAATTAGCTTCTGTAACCAAGGTGTCGTACGAAAATATAGAAAGAAACAGGAAATGTCTTGAGGTTGGAAGTGACATACGCCATGGCTATTAGCATTTATTTAAGAAAAGAGAACAAGCAAAAAGCAGTTTTCATGGTTAGGTCAGTAGCGTAGTGGACTAGTAGTTCTTATACTATTTTGACACCAGATCGAATCCCATTCCATGCCATTTTTTACAAAACATAATAGGAAGTGTATAATTGTCATGTTAACAAGAAACAAAGCAATATAATAAGGAAATAACTTATTGATATTTTCCTTTAATGACGTATTTATCCAGGATTAGAGTACTATTGTTAATAGCTGTTGTTTTCAGTTCATGCTGTTGTATGGCTTCTTCTCTCATCCTCTTTTGTTGGAAAAAGAACAATTTTGTCCAACAAAATGTGAAGGAAATATGCAGACAGAAACACATCTTACTATCAAACGTGATTTATCGTGATGAAATGGCAAGTTTGCCATTATTAAAAAAAAAATACTTTAGCAAATTATTGAAGTTCGTTTTTCTTTAGTTTTTACTATATTTCCAAAGGTAGGATATACATGAACTAGAATTGGATCATCCTAAAACTAACAATAGTGCGAAATTCTTATATTAAAAGGATGGAATAAAAAAAAGCATAAGTACTGTTTTGGTAGTGTGAGAACAAATTAAAAACAATTCAATATATTTCCTAGGTTTCAGATTATCATCTTGTGTGTCGATGTGTATTCTTTTTTAAACATAGTTTTAGAAGTCATACCATTCGCAATATTCATAAGGGAATCGAAAGAAAAACTCCCATGTGCCTCTTGTAGCAAAGCGGCTTAAGTGCATAGTCCGAAATCCGATTCCCACATTAAAGATAACAAATCGGCGCATAAAAGGAGTGTTAAATAAACCAAACCAAATAAATCAATCACTCATACAAAGCATACAATATTAGGAACATATCAGGGATATACTATTTAAAACAGGTTGGAGAGACTGAAATGTCCATCTTAAATGAGTCACTTTCAAAGGTAAAAGAATGAAAACTACAATACCAAGTTTAGTCAGTAGTCTCTGGCTAAAGTTACCCTGCCAAGAAGTTACTGAAATATCAGAAAAGGCAGTAATCGATGATAGAGATTAGGATAATATTGTAAGTAGGGAAGGGTTTTATACTTCAAATCATAGATAGTATATATATATATCATCGTTTGAGGAGTTACATTGAAGTGCATACCGTTGCTGAGCCCTCAAAATGCTTCAAGAAGCTTGTGGAGATTGTGTTGAAAGTATGGTTTTTACAGATGTAGGTGCAGTTTGGTATTGAGCATATACCTACAACCGTGTGACCGTACACCACCCCAAAGTCGTGAGTGCTACAAGTTGTATTCTACGCTTTGGCACATTAAGAGCTGTTGCGTTCAGAGAGAGAGAGAGAGAAATAACTTCATTGCAGTTACATGCGTTAATAAATGTTAACTTATGTTTATAAATTACTTAAATGATCGTTTCGTTTTCTGTTTATTATTATTATTATTATTATTATTAATAATTCTTATTATTATACATTTTTTAACATGTTGACTGCCATGTGTATGGAATTTCATACATACGACTCTCCCGTGCAGCGTTGCGTGTGTAATTTTCCATACACAAACAATATATTCCAAGTTTGTTGTGTTCATTCTACAGGTGTGTATGTAATTAGATATGTATAGCGTAGAAGTCAAAATATAATGTCCATGCTACGTATATGCAAAACCATACACGAAGATATTTATAAACAAAGACATTTATGGGGCTAAAACAAAGGCGAAAGCAAAGAATTACTGGCGGGTGTTGCTCATGGTGCACAGGTGGTAAAGGTCAACAGTTTTAAATTAAAACAAATAGTTTTAATTAAGCACGAAATTAACTTATAGTTTACAGTGGGGAAGGCTAAGGAGTTCGCTAGGATCGTTACAATATCGAACTCAGTGATCTGCACTGCAAACCTATCTCAAGCCCTCAGCAATGTTCAACAGATATTGTGTTGTAATGTTCATTTCATTGTAAACCTGTATACGAACTTCAGTTCTCGCCATCAAACGAAGGTGCAGACTATCCATGATTTGCAGTATTATTATATTTTTATAAAATTTTCGCGAACCGTATTTCTAAATCGAAGAGTAGGGAGCCTCTCTCTCACCCACTGTATTTTCCTAACATGTCTCCCAGCGATTACAACATTCTTGGTATATCAATCACTTCTTAGTAGGATAGCCTTACCTAGAGACCACTGATTAATCTGATATTGTATTTTTCCTTTTTTTACCTTTGCAACTGACAATCATCGGTTGGACATTTCAGTCGCATCTATCTAATATTATTAACATTTCTTCGATAATTTCGTAACACTATATTATTTCTTTGTATTATTGATTAGCTTGGTTAGGCTTACTTAAACACTTTTTTCTTTGCACCAACGGGTCATCCATACCCTAACGTTGGATGAAAATACACTACCTCTCACCGGGAATCAAATCCAGGATCAATGTACTTGAATCATGTGGCCACAACAAAGCACATTTAAAAATAAGTTTCAATTTTGTTAGGAAGATTGTGATTAGGTGTAACATTTAAAAATATATTTAAGAAAGGGTACGGAACATACACACAGACTGAACTTTCTCGCTCGAATTTCTTAAACTGACTCGTGTTAGGCCGCAGCTATTACTGAAACATTTATTTGAAAATGCGAATAAAATAATCGGTTTTGGAAAAATTTGTTCGAAGAAATTTTAGGCCCAAAAGTATCCATTAGTCATATTTCCGTTGCAAATAACTTATGCCTTATATTAGAATTATTAAGGAAATAATTGTATGTTAACTATGAGCAAAAGCGTCTGAATAATTTCTGAGACAGTCGTCGAAAATGTCACCCCCAAGAATAAACTATCACTTGTGGATCTTTTCAGAAGAAACGAGTTATGCTATGTTATTACTGTTTTCATGAAACATTTATTTATGAAATATGAACAAAATCGCCTGAGTTGTTCTTGAGAAAATCGCAGGGTAAAACTTATTCCCAAAAGTGATATACCACTTCTAGATTTTCAGGATGATGGAGATATATTATTAGGTTATTTATGTAACATTTATTTATGAAATATGAACAAAAAACACCTGGGTTGTTTTTGCGAAGGTCATCCGAAAAAACTTACCCCAAAGGTAAACTGTTCATCTGTAATTTTGAGGATAAACGATATATGCATATTGTAAATTATTTATGAAATCTGGAACTAGTATCTCGAGTCTTTTTAAGCAAATCGTTGGGAAAACATTCACCGTCAAAGTAAACCTCTTGGGATTTTTCTTTTCGGGACAAGGAAGGTATACCATATTGTAAGGTTACTACTGAAATATTTATTACTGAAATTAGAACAAATTCGTCTCACAAGCAAGGTCCACAACGAGGCACACTCAGATCCGACTCAAACTTCGCCCAGAGGACACGTAATGAAAAAGAAGAAAAAATGCCAAATTGGAGCTGCCCAATACCAGAAACACCGGAGTTATGCTCCCCAACATAACGCACCACGCGGCAATATGATATAAGGTAAACGTCGCAAGATACCCGTTTAGGTCGAAATCGGAAAGGACGAGAAGCACCGAGATCATACCAAGATACCTGATATGGTATAACACAGACTTGGCCGCCATCTTGAAAGCCGTTATCGTGAATATATCCTAAGGTATTGAAACGTGAAGGATGTCTTGTGAAAGATCGATGTTGGGTAGAATTAGAAACTGAAACCAATGTCCAAACTCTAATAACGTATCGAGCATGGTATTAACGTGAAGAGGAATTCATGCGAGCAGAGTATGGAAAAACAGCTGAAGTTACGTTGTTAACGCGATGAAACAGAAACGGCCAAAGGAACCCAGAACACATGGATGATGCGACAAAGAAACACACACGCACACACATAAAGAGAAACATATACATTTGAGTTGGAATGCTACATACACACAGAGATATATATACATAGATACAGATATATAAGATTGTACCTATTGTTGAAAATCTCGGCAGTAGTGGTAGTGAGTAAAGAAATGGGTGACACACAGCTCCCGCAAACACGAAGCACATTTGATCACAGAAAGTTCTGGGCACTCGTCTTTACAACATTCACGCTGTCGTAGATTGAAACAAAAGTCAGTTGTGTTGTACTGGAAAGCAACGTCCTCTGCTAATCCAGCTAGTTTCCACCCGTATTGATGTGTCATAAGAAATCGTGGACAACAAAATTGGTTGTCTACCAGTGAATGCAGCTTAAGGACGGTGTCTCGCTGGTGAAGGTTCACATTGGTATGGTCACGCAATGCCTCCGAAATCCGTCGTACCATGTGTTTATACATACGGAAGTAATACAGATCCAACGGTTGGCACTGCGAAGTAGTTTTTTCAGGTATAATATGGATGCGAATATGATCGGCGGTGAAACCACTTTCATGAAGTAGCCTTGCAAATGTGTCTCTGTCCTTGTGAAGTCCATATGAATCTAGCAACAGAAGGCTTTGTGTGTTGGGAGCATCTGCTGCTCCTTGTGGTATTACGCATTCTTTGATGAAAACCGAATACGCTTCCCTTGTCATTTTACCAGAAGGCGTCCAGAATACCACTAAATTTGGTGCGGCGAACATATTGTCCTGAACCCTAGTACTTAAAGCTACGGGTTCCTGGAGAATGACAAAGAGTTTATCCGCTACCACCCCTGCTTTCGACAACAACGGCACCACAGTGTACGTATGCGTCGTTGCATGCACAAACTGGACACAGCCCTGAATGTGCGATGATCCTCTTCTGGCTAATGTGCGCCCACTTGTCAACTCTTTCGCAAAACCGGATTCATCAGCATTCCATATAGCCCCTATTTGCATTCTCAAACCCCTCCATGATGGTCTTGGCTTCGTCACGCCACCCAGCAATAACCAAATCAATATCCTCCTTGTCGCGTACATACTTCATTGTGACATATGACGTGATTTTACGGCTCACGATATTGTTTTGTTGTTTGAGTGCCCCAATCCATCCGTGACTAGCATTGAACGTACGGAGACTACACTTCAGAGCCTGCTCCTTTGCCCATTATTTAAGATCACTGTCATGGACAATGCGGTTATCACGTCGCGCAGCTATAAATTGTTGCAGCACATGTTCTGTGATTTCGCGATACACTTCGCGTTTTGTTTTCAATAAGCCTTTGTCGCGTTGTTCTTTCCATTTAAACAGTGTTTTCACCGAGGGACAGTTGCGGAATCTGTGTTTCATCGAGCGATATGAACGATGTGCGAATGTTTGACGCCCTTTGCCTTTTACGTCAAGCCAGTAGTGTAACATGTTAACTTTGTCCTCTAGCGTATAATATTTTGTATTACCTTCGTGTCCATTCGGCTCATAGTCACTTTCGGACGAGAACGGTGTTGCCTGTGGTTCGGGCGAAGAATCACTCCAAGGCAGCGTGCTGTCACCACTATCCGCGGCATCCTCTTCACCTGTTTGGGCCGGACCGGGTTCGTATTCATCAATGTCAAGAGTCTCATCCACATTTACTTCTGTTACATCGTAGTTGTTCAAAAACTCCAGCATGTGTTCAGCTGCTTTTCGTTCCGCCACTGTCGGTTCTGTCGATTGAACGTACCCTTGTTTTGAAAGCTCCCTTTGCATAACGAACACCAACATTGAGAGGGTTCATATTGCAGGTCTACACTGGCGTTTTTAGATGAACATACTGCGGACACATTCACTTTACAGAATATTGGGCGTTTTGACTCGCGTATGTCACAAACACACTATCACTTCTCACGGGCTAGCACCTGCTGTCATGCTCACTTCATTCCATCTGTGCCAGTGAAACCCGTAAACACAATTCGAGTGGTCTCACTGTGTGGTAAATTAGCCCTCTCGTGTGAGATTGCAACAACTCATGGAACTCGACTCCGCAGTGCTGCCTTTCACTGATATTGTGATTCTGTTTGGGACCGTCGAAAAATAAAAAATGAAATGAAATCTTTGAGCTTTACGTCCCACGGTTATGCCGGTTAGGCTAAAGGAGACAGTGATGAGAGATGAGTGAAATGGTGGAATGAAGAAAGTGGGAGGAAACGGGAGAACCCCGAGAAAACCCACGAGCACGGTGTTTGTCCACCCTAAAATCCACACGGCGCGAGCTGGGATCGAACCAGGGACCCCAAGCACCAGAGGTGGACGCTCTACCACAGAGTCACCGCGTCTCCCGTCGAAAAACAGTGTAGCACATTGCGCAAAAGAAAAGAAACATTCGTAAAGAAATGTCAGCTAGAACATGGCTGGGCCTTATCACCCATACATACTTCGTTTCAAATACTGTTGTTTAAACAAACGTAGGCCGAAATGTCCTTTGTTCTCACGAAACAGCAGGAAAAGTGAATAAGAAACGTACAAAACGTTGGCCAGGAGTGAGTTTCAATCCCAGGTAGGTCCTGCTTTTGGTAACCAATCCAATATTATATTACCTACTCTCCCGATCGAGCTGCCTTCACAATAGATAGCCCTTTGTAGTTCCTGTAGTCTTCAAACGAACTCTCGTATCGCGGGTGCAACTGTGGTTTTTACTGTACCAAGCCGGGTCCCAATATCCTTGAAAGACATACGGTGTAATGCGCCAATGCGGAGACACTTCCATGTACAGACACTGTTACGTTTACTTGTCGCGTACCATTGCCGTGGCATGTTACCCAATGCCGTGGCGTCTTCTGTCCTTCGCATACACGTTTGTTTTACCCGAGTCTTCTACACTTTCATCATTCCAACATTTCGTTCATTTCTCATAATCACCGTCTCCTTTAGCCTGGTCGGCATAACCGCGGGACGTAAAACTAAACAATGTCATTTTTTGTCCTACACATCATCACGCCCTCACCATTACACATATGTTTTTCGCGATTACATCATTGATTTTCATTTTGCATTTTACCTTACATTGATATATCACACATCCCACTTCTCATTTCAATACCTTACGCTATATCCAAGATCGTGGCTTTCAAGATGGCTGCCAAAACATTGTTATAACATATCAGATATCTTTTTGATATCATCCCGGTTCGCCCTTTCAGTTTTCGACATAAACGGTATCTTGCGACGTTTACCTTAGATCATATTGTCGCGTGGTGCGTTATGTTGGGGAGCATAACTCCGGTGTTTCTGGCATTGGGCAGCTTCAATTTGGCATTTTTTCTTCTTTTCCATTATGTGTCCTCTGGGCGAAGTTTGAGTCGGATCTGAGTGTGCCTCGTTGTGGACCTTGCTTGTCAGTTATTACTAGAGGCCGGATGTTAGGCAAAATGCCTATTCTTTAATCTTAAAGATATTATCAAAAACAACGTTTTAAAGTTTATATCAGGGGGGTATAGTTTCAATTTAAGGTAATTTTATTTTGCCTATTCTATGCATTTTCTTAAATATAAAACTTTATTGGAAAAATATATAATTAAGTATTTCAAGAAATAATTCTGCCTCTTTCGAGAAATATGAGTGTTGTTTGAAGTGATATATGGCGTAAACTTTGGACTGCTATGTGTATTGATAAAGTGCTATAAAACTTTGGACTGTTATGTGTAGTGATAAAATGGTGTATAAAATGTATTTACCAAATACGCATGGAATACATGTCAATTCGTTTTTATATATACAGTAAAAGAAGACATTAACAAACAGGTGTTTCTATATTCTTGGAACATTACCTATGACGAATTTATTTCTTAATTGTATTCAGTATTTATCATTACTTCGAGTTACATTTTAATGCCTACTTTTTAATTTTTAGTGCCTATTTTCCAGGTTTTTAATGCCTAAACATTCGGTATCTAGTTGTTACTAAGAAACTTGTCAAAAACAAATCACTCTTTGAGAAAACCACTCGTTCTCGACGTTTTCAGGACAAACGAGTTATGCAGTATATTAGGTTATTACTGAAATATTTCTTTACGAAATATGAACAAAATTGCCTGAGGCGTTAATGGGAAAACCATCGGAGAAAAGCTCACTCTAAGAGTAAACTACTCCTTCCAAATGTTTACATGACGAACGATTTATGTCATATTGTTACGCTATTAATGATACGTTTATTTATGAAATGTGGTTGATAGAATATTTGAAAAAACGCATCCCATACAGTAAATTACACCTTATGTATTTTTTCACAGCAATGATGGATGCTACGTTGGACGGTTGTTAATAAAATATATATTTGTAAAAATAAACTAAATCTTTACAACTGTTTTTTTAGAAAATTTAATTATTTTAAATTTCTATCCTTCAGTAAACTACCCTTATTTTTAGGTATCGGAGGTTATAGAATTCGAAACGTTATAATGTTATAAAAACTTCATGTCTAGAATTCGGTCCAGATACGTTGAACAGTATGGCCTCTATTTGAGTGAATGTGAAAGCGTGAAGAACAGATGGACAGACATAGAAAACTTAATTTTTTTCGATATGTAGTTGCCATGAAACTTGAATTCATTAAAATCTCAAATTCGATTTTTACTACTATCACCACAAATTCTTCTTTCGTCGCACGAATGTGAAAATGAATAGGCCTATTTCGACAAGTAATGTGATAATTTGTAATCCAAAAAAAAATAGCGAGTTACGTTTAATGTATTGTCATGCTAGAAAAGAAAGCTTATGCCTGATATAATTTTAATATTAGTTTTTCACGCTACTGTATAATTTAGAAGAATGGTTTAATTATCGTTCATATCCATACTATCTTTTGGAAGCATTCGTGTTCGGCACACACAGATCTGTATAATTTAGTTTTGTTCAGATTCTATTCCTTACACAAACTTATGATTGCATTTTTTGCACTTGTGGTTATTAAAAAAAGAAAGTCAATACTCTAAAAAGAAACACACAAACTCTAGAGCAAAAATTTAACATCAGCTTTTTTCTATCTTTTTTAATGACAACAAGCTATTCTACTTCATTCGCTGGAACTGTAAGGCTGCAAGTCGCGTTTTTTCTGTTACTGACACACACACACACACACACACACACACACACACGAAGTGAGTTGAACTTCGTCTGCTGTGCAAACACGAGGAGAGGAGGAGTAAGCATACAAAAATTGAAAACAATCGCTGTTACCAATAGTACTCAATTCCTGAATAAATACATCGATTAAAGGACACTATCAATAATAAGTTATTTCCTTATTATATTATTTCGGTCCTTATTAACCTGACAATTATACACTTCCTATAATATTTTGTAAAAAAAAAAATAATAAAAAAAGATGGCATGGGATGGGATTTGATCTGGTATCAAAGCAGTATAAACGCTATTAGTCCGCTATGATACCCACCTAACCACGGAGAGTACGTTTCCTTTCCTTTCTTTTTCTTAACAAATAAATGCTCATAGCTATAGTGCGTATCACTTCCAAACTTAAGACAAGTTTTCCTGTTTGTTTCTGTATTTTCGTACGACATCTTGGTTACACAAGCTAATTTATATTTGGCAGACAATCTAGACACTAGGTTTAAACCAATAAATGCAATATTTTACTCCACATCCCAGTTCCTTTTTTCAACTCTCCGAATGCACATTTGAAATTCCATGCGCAATTGTGCTGTGCTACTTCAAAAATCCCTCGAAAGTATGATTGCCAGTATACACAAAACCGAGCATATTTTTTTTGTTTATATTTTATTTTATTATATATATATATATATATATATATATATATATATATATATATATATATATATATATTGGAAATATGTCCTTAGATGGATTGGTTTCTATTATCTCCACTTACTAATAACATAATTTTGCCCATAAACGTAAGCAAAATGGAATATGTGCAAAAATTCGTGAGTTATAGTATACGCTCTTTTTTTTTTGAGCATATGGGTAGCAACACATATTGCAAAACTCAAACTCATTATCTGTAACTATTATTTAAAACATGAAAAGCAGATCGTGAATTTGTAGCAATTCAAGTCTTTCTTCACAACATATGCAAAGTGAGAATTCATTAAAATGTATACAAAAACGGTATACATAAAATAAATGTATGCACAAAATAACCTTTTTCGTTACTATTATTTTCTGTTGTGTTAAAAAATTTCCCCATTTGGGAGGGGTGGAAAACCCGCGACTGGTGTAGGTTACGGAAAGATCAAGTGTGCATGTTTCTTCTCATATATATACATATTTAACATACATTGGCATTGGCATCAAGATACACTGGCAACCTTGTACGGTGACGGTCTCTGCAGTGTCCCCGTTTGAAAGCTACAATTTAACCCAACGCTTTTCCTCGAGTGACGGACACTGAGAGTTGCTCGAGTCAATTGCGCGAGAGCGGTCGGTGACGGCAACTGCAGTTGCCTTGTGCGAAGGGTCCAATTTAAAGCAATGCTTCACAAGCAATTGTGTCACCGAGTTGCGTCACTCAGTGACTGCGTATAAATAAGCAGTTAATGTTATAAGAACTTTATAATATAACGTATTTACTGTTTTACTATATTTCCACAAGAGAAATGCTTTCGTGGTCACAACGGTTGTTTGGAGTTGAAAGCTATAGCAAACAGAGGCAGACTAGCAGTAAAGATGACTAGACTGACGGAAGAGCATCGCGAACGAAAGCAGTGCTCGAAATTTTTTCTTCTGACCTAGACGACAGTTCTCAAAATTATTCACTGTAATAATACAAATATAATTTGATACATGGGCCTACATATTTTAGATTTAAAGTATTTAGACGTCAGACTCGTATTTCCAGTCACCATGGCTACCTAGCGCGCGGATTTTTTCGAGCCTAAAAAGGAATATTTGCAGAAATCCAATTATATATCACAATGTTATTATTTTGAAACTTTAACATTTTCTTTTCAACGACCTCACTCGAAATAGTGTTCTACGCATACGAACATTTTTTTTCTTTTTTCTTCAACTCTTACTGTAAGTAATGTTTAGAACATGGTGATGCACTTCTAAATTATTAGATTGTGAAAGTATTGCATTGTGTACATTTTCTGAGATCCACAAAGGAACAAAAATAATAAAAGACAATATTTGAAGAGTTCAGTCCTTTGTTAAGTTTCGTTAGTGTAGGATGGTTTCTCTTATATTGCTTCACTTAGTGGAACAGAATATTGTATATATTTCTCATCATGACATATCACAAACACTCGTAATCAGAAGACATGGTGGGTCAGTGGTGGAGCGCTCACCTGTGCTGTGAAAGGTCCCTAGTTCGATCCCAGGCCAGATGAGTTTGTCGTGGACATCATGTCCGAGATTTTTTCACGATACTTACGTTTCCTTCCACATGACTATTTCACCAATTATTTTATAATAATTCAAATTTATTACTCATCCGTCTCCCTTTGCCTACACCGCCATGGCTCAGTGCTAGAGCGTTCATCTCTGGTGCATGGGATGCATGCTTCGATCTCAGTCCACACCAAGTTGGCTTTGTGCGTATATGTAATTATTTTAAATGAGAAGTCCATATATCAAATTTCATGTCTCTAACATTCAGAGATTTTGAGATACTGAGATTTTAATAAAATAATTACCACCTTTATGTTTCCTGTTCCTCACCGAATTTCCAGAAGTTCCTTCTTAGTGATACCTTACATCACAAGTCCTACACGTTATCCAAATTTCAAGTTTCTAGCTTAAACATTGTGGCCTGGGCGTAGATCAGACACTCACTCACTCACTCAGGTCTTCTTTTATTTATAGAGACTAATAGAAATGCTTGCTCTTCACACGGGAGAATAAGTTTATGGAAAATATTTGAACCTCCTTCCCCTTTAAGATATGAATTTTAGTGAAAGCGTAATTTAAAACCCATCTTCTTCTTTCTCTCCTCAACCATAGGTTAGTGGGCAACATGCAAATTTTAAAACTTTTTCTCTCCCTTGGGAGAGCTGTTTCCTACTTTGATAAGGTCTCTTCTTCGTAAATGCATCTAGATATTCTGTCCTTGGTCTTCCTTTTCCTATTTTTCCTTCCGCCTTTCCCTCTATCAACACGGTGATCCAGCCGAAGTGCCGAATAAGATGCCCAAGCATGATGTTTCTTCTTTTTCCTATTATCTCCATGATCTGTCGTCCTTCATTAGCTTCCTTTAGTAGACGTCTTCATTCTTTTTTCCTTCGATCCATGATAAGCGCCAACACTACATTTCAAGTGCTTCCAACTCGGATATTTCAGTTTTCTCAATTTCCCCGTCTCTGATCCGTAAAGTGCCACGCTCGATACCAGATTCTTAACAAAACGTTTGCGAACTTCCAACGACATATTTGTTAATGTTAACAGTCCTCTTTTCCTATTGAATGCTTATTTAACTTGCGCTATTCTTGAATTTACGTCTTTTTCACTTCTGTCCGAGAATATTGGACTTCCTAAATAGAGGAACGTCATAACATCTTCGGTTTTCTCTCCCTCTAGCCATACGTTTGCCTCTTCTTGTCCTGCTCTTATGAACTTTATCACTTCGGTTTTCTTATTATTTATCTTCATTTGCATGAAACTCATAAGATGTTCAATGTTTCGCATTCATTTTTAACCCTTATTCTACCCCCTTTAATCAAGGTGATAATTGAAACCTAGTTCGAGGTAGGTATTAAGTATGTTTCAAATATAATTTCAAAATGTTCAGCCATTTTCCCGTGATACAATCACAAACAACATACAACACTTCTTTCAATATCAAGGGGAAAAATAAAATAGATAATGCCCCTTTGCATGGGTACCAATCCTGATGGGGAAGGTATCATCTCTCCCCAAGTTTGCTTGGGACCCTAGAGCCTGTATATATTTGCTTGGATTTTTACTCGGATAGACCACTATCTGAAAATGAAATATATATATATATATATATATATATATATATATATATATATATATATATATATATATATACCCAAACAGACCCCTGAAAGTTATTCAGATATCGCCCCCCCCTGCCCTTTCAAAGTTCAAAAGAAAATTTTCAAAAACGCTGAAACATGTACATTTAATTTTAATAATGAATATATATGAGAGTTATGTGACTAACTTAGGGACCCGTGTGGTATTCTATCTTGGAGAAAACATTTGAATCTCCTATACTCTCCTTAACATTCAGAAAATTCCACTTTATTCTTTGCTTTCGTAACAGAAGTAGCTATAGGTCCAAACCTCATGGTGGACTCACCTTATCATTTTAAGGGTTAAATCTAAAGTCGGTGTACTGAATTTCAGATCTCATACTAGTACGAATCCTCACATTCGGCACTTACTATTAAACAAAGGGAAATCTGAATATTTTGGACATGTCTTCTTTTCCCTTCCTTAGGAGCAGTATTTTCGAGAACGCTGAAATACGTATTTTGATTAAGATTTTTTTTTCTTTTTAAATATTTAGGCCTTACAATCACAGATAAGAACTCCATAAAAGACACAGTAAAGGAAAGAATACAACTAGCCAACAAAGCATACCACGCAGACATGAATCTGCTAAAAAGTAAAAGTATAAGCAGAGAAAAAATGAAAATATGCAAAACGTTAAAAAGGCCGATAGTAGCGTATGTTCGGAAACCTTGCCACTGATAAAAGAAACTGAGAAAATTCTTAGAACTTTCAATAGAAGAATAGTAAGGAAAATGTACGGACGAACGAAAGAACAAGAAACTTGAAGAAACAGAATTAACGAAGAGATAAATGACATGACATAAATAATCAGGATATAGTCAACTTTATAAAATCGAACCATCTAAGGTGGCTAGGGCACGTAATAAGAATGGAAAGCAACAGAATGCCATACAAAAGATAAGAAGGCCAACAACTATATGGCTGGACGGAGTAGAAAGTGACTTGGAAAAGTTGAATGTTCGAGGATGGAAAAAATGCAGAGATCGGGAAGAGTGAAGGCGAATATTGGAAGAGGCCAAAGCCTACCCAGGACTGTAGTGCCAAGTGGTAAGGTAAGAATGAAGAGTTTACCTGCCGAGTATCGCAACTTCAAGGATTCATAACATGCAATATTCTTGGCAGAATTTGAACCGCCTTAGGAAAATTGTTTTTCTATTCTTTTTATAAAATAGTATAGCTTACCTTTCGTTTGTTAATAAAGCAAGTGTAATAGAAATTTATAATCAGCGTCAAGCTTCGATTCCTTCAAAGTTGTGACAGAATGAAATATTTATTTGTTTAACATGCTTCTAAATACCTTTCTAAATCACACTCTAGTAATTATTTATTTGAAGTTTAGCGTCTCTGCTCAACACGAGTCTATATGAGACGTAAACTTTCAGTTTAGTGTGAAATCTGGAATTGAACCCACGTCTCCCGCGTAAATACTATTGTTTATTCATTGTATTTGTATTGCTTTTTTTCTTTTGTGTACTCATTATTTTTAGACATAACATTATGTGTAGTTTATCGTAATGTATCTACTGATGTAATGAGTGTCTTTTTGACGTAAAATATTTATCAACAGCCCTACGACGAAGGCGGGCGCAAGGAAAGGATATGCCTGTGTGTATTGGAAATACGTAATAATTATAGTCTTGAAAAAAAGCTTGTTGTGATACAGTTGTTGAGATACAGTTATTGTGATAGCTCATATCGATTGGAGAATAAAACAAAACGTATATTATCATTGATTCCACCGTATGGGATTATATCTTTTCTCCGACTATATACATATTTCAGATTATACGTTTATAGTTAGTTCTTGGGTAAAGTAGTCCGAGAGTATAATGCATCATGCAACGGAAGATACGTTCATTTTCTCTTAATATATTCGTAAATAATGCGTGGTGTTTGACTTTACTTATGCAGAACGAAGAACAGAATTTAAGTGTTAAAATGTTGGTGTGATTTTGAAACAGAATATTTGGACACTAACCAAAATTAAGATTGTTTTGGAGTTGTGTACTTCAAAGTTCATTTCTGTTATATCTATTTTAAAAGACATTGTTAGGAAAGTTTATCATTTTCACGTGATCACTGTAATAAATGTTCACTTACTGGAATGAAAATTGAATGGGAAAGAACGACAAAGCAAGTCGAACTGGTAAGTAAGTAGTAATCTCTCGCAAACTTCTGTCAACAACACAGTCTGCTGAAATGTTAGTGGCTTTGCGCTGTTGTACACTAATATTTTCTTAAATCGGAGTACAACATTCTGTTATTACAAATATTTGTTTTAATGCTATAGAGAAATGAAAAATTCCTTGTAAAGCCTTTGTCAGGGACCAGGAAAGTACAATTCGTTGTGTCTAGTGACGTAATCACCAAAGCTTTGGTTGTATAAGCTTCTTACATTCTTTGTTCAAAAGCTCACATCATAGTCTTTACACGCAAGATATTGTCTCTCCTTCTGCCTTGAATTGCGTCCACACACATTATACAGGGTGTTCGGAAACAGTTTGAAAACTTTTTTTAGGGTGATTACTGACACCCTAATAAGACAAAAGGTATAGATAGACCAACGTAAGTGTAGAAATGTTCTCTTTCTGCTCTGTGACCAGTTGAAACTTTGTCGAAAAAATGCCAAAACAGTCATAACTCGTAAACGGGATGTCAAATCGAAGTAGAATCAAAAGGAACATTCATCATTTTTAGTCGTAGATATAATTAATGTATAATTGGATGTGCTGTAGGGAAGGTGCAGAGGTTGCCCCCACAAATGAGGAAATTCCTTGGGTATTCTACGAAAAGTAAAACCAGAAAATATTTATGAACAGAACCTTCATCTATGGGAGTCCACATGGGAGCCAAATTCTAGATTCAGATGAGTCTCCACGAGCCTCCACATTTAAAAGTATTCAACATATACACAAGAGGGTGTTCAGAGATATCGCTAAAGAACTTTGGGAATGATTCCTTCCACAAAGACATGAAAAAATTTTGGACCAATGCATTCGGGGGATGGAGTGGTAGTTTTGGGAAATGTGCTGTTTTTTTTTTTTTTATCACATTTTTGACTGATAGATGTGTTCCTTATAAGTGACAATTCGATGCAGAAATATTTCCCTGTTGTTTTATGCCTTGAGAAAAACGTGGAACTCCAAACACGATTCCTATTGGTCGGTGTAACTTAACTTGTCATTGCGCACGGGAGTTCAGCTACGTCACCTTACCGATTGCGCAGAGGCACTGAACAAGAATTTTATGATATACGAGGGCAAGTCAAGAAAGACTTGGACTGATTTTTTTTCCCGGCAGTTCTGTTAACGCTGGAGCTTCATAGTTTGGCATACAAGTAGGGTGGGTCTTGCTGTGCATATATATAAAATGTTGTTAAGGAATCATTGCATGTTTGGTAACCACGACTTTTTATTGCAGGTGATGTTCTGCGCCGCCTCTAGAAGTCGCCTGTAGAAGAAATGGAGTCATTACGAGATGAACAATTTGCAGCTATACGGTTCTGCTATCGCCTGGGGGAAAGTGCAACAGAAACTCTAGGAATGTTGAGAGCAGCCTACAAAGATGACGCTCTGCCACGAAGTACCGTGTTCTGGTGGTTCAAAGAGTTTAAAGAGGGCCGAATGACAATCACGAAAGCTGGTGGACCAGGTGTATCAGCGTCAGCTGTTACTGAGGTGAACATTAACACGGCAGCAGTCATTGTTAGAGAAGATCGCCGCATCAGTATCGACGATCTGGCAGCCGCACTACGCATATCTCATGGCAGTGCCTTCAAAATTTTGCATGACCACCTCCACATGAGCCGAGTGTGTGCGCGATGGATTCCGCGACTCCTGACACCAGAGCAGAAGGCCGTTCGAGTGGAGACTTGCAGGGAGCTGTTGCAAAGGTTTGAGGATGGTGGAGACGCCTACCGCACCGTGCTAATTTTTTCTATTCCCTGCCCTAAAATCCAGACTGCGTGGACGCCGCTTCTCCGATAATTCCGAGGTTCTGAAGGCATCGGAGGCGGTTTTGAAGGACCTCTCAAAGAATGGCCTGCGACACGTGTTTGAGGACTGGAAGACTCGAATGAAAAAGTGCATTCAAATGGGCGGGGACTACTTTGAAAAGGATCATGTGCCTGTTGCTGAGTAATAATAAATTGCCTAGAAAAAAATCAGTCCAAGTCTTTCTTGACTAGCCCTCGTACAAATATATAACTCGTCTGCAGTTGCGAAAAAAATTTTCCGGGGGTCTGCTGTCACGCTGTTTCTGAGGAGCTCATCAAGAACATGTTGTTTGGGTGACCACGGAGCTCATTTATCATTGTCGTGTCACCGAACCGTAAATTTTACAAACCAACGGCATATAGTGCGTTCATTCACCACTATACCAGAAGGTTCAGTTAACTAGTAGATAAAACGAATTAGCAATTGTGGGTTTTCCATGATAGAGTTCATGCAACCTTCTTCAACAATACACTGCTCCCTGAGTTACTGAGCATTTTAACCGGTTTCCTGAATATTTAAGAATTGGAATTCGTACACATGACCTCGGTCCATGAATTGTTTGCGTTACATAAAATGGTTTCCCACCGAACGTAAGATTAGACATTTCAATCACATCAACCCAATAGAATGGAAAGTAGAGGCCAAACAACTATACCTAATGTATGTCTTATAAGTTAGAAGGCTGTACTGCTAAACATCAAAAGGAGAAAATAAAACATGATATATTTACACAAGAAATGCAATTGCATTATTAAGGACAGTCAGTAAGAAGTTTATAGAAAAAGGGAAATAAGTATATATTGTATTTATTCATCTAGGAAAGGCTTGTTACCTTAAGAATTGGGAATTGTTGTTATGACTTCCAAAGAATAGGAAGATCGAAAATTCATAAGAAACTTATATATGGACCAACAAGTAAATGTTACAATAGGGAAGGAAATGACCGAGAAGAGTGCAGTTGGAAGGGGAGTTCAACAGGGATACTGTCTCTCTTCAACAATATTTAATATCCATCTAGAAGAGATAGTGTAGAAGAGCCTACATAATGAAGACAGCATTTCGGCAGGAGATAGAATTATTAGGCGTATAAGGTTTGCAGATGATATGGCGCTTGTTGCAGAATCTAAAAAGAAAATCAATATGATATTAGAAAACTTGGGGAAGGAATGTGAAAAATATGTGATGAAAATAAGCGTTAAAAAAAATAAAGCCATAGTGATTGAACTGAAGCGGTTGGTATCAAATATAGAAGTAGGAGATGAGAAAATAGAACAGGTAACTAGTTTTCGATATCTAGGTAGTATTATTAGTGATGGTATGAAATGCGAACTGTGAAACAAAAGCAAGAGTACGAATGGCGAAAGAAGCCTTTAGGAGGAAGAACATACTATTTTGTGAGGAGTTTGAATAAGGAATTGACATAAATACTGATAAAATACATTATGTGGAGTATTGTACAGTATGGGGCAGAAACATGGACATTACGCAAAAATGATGATAAACAATTGGAAGTTTGGGAAATGTGAGTGTGGAGAAGAAGGGAGAGAATTATCTGGATCGATTGGAAATCAAATGATAAGGTTAGAAATAGTGGGGAAGAAAAGAACAATTTTAGATATTATTGAAAAGATGAAGATAAACTGATTGGGACATTGGCTAAGAAGGAACTGTATCATAAGGGACGTGCTAGAGGATATAGTGGCAGGAAAGAGAGGTAGGGGCGAAGGTCGCTACAATTGATACACGGTGTCAAAGCACAAAGAATTGTATGAAGGTGGAGACGTAAAGACGAAGAGGGTAGCTGAAGACTGTGAAGCATGGAAGCTTCTCAGTTGATGCAAATGACCTTCTAATAATGGCAGAATATCTACGATGATTGTGACTGTTTACTCATTGTTTGTTCAAATTATAGTAAATGCCCAAATTTTCTCCACGAACCTCAATACAGAATTCACATCGACAAATCTATGAGCCCCGAACTCTGTTCAATACAGTTTGATCGTCTGTAATGTTAGCATACGCCATTATAATGCGAGCCACTACTTGTTCAGGTGAAGAAACGGGTTCCTGGAATACGTCTCTCTCAGACCTAAAACAAATGAGTGCAGAATCCTACAATGCACCTCGTAACACTTTTGCCACTATATCCCATCACACACACATGCAATAGTACTTTCCTAATCCAGATGAAGACCCTTCTATGGATTTTTAGATGCGTAGTTCAGTGTTGCATACTTCGCACATTTGCATTTACTAATAATTGTCTCGTTCTTCAATCAGTTTCCTCTAATATATATATATATATATATGATATAATATAAATGAGGCAAAATCTTTAATTGCCCGTCCTTCACTTGCGTGCTTTAGTTAAAGGTGAGGCACGAGGCACCTGATCAATGAAAGTGAATTATTACGAAAGTGTTGGTAGACTGAGAAATGTGGGAGGACATGGCAGAACTCGGAGAAAAATGCACAGACACGACATTGTCCATGAGCTCCTCCGTGGCTAAGCGGTTAGCGTACGCATCTTTGGCGCGGGAGACCCGGGTTCGATTCCCGGCGGGAGCTCATGTGGTTCGGATTCCACATTAATCAGTAGGTCCACGTCTCATATAGCCTCGCTGCTGAACGGGACGTTAAACTCAAAATCAACTCAACTCAACGACATTGTCCATCACAAATTCCTAAAACATTTGATTGAAGCAGAAAACTTTCGCACCGCAGGTGAAAGCAAAGTGACTAGGTGTTGATGTTCAGAATGTTATTTAGAAATGATTGTATGAAGGGGTCGAGTGAATTCGAGTTTCCTTCGACGATTTTCCTAAAATCAGAAATTTTGTAAATGTTTCAAATATTTTCTATGAACCTCTATCCTCACGAAAAACGAGCACTTCTGCTAGAGATAAATATAGCATGCAGTGAAGTCATATCTAACATCCTGGTGCTAAATCTGGCATGATTTAAGCACACCTAACTTGACATTTTGCTTTAGTCAACCATAGTTTCATTATTGCCTCTTGGATAGAGAGAAACGAACGAAATTCTTGATGGTTTAACTATCGTCGGCTACGATCCGTTTTCGTTGATTATATTGTCACTAGGCCACCTAGTAACAGGAAGGCATCTTGAATAGTTTGTTCCATCCCACTTTGCAACTTCGAAAGAGAATTAGATTGAGAGTAGTAATGTAAAATTAAAATAAATGCTTCAGCTCTGTGTCGGAAGTGCATGTTCTATAGATATTTCTTACAATGTTGCCTATTCATGAAACATTAATCCATCCTTCCTTCCATTCCCGCTTTCTAATATAGAGAATTGAAGATACTCTTTCAAAGAAACATACCTGACATTAAATATCTTTAAAATAAGATATTTGGTTCTGTGGTAGTTCACGTGGGATCATTTTTATATCAATAGGAAATGATAGTATGGTATTATATTTAGAGTTTAGTATGTTTTATCTAACAATTCTATCATTATCGTTCACAACTGTGTCGTGTTGCTGCTTTTGTATACGAATACAATAGAACAACTCATGAAAATAACGGAGATAAGAGTAAAATCTAAAGTTAGGATAATAATCTAGATCCGTGTTTGACATAATCCATGGTCTCGAGTGTGGCAATCTTGATATGAGTAGCAGGGTGGATCGAAAAAAAAAATGCAATTTTTATGAAAATTTAATTTTTTTGAAAATATTGAAATATTTTTAAAGCTGCCCAATGAAATCGAACTAGGTGTCAACAGTTGGATAATGACTAGATTGACTACACCATTCATGATCTTTAAAATAATTTGCATCTTCATTCCCCGCAAGGGCCTGAAATTTTGCAGTTTTTATAGTAAATTTTGAAATTCCACTTAAAATATTAAAGAAGTTTTAAAATCCGCCAAATCACATCATACTTGCTTAAGAAACAGTTGTGTTTGCTACCATAACACCTATGGTTTTGAAATAATTTTTGTGCTTTATCTTATTATCTGTACAGGTCTTAAAATTTTGGAGTTTATACAGTAAATCTCAAAATTCATTGAAGACACTGACAATTTTCAAGAATTCCCAAATAATATCCTATTAGATATCAAGCCTCGTTCGTGACTAGCAATATTTCGATTATTTTTAAAAGTATTTTCCTTCATCTTCGTTACCTCCACCAAGTTTTAAAATGCAGTTTTACAGTAATATCTAAAAATACATTGAGCATAATATTAAGATACATTATGTAAATTTAATAATTTTGCATTGAAATTATTTTTTGATGTGCACCTCTTTGCTGGTTCCCAGAAACATCTAGAACTCAGCACGAGGAGATGGCTGCATATAGAGTTCCGCCAATCTTCCCACTCCATCCAGCCTACCTTTGGAAATTATCTCTTTAACTCGTTCTGGTTTGTATTAAGATTTTGTTTCGAATGTGGGCATAATTGACATATCCAAAAGTCTTGCTCTGATAAATCTATCTAGAGCTAAGACACCACACACTTCAGACGAAGCTTCGGTAACAATTCTAACGCACCTCTTGACTGCTTGGGTATGACATAGCAAGTGGAAAATAGGCGGAAGGACAGACGAACTTTCTGTTAGACATTTCTGTAGATCCTCCTCCGACAAATGTCTCGTCTTTGGTGGCCCGGTTACTTCGTGTCCCTGCCAGTTGATAAGATCAATGTAAGCCTGAGCACTAAAGTGGATTGCTGGAATACTGAACTTGCGTACAGAAGGTGTTTGGTTTCAGCTTTTGACCTTGCGTCAAGGATTCTACACATAACTAGTACTCGAATATACTTTCTATCATCGACGAACATAGATACCAGTAAATTCTCCGGATACGTGAAGAAACCATTAGCTGGATTCTCCTATCTAGAATGAGCTTCAGTTCATTGCTTAAGTACCATGAAAAGGCTATAGTACGATATAAGTTCACAGGAGCATCCTTGATAGTAGGGTTACATTTGATGTAAAACCACATTGGAGCATACATTTTCATGATGAATGTAACGAGCTCAATCAAGTTCGAAGATGGATCAGTAGTTCTTATGTACGCTCTAAGCATTACATTAGTAGTAGTGATCTATCTTGCAAGGGATAGTCTTCCAGGACTTCTTGATGCAGATTCGGTGAACACTGACCAGCAGAGATTGCTTTGCAAATATCCCACATACATTTTTGGTCTGTGCTACGATTTGACGTCTTTTTCTTCCATGGCCTGAAAAGTTCCTTCATTCGCTTGAAAATTAACGACTGGTAAATCCTAAATCCTCACAATTGGTTAAACTTTCTTCCTATAGTTACCGAGAACTTTTGAGAACCCATTGTTGCGCCATCTAAATGCTGTAGAATGTACCATAAAAACTGCAAAATTTCAGGCCCTTGCGGGGGATAAAGAAGCAAATTATTTTAAAAATTATGATTGGTGTAGTCAATCTAGTCATTATGCAACTTTTGTCACCTAGTCCGATTTCATTGGGCAACTTTTTTTTTTTTAAATTAATATTTTCAAAATAATCAAATTTTCATAAAAATTGCAAAATTTCGAGGCCCTTGCGGGGAATGAAGATGAAATACAAAAATTATGAAATAATTCACGAATGTTGTACTAGTCAATGCACAACTTTTGACACCTAATGCTATTTAATTGAACAACTTTTGATTTTTTCGATCCACCCTAATGAGTAGCATACGCAAATTTCATCAAGGAGGAGGGTTCAAGTACCAAATCTCATATCTTTAAACGTTTTCTCAGTGGTGGATTTAAACTCCGAGACCCCTTCTTTGGATACGCCATTGCTTGATACCGTGATTCTTAATTACGATAGAGGGGGGCGCGGTGGCTCAGTGGTAGAGCGTTCACCTCCGGTGCTTGGGGTCCCTGGTTCGATACCAGCTCGCGCCGTGTGAACGTTGTGGTGGACAAATACCGTGCTCGTGGGTTTTCTCGGGGTTCTCCCGTTTCCTCCCACTTTCTTCATTCCACCATTTCACTCTTCTCTCACAATCACCGACTCCTTTAGCCTAACCGGCATAACGTGGGACGTAAACCTTAAAGATTTCATTTTCATTTTTAATTACCATAGAGCATTTTCAAACTGTGATTTGAAGAGAGGATATTTACAGTGGCATAGTCTGTAACGCATCTACCTAGGAACCGGACAGTTCGTCCCCAGTGGGAACTGAATATTTTTATCGTTCTAATACGGCTCCAAGGCTTGCTCAGTCTGTGTGGTGGAATAAAGGCAGCGGGGTATAGTAAATAAAGACAGCTAATACTGTTAAAATTTATATAAATCATTATTCGAATATTGAAGAAACTTAGGATATTGGAATAACGGAAAAATATTAGAATAATTAATCGAGTAACGAGTATTCGAATAATTGTAATAGCACTAGTGCTGACTGCTTACACTACCTCATTAAATGCCGAAGTCGCGAATGTGTAGAGCCTTACTTCCAGCCAGCCAGTGGGCGATCCATGGCCAGTTTTACATGGGGTCCATCATTACTTTTTCTTTACTTTGTATTCACATGAAATATTACAATTATACGTCCCATTGTTATGCCCTTTAGGCTAAAGAAAACGAATTATTACTTTTTTTTTAATTTTAAGAGAAAAGATAAATAGATATATATGAGTAGCGTTTGGGGTTGTTTTTAGCAAGGTAAACGGAATGACGTTGCAGATGTCTCAGGATAGGTTTAAAGAGGAAATGGATTAATGTGGAGTGAAGCTGCTTCTGTCATTAGAAGCTACATAAAAAATATGTTGACATAAATGACAAGAAAAAAACATGACATCGTAGCGAATTGTGTACGTTTGTTAACCTGTAAACATATTGTAAATACTTGCTATTGGTACACTGTGTATAATGTTCTTTACCTGTTACGTAGGTAGTAATATCCTTGATCTAATTGCTGAGTAAGACACAGTTCAAGAACGGATTATATGTGAGGTTGCACGCAGTAGTATTTTGTAAGATTACGTTTCATGTCCTTCTCGTTCTCTCATTCGAAGGATGTAACCTTCGTTACTTCTGCTGTGTACAGTAACGCAATAACAAATCGCATACACCTGAAATTGCATATGTGTAATTTTTTTCGTACTTCATCATTGTATTTTTATTTAAATTTTTTCGTGGTATACATTGTCTTTAATGCATATCCAATCTAGGCATGGAAAGATATGTAATTAGTTGCCCGAAATAGTTAGTGTGAAAAGGGAAATCATTAGTAACAACGACTATAAGACTCATGTCGTTTCCTCCCACTTTCTTCATTCCACATAGTGAGCAACATTCGGAACTGGAAGCTCACTTGTGGCTATATGGCACGGGCGGCCAACGCGTCGACCTCAGTCTGTAAGTCGACTGACAAATCGTGAGAAGGTAGTCTGCGGTGGCTTGTATTACACTGTCTGTGCCGATCCCAGGTATCTGCCAATAAAAGGGAGGAAGCTCTCAAGGATAAGGGGTAAGTATCAAACTCACATGGTGACCTTACTTACACGTACTATTGGATCCACGATGAGATATGAGAATATATTGTGTTCGCGGTACCTCCACGCGGTAGGCCGTGGTCGGTAAACGATAGAGGTTGGTAAGGCCGGAAATAAATAAACCTCCTCGGGCATGTCTGGAGCTACCGCGTGTGGACTCTACCGGGCTGTGATCAAACCGTTCGATGCGGTAGCTAGTACTTGCTTTATAATGCTCGGGCGCCATGCCTGCAAAGCACGGAAGGACCTGACTCGCGAGCAGAGCCGACTCGACCAGTAGGGTAAACTGGCAGGCACTCATGACTTCTGTTTGACCGCACAGTGGGCGTACCCCACTACCTTGTGTGAGTATAAGGGTCACATCGCTAGTTGCGAACAAAGGTTGAGGAATGCACCTTGAAGGTGCACGAGAATAACTAAAGTCGAAGAACAACGGACTGGATGTTAAAACGATGCCAATCTTCAAAATAGGCCGAATGGCCGCAGCATGACATTGTGTCATGCGAAATATGTGGTGGTAAACCACTCCACCTCTAAATGTGTCGATCATTGTTATTTTAAATGATTTTCTCTAGCTAGTGAACAGATAAGTAGACTGCCAGTGATTTCTGAAATGAGAGGTATCTCTCAATCTTAAAAAAAGTTTGGCCATCCCTGCTATATGTGTAAGTAGCGTACTCGCCTTTAGCGCAGGAGACCAGAATTTGGTTTCTGGCTGTAGCTCATGTTGTTCGGATTCCACTTTAAGCTGTAAATTCACTTCTCACATTGCCTTGGTACTAAAAGAAACGTTAAACTCCAAGCCAACCAACTAGTATTCGAAGTGAAATGCCATCTTAGGAGTATAACATGTTTTGTTGTAGCTTTTGTGTTCTGTTCTGCAAATGTAAGTTTATTTTACAATTTCGAGTTGTATTATTTATTTTTAGCACATTATCAACAAAACTAAATACTCAACCTGAGCTTTGACGCGGCTATATGTTTATAAATTTCATACTTGATGCAAGAGACCCGGGATCCATTTCTGATGAGACCTCATTTCATTCACAGGTAACGTTAAGAGTTAGATCTACGTTCTTATCTGGCCATGGCGTGAAAACAGACGCAAAACTCCAAAATATCCAACCAGTCCGGACTCAGTAATTATCTACTCCTGTGCTATTATTCCTTTATTTTCTTGTTAATGCATTTGTTTCATCATCTTAAATCCCCTACTTGTTTAGTTACTTGGTATTGTTCCTAAGATTGATTACTGTCCGTGTTAGTACTAAAATAGATTTAGTTAGTTTTCAGTTGTTCTATAACACCGTGACAACCAATTCTGAACTTCAAGCTGAATCCAGTGTATAAGATATTTATGATCCAAGTATTTATTTTTTCTCTTTGTCAGTATTCGACAAGAAAGTTAAACTTTTTGTTGTTCGGGTAGATGGGTACTTCTAAAACAAGATCATCATCAGAGATATATTTATGGGCTTACCTATAAGCAGGGACGGCTCTTGAGAGAAGTCTCGTCAGAAAAAAAATATGTCACTATAAACCAAGGTTTCTTAACCTGGGAGTCGCGAGAAGGTTTCATGGGGTCGCGAAGATAAGGGTAAGAGACATATATAATTAGAAACTAATACCGGAAAATATTTTTAAATTTGAATTTTATTCTGATAGGCATATTTTTATTTTTATATATACTGTTAAGAACAACAAAAAATAGGTCTACTAAACATTTTCAGCAGATGCAGAGTTGTTTAAAAATCAATTTAGATGGAAGATGTACGATATGAAACTAATGAGAACTGCATATTGAAATACCAGAAAAATACAAATACAACAAAATCTACATATTGAAATACAATTAAAATTGAAAGTTAGTGAGATACCTGAGCAAATTTTGATTTTACTAGTGCAGCGATTCCCAGTTCAATCCTCGTGATGCACATTATCAAGTCATTTAAAATACGCAATAAGTTTTTTAACCCAACTGACCATGTTTTTAAAACCAAAATTAGAAATCACATTATTTTTTTATGGTATGACCCAAAATTAAGTGAGTTATGAAGTTTTAAAATTTTCAAATGGCCTCCATTTTGAAACAGTATGACGGACCTGATTCGGTATTTGTAATATCAATTAACTGACTAAATTTTGTTTTAATCCATTCGCTTTCAGGAAGTTACTGAATCCACTATATACAAGAAATGGATTCTACTATTATAGAACTAGATTTATATCGTGAGGTCTCCGCAATAGGTATATTAAATATCCCACACAAGCTTATTACAAATCGGAAATTATAAGACGATGTGGTAAAATGAAGGTTGTGATATTAATTAGATTGAGAACCACTGCTGTAAGCTAACGGAAGAAAGCTTACCTAATGTACTAATTTCTATATACAGATTTCTGAGGTGCATGAAGCTTTTTTCCCTTAGCTTGAAGCGATAGAATGTAACAGTTTACCGATGTGACATCCCACAAGAGCCGCCACTATTTGTAATCAAGAATGTGGAAATTCCCTAGAAACTAAAATGTTTTATTGTGAATGTATGAATCCCTGACAGTTAGTTGAGTTATTGTGTCATTCGATTGAAAGGCTAAATAAAATTATTAATAAGAAAAGGCGATAGTAATTAATTGTAGTTCAGTTGGATTTTTATCAGATAACATCATTTTATTGTTGTTCTTTGTTTATGAGAGCAGAGAAACTTCCGTCTTTGCATTGTGACGTATTCATTTTAATGGCAATGTATTTGCTTCATGTTCCCACAAGTTTCCCTTTCTCACTTTCAGTTGCAACAATGGTTGCGCCCCCTGTGTCATTGCGTGTCTGACTTGTCATATATTAGCATGAGAAACGTGAACATTAGGAGAAGCAAACACGAAATGCTTGGGAAAGATACGATGCCAAAGGACAGAAGTGATCTGTAGACTGGTTTTATTCGAAGAAATAAATTACACTTGTTGCGAAGTTACGGTATCTTCTTTGACATGTTTTGTACTTCCTAATAATCCATAACGCGTGTCTTTTGTTATTCTGTTCGTGTGTTTCTTTTGTTATTCTTCAGTTTAAAATTGTTGACAATAGAGCTGATAGTATGGTAAAATTTTATTTGAATACATTATTGCCATACTTATCGGAAGTACAATGTTGACAAGTTGCGTAACCTATGTCGAGCCTTTGCTGTCGTTTTTATAATCTAGCGAAGAAGTATTTTCATGTCAAAATGAACACTGTATATAAGATTACGAATAGGAAAGATGCCTTCAAAAAAGTCATAACTACCCCTCCTCTTACTTTTTTCTAATTTGATACATCCTTATCCATATGACATGCACATTCATTTCGTCAAATCTTGTTGTTCTCAGTGATGCCAACCCGTAGGGAAAATCCTATATTGTGAGATTTTTTGACAATGATTTCTCGAAATGGGATAAAGGAAAAATTCGTGCGATTTATGGAATTTTTCAGATATCTATTTCATTGGCCAACAAAATTGTCTATAGGCAAGGAGTAGAGAAATGAGTCCTCAGTAAACTTGAAATTAATACCAACAGTCACTTTTATTTTTATATTTTTTTATTTTAGTGTTCCCCCTCCTCCCCCTTCCCTACGTTGCTCCGTCAAAGTGAAATGATAAAAAACATTCCAGCCCGAGCCTTATCTATGTTAAAAGTTTGATCGAGATCGGTCGTTTGGTTCAAGAGTTATTAGTTTTTTTTTTTATTTATAATTCCCCCTCCTCGTCCTCTCCTAAGTTCCACCGTCAAAGTGAATAGCTAAAAGCAGGCAAAGGCCAGAACTGCATTTACGTCAGAAATTTGAGCGAGATCGGTTGAGCGGTTCAAGAGATTAAGAGTCACTTTCAATTTTATAATATAGCTTTTTTGAGGTGTATACTTTAATTAGTTGACATTTGTCGAGGAAGAGTTATATTTCCGTTATGATCGAAAGTGACCTTTTCTTCTATCTGATTTTGTACTGAAATATTGAAACACTGCTTAACTTCATCTGATATACAGCATTTTATGCAAAGTTCCTTTGATCTAAAATTTATCCAGAGGCCGATAGTGTTTACTGTGAACTGAGTTACAGTAAATTCTTAGTTCAGGCATCATTAAGTCGTAAGACACACTAAAGTATCTTCCTGGTAGCTTATGTAAAATTTGCACCTCCCAATTTCAGAACAGTAATCTTTCACCCTCTCGCCGCATCACGTAATTTCGGTTTCCTTAAATATTGCTCGGTTTTCTTCAATTGAAACCAGGTATTTATTTCTATACATCAACTCCTGGATATGAAACAAGATGAACAAATAAAACAACGCTAACTCATGAAAATTCAATTTCGTAAGTTGCAGTGCTTATATTGTTTATAATGCTATGCACAATGTTTCTTCCTTTACTTCTTTTCAGTTAACAAATTTAAAAGTTTTATCTTGCTTTTTCCCCCCTCTTTAGGCAAAAAAAAAAGTGCATGCACTCTCTTTCACTCATATGAGATATTGTGAGGTACAGTTGAACAGGAAGCTCATGGCACTCAAGCGAGACTCCAGTGGCAGTAATTTATGTTTTAAAAATTATGTACTTAAGTCGAGAAAAAAGTTGGTTTATGTCAAGCAACTGTAGTTGAAATACATCAATGTACATGTCGTTCGTGTTATCAGTCGTGCCCTGTGCTGATACAACTGTCGAGAAGATAAAACTTCTTCGTCTCAAGTGGCATGGCTCTTAGGTGTCTGTCGAGAACTCTAAGACACCAAAATAAAGCTACGTCTAATGAACGAATTGCAAAGTAAGCATGGACCTAGGGTGCGTGGGAACCCGATCTTCTGTTGAATGCCACGAAAGCTTTCCCAAAGTCATCAAGCAAACAAAAGCCTTTTATTCGGAACAATTTGTTTCCTGTTTTAATTGAAGTCACGTAGAGAGAAACTGCACCTAAGGACGTTGACAGTGGCCTTCTCAAGGCTTGCTTTATAATAATTAGTGTGTAATGTTATTTATTCTTTCTTTAGGTCGTTTTGAAGTATAGTGAAAGCATACCATTGATATAATCTCATGTTTCTGTATTTGATTATTATCTGGTAGTGTCAGGTGGATGTGGAAGAATGTGATTTGCTGCTTTGGACTATCCCCTTTTGTATCCTATTTCTTGTTCTTCTTCTTTGCATTTCCATTCAATGCAAATTTACTTCTGCTCATGCAGTGTTAAAATTAGCGTGTGGAAATATGGTATATCTTGGATTTTAATGTTGCTTACCACTTTAATACTTCTGCATTTTCAAGTGTTGGCTTTTAAAATTTTCTGGAATGTAACCATGTTCCAATTACAGAAATATTATCTTAAGATGCAAATTAAATTCGAGCTTGATAAAGTTTTAGTCAAATGCTGTAAGGTAGAGTTGATTTCACCTACCCTGTGTCACTTCTTACTTTCCCACGACTTTTAAAGTTCACTTGACATACGTATATAATGAAACATTTAAAGATGTCAGTATAAACAGTAAGAAGAACTTGTCAATGAAAAATTGTGTTTTATGCCATTAGAAAATATGTATCAGTTATTTCCATGTTTTACTCCGAAAAGACTTAACAGAAGTTCAAAACATATTATTTTATGTCAAATTCTGGCAGATTTTCTTCACTTCATGTGTGTATTGTATCCTATCCATTAGAAGCATACACGCCTAGAAGGGTAAAATGCGTCATTTGAAGAATATTAAAACTCAAGAAGTAACCTTTCGAATACTTTCAGGGCAAATACATATTTTAATCAATATTCAACGTCTTACTGTGAAGTTTCAACAACAGCCTCACTGTTTCTGCTTTAAGCTTTTCACATACGGTTATCCAGTAACTTGAGAAAATATGGTTTTCAGAATGTCGAAAACCATTAATACCACCATAATGTAAAACTGGGACGTGGTTGCAATTACGTGATTTTAAAGCTCAATAATATAATAATAGTTACTATATTTAGCGTAAGATGAACTCAGTACAAAGTTATACATGCTAAAATGTAAGATGTTAAAAGTAATTTAGAATAAGCCCTTCAGGCGTTAGCATTAGATGCGATTTACTGTTGAGTGACGTCCCTAATACACATAGAAACTTTGACTTCAAGCTTTGAAAGAGCAAATGCTTTTAGTGTCACTGAAATTTCTTCATATTCCTCTAACAAATAAATTATTTTCTTCTTTTTAGCGCATTTCATGAAAACATATACTTATGCATACATACATACATACATTATATATATACACAGGGTGTTTCAGATAAAACGTCCAGTGCTTATAAATCCGAAACGGCTGAGAATAAAAAGATGAAACAAACTGAGATAGGAAAATGTCATAGGGCGCATCACATGGTGTTGTTGTGGTGACTCCCAGGGCCCTCCTTCAAGGGGGCCCAGGGGCCAACTTCAAATTTTCGAATAGGAACATGTATTGATTCATGCCTCATTCAATAGTACTTGAAAAACGAAACAACTTTTGTAGGAAACCATTTTTGATTTAGGCCACCGTTTTCAAAATGGCCGCAAAAAGTGGGTTCTGTATCAGATAAAACGTCCAGTGCTTATAGGCCTAAATCAGAAACGGCTGATAATAGAGAGATGAAACAAAAACTGAGATAGAAACGATGATAAAGCATATCAAGTGGTGTTGTTGTGGTGACCCTCAGTAAACTCAGTGAAGGGGGCCTAGGTGCCAACTTCAAACTGATACAGGACCTTTTGCGGGCATTTTGAAAACGGTGCCCCAAATCAAAAATTGTTTCCTACAAAAGTTGTTTCGTATTTCAAGGACTATTGAATGAGGTATGATTCAATACATGTTCCCATTTGAAAATTTGAAGTTGCCCCCTGGGTTCCCTCGAAGGAGGGCCCTGTGGGTCACCACGACAACACCATGTCATGCGCCCTATGACATTTTCCTATCTCAGTTTTTGTTTTATCTTTTTATTCTCAGCCATTTCGGATTTATAAGCACTGGACGTTTTATCTGATATAGGACCCACTTTTTGCGGCCATTTAAAAACGGTGGCCCAAATCGAAAATTGTTTCCTACAAAAGTTGTTTCGTTTTTCAAGTACTATTGAATGAGGCATGAATCAGTACATGTTCCTATTTGAAAATTTGAAGTTGTCCCCTGGGCCCCCTTGAAGGAGGGCCCTGGGAGTTACCACAACAACACCATGTGATGCGTCCTATGACATTTTCCTATCTCAGTTTTTGTTTTATCTTTTTATTCTCAGCCGTTTCGGATGTATAAGCATTGAACGTTTTATCTTAAACACCCTGTATATATACATTTATGAAAACAACTTCGACAACGTTTGGGAGGTGATTCCTGACAGCAACATAAGACAAAGTATAGACCAACCTGGATGCACAAATGCTTCCTTTCGGAATTGTAGGTTGCCGAAAACACGAAAAATTGAATTTTAAAGGTCCATAGCTCCAAAAGTGTGGGGCCTACCGTAGTCGGGTCACGACTTCACTTAGGAACTAGTATGCCCCCTATCCAAATATCCGTGTTTCAGAATCCTGCGGTACTTCGGCATCAATTTTTATACTGGTAGTTGGTGAGTACATATGCCCCTAGCCAAACTCTCTGTACAAAAATTGTTGCGTGAGTACGTTAGGATTCTGAAACATGCGTTTTTGGATAGCGTACATATATATAGTTTTTCTTTTATGGTTATTAGTAACTAAATCTATAAACCTCCTATTTGCAAACCGGTAGTAGGCTCTTACTATATATATATATACCGTACCGTATATTGTGAAATTATTACTCCATCTAACATGTATTTGCACAAAACTATGAGAAAATATGTCTGATCCGTACTTAAGCTGAAGTAGAGAAACCAGATAGTTACTCTACAATTAAATTATAGGAGAATATGATTCTCCTGAAAAATGAATCACAGCCAGTACTACCCACGAGACGAGAAGTACTTTTTTAAATTCGAGACGAGGCAAGAGATTTCTCGTGTCTTGTGGGCAACACTAGTTCACTGAAGTCTTAGATCTCGAACACTGTTTTAGTGGTTCATGATTCATAGTTTAAAAAAAGAACTAAAATTGACAAAATGATTGTACGAACAAAATCAAGAAGATTTACCAACATTTAAAGATCCGTAAGTCATTACACAATATGCTCCAATAATAAATTTGGTTTAATATTGTTATATCACACCGTTCGTGGACCTTTCGTGACACGGAAGAATTCTGATAAATTCTAGAAGAAATTGCCAAAAAAATCGGGGCATAAATTTACAAAATAAGACGCAAAAGATGTGGAGACGAAACGAGATGAGAAAACCTTATTTCTCGTCTCGTCTCGTGGGCAACACTAATCAGAGTCATTTTATTTCTCTGTATACACTGAGTACTGCGTAACCAACCTGATCAGTGTTACCACCATACCGTTGCAGCAAAGTTGGGTGATATAGTAATTTCGTTTTAATTGAAACATACACCACTATGTTAATATGAAGTGATTATAAGATGGTATTTCATGTAACTCTATACGGTAACATAGAAAATATAAAACATAAAATTTTGTGTCTCAAAAGAAGATATTTTAGGCTACACAGCTTCTCTGTATTAACTCTTTTGACGTGGATGGTGTAGCAACGTACGGTAGACTTATAAATTGTGTCCACAAAAGAATGGTTTCATAGTTTCTCGCCCTCTCAAAACAACGAGTCATAAAGTGTTGATAAGTCTGTGACTGGATTCTTACTTGTTACAGATATCTGGTACATAGTACGTGCTTTTAGAGTAGAGTTAGGGATTTCTATCCAATTAAAACAACTCGTCTTCCTATTGAGTTTGCAGTACGTAATTGACATTTGTGATTGCTAAAGCAGGGAGCCTCCGTATTATTTTTACATACGGTGGAAATACAAAAGGAAGAGATAAGAAAAAATGGCATGTTCCATCTGTTAGGCTAGTAGAGGCTTAAAAATTACTGAAGTTTCTATATTTTTCAACCTCTATGTGATGTCTTATTTCAACTCATGTAATGAATTATAGGCGACGTACTGTATGTTTAATCCTCTTAATTTGTTATCTCTAAACTCCCTTGTTTTATTATTCGGAGAAGAAACGTATTGTTTGAAGTCTTATTTGCTACTCAAGGTACCAAAATATGGATATATCCTACTGTCTTATTAGTTTTTTGTTCAGCAAATACGCAAATAGTTTGTTTTTTTCCTTTGCTTCCAATATTTCGTCGTTGTTATCATTACATAGGAAGACAAGTATACTATTTGGGGTACTTAAATTATGAAAGGTCCACGGTGGCTCAGTGGTAGGGCGCTAGCCTCTTGTATGTAGAGACCCTTGTTCAATCCCAGCTCGATGTAAATGGACTACATGGTGGACAAACATTGTGTGCGTGGGTTTTCTTGAGGTTCTCCCGTTTCCTCCCACTTTCTTCATTCTGTCATTTATCATAGTCATTACTGCCTCGGAGCGTAGATGTGGGACGTTAAACGTGAAAGAAAAATCAAGAAATTTTGAAACGAAAATGGTGTGTATGTAACATTGAGAGACTGTCCCAAAGATGTATTACTATTTTGTTTTGTTTTATAATTCATGAGAATTGGTTTGTGAAAATTGGAGCTTAGCGTCACTTTCATCACCAAGGCTATATGAGACGTGAACTTACAGCTTCTACAGGATCTAAGCCACATGATCTCCCACCAGGAATTTAACTCAGATTTCCTGCACCGAAGACATGCACGCTAGTATTTTACTCATAGTTCCGTCTGTTCTGATAATGCTGCTAACAAAAGGAGGGGGAATTTCTAGAATTAGGCACTGAAGTGTGACATCTGAACATAGAGTAGGATAAATGAATAATAAACAGCGAGATTTACCAACTAAAGACATCGTTATTTATCTTAATTCCAGAATCATTCAGTGCATTGCTTTCAAATTCAAGTTAATTTTGTATTCTGGACATTCTGAATTTATTCACGATCATCCACATTTCATTTGCATTACGTTTTTCCTTATATTTGTGTAATATTCTGTTGGTATTTAATTTCGGACCTGCTTTCCAAAATTTAAACAATCGTTAGTCGAAAAATCCATTAATATACTGCATCGTGTTGCCTTTGTTACAAAGTATCTTTGTAATCACTTTCTATTTTTTTTTTGTTATCTTTGTTCTTTCTATTTTTGTGTTACTTTATTTATTTATTTTGTATTATTTTTAGTGAGGCACTCTGAGATGACTTTTATGTAATTTGTCACATTTCTACTACGTAAACGCCCCTTTTTTGAAGACATTCTTCAAGTTGTACGTGAAGTGGTAGTTGCTACTTATATGTCTCGATAGACTAATGTTCTTGTGGCAATACAGTTTGATGTTTGTATTTCCATTTAAAGCCAGATACGCATTTCAACTGGTAGTGCAAGTTTGAGCTGTTATTAATGTCGATGGAAGTTATCAGAAGATCACGGTTTCTGTTACTTCTTGTAGTAGATAATTGTCTCTTGTACCTGTGGAAATGCTGCTATCTCCATATTCCCACAGCTATAGGCTCCAGGTTTCTCTGTCGAACAGTTTTGTGTGTGTGTGTGTGTGTGTGTGTGTGTGTGTGTGTGTGTGTGTGTGGTTGCAACATGAAAGTTTCATACACATTATATCCATGTCTGAAAATCCCTGTTTGATTGAGTATTGTTGCTAGATGTTGTCCTATTTTCTATAAATGCAAGTTCATGAATTGAAGACATTTGAGAGAACATAATGCATCATTATCATGAATATTCGGCATGTTTTCATTAGCAAGTTAATTGTTGCCAACGGTAAAATTTTTATGCACTATGGGTTCTAAAAGAACTTAAGTCACCCTGGTAAGATGCATCAATCGAAATCTTTCTGTATGTTTTTAAAAAATCATTTCTGTCTTCTTTTTTCAAAATGCTGTTTATTCAATCAGTGTCCTTACCATTTCCTTTTCAACTTTCTGGTAATCTTCAATATCATTATTTTCTTATCGTCTTTTCCAACATGTCATTACTGCTTTTTCTTTCCATCCAGTTAATATTCTCAGTTCTTCTCCGTGCTCATATTTCCAATGCCTATAGTCGTTTTCCATTCATTTCATGATCATATTTTCACCTGTATGGTTCTCAATATGTAGTGCCGTCACCAGAAGGAATGGACAATTAATTATATGATTTCTTTCTCGATAATTTCAAAACAGAGATAGTTGTTTAAGTACAAATTTCAGCAACTCAAAAAGAATATGCTTCTCTTCGAGTTACAGCAAACTACTCGTATTGGCTCACTGAGCTTGAAGATATTGAGAAAATAAGTTGTATCACTGGCTACCATTTTTGTGAGAAAATAAGTTACATAACTAGTTACCAATTTTTCTGGCATTAGAGCATGCTAATAACTTCCATGGAAGAGTTATCGGCGTGGGGGTGAGATAACCAAAGATGTGGAAAATTTTGATACGATTGAAGAAATTTTCAAAGTATTATCGTCTCGACGCTAAAAGTATTCACTTTAGTAGTCTGTATATGAAAATAAAAAAATCAAACAAACGGAATTGTTTTTGAAGAATACGACTAGATATATCTCAGAAAATAAGTTGAATTACTAAAGTGGATTTGCCAGATTTGCTTATCATCAACAAAGTGGGAATTTCCCCCCCCCCCCCAAAAAAAGTTTTTTCATAAAATTACATTTACTTTGAAATACTTGCTGTAATAATTGCTTTACGGTTCGTTAGTGTTAATTTCTAGAGAGTGTATAGTTTAACTGCTTCAAGGTATCATTGTATTCAGCAGCATGGTGATTTGGCTATTTTTATATTTGTAGACGAACGCTGCTCTGATGAAGATAGTTCAATAAATCAATAAACGAAGCAAAAATAAATCTATAAGTTTCTGGAAGTAGACTACCTACAATATTTTAGTTCATAAATACTGGTATTAGTGAACATGTAACATATTTTTCTTTTTAGTACTTCTTATTATCAGATATGTGTGGGTGAAAAACAGGCGATGTTGTTACTGTAATAGTCTGTATTCCATGAGTTTACAAAATTAATTAATTAAGTCTTCTTGTATATATATATATATATATAGGATGTAACATAAATGCATAGCAAAAAGTGACAAGGTGATCGCGGACATCCAAATAAGTAAAACTGTTCCTTTAACCCTTTTAAGTTTTTCCGGTCGTTTTCGACCGATATTGTAGTGTCTTAAAGATTCGATTAAAAGAGAACTAAGAATGGTATTTAGTTCTTTTTTTTCAAGAGAGGAGGCATTCAAGAAAGCCTTGGAAGGGTCTATACGCTTCCGAGCGTCAGAACATAGGGGGTTATGACGTCATCATTTACAAATTCCTTTTTTTTTTACTGAGGTCTAATTTCAACATTTTTTGGTGAGCTTCTCTATAATTCTAGAATCCTAACATTTTCTCTAAACAATCAATGGACCAATTAGTTTTTATGAGAATTTTTTCGTATCTCTTCGTCAATATAGAAGGGGGTTCAGAGGGACAAAAGGGTAAAAAAGAAAGATTTTTTGACCAAAAATCCCACTTTCCCGATTCTTGCTCCGCTCGGCTACATAATAGGGACATTTGGGTGATACTTTCTGAAAGCCTACTCGATTCTGAAGAGAATGACGTACAAATCATCATCCTACGATAATTAGAGACGTGTCAGGAATTTTTTGAAGTTTGTATAGTATCCTTGGGAAATTTCGGAAATATTCGCAGAAGAGGAAAATATTTTTCCCACCCTTAGTATTGAAGATAGGAGATTGGTATATGGCACAAATAATTAGTACCATAAGTAATATTTTTAAAAGTGATTTCCAGATCTCTATGTTAACCCTGGGCCGCGTCAGAGGGCCCCAAAACGGGGAAATGGGATTTTTCTGCAAAAATCCCTATTTTCCTCACTTGTAACCTCCTTAGGAACGTCCTAGGGACATGCGGGTGATACCACCTAAAGCTTACTATATTCTAAAGAGAACGATGTATGTATCATCATCCTACGATAATTAGGGACGTGACAGGAATTTTTTGAAGTTTGTATAGTATCCTTGGGAAATTTCGGAAATATTCGCAGAAGAGGGAAATATTTTTCCCGCCCCGTCCTTAGTATTGAAGATAAGAAATTGGTGTTTGGCACAAGTAATTAGTACACTACGTAGTATTTTCGAAAGTGGTTTCCAGATCTCTATGTTTACCCAGGGTCACACAAGAGGGCCCCAAAACGGGAAAAAATGGATTTTTCAGCAAATATGCTTATTTACTCAATTTTTCCCTCCTTAGGGACGTCTGAAGGACATGAGGGTAATACAACCTGGAAGCCTGCAATATTCTGAAGATAATGGTGTATGAACCGTGATCCTACGATAATTAGGGACGTGTCAAGAATTTTTTGAAATTTATATAGGGTGTTCTGGGAATATTCGCAGAAGAGGAAAATATTTTCCCCGTCCTTAGTGTTGAAGATAGGAGATTGGTATTTAGCACAAGCAATTAGTACACTACGTAGTATTTTTGAAAGTGATTTCTGGATCTGTATGTTTACCCAGGGCCGCGCCAGAGGGCTCCAAACCAGGAAAAAGGGATTTTCAGCAAAAATTCCTATTTTCCTCATTTTTTCCCTCCTTAGGGATGTCCGAGGGACATGCGTGTGATACCATCTGAAAGGCTGCTCCATTCTCAACAAAACGACGTATGAACCATAATTTTACGATCATTACTGGCGTGTCAGATTTTTTTTTTTTTTTTTTTTTTTTTTAGGATTTGTAGGGTGCATGTTAGGGAAATTTTGTTTTTTTTATGCTCTTTCAACATGGGTAAAAATTTTTCCCGCCCTTACTATTCAAGACAGGAAATTCGAATTTGTCACAAGTAATTAGTACACTACGTAGTATTTTTCCAAATTTTTGGAGGTTTGTGCGCAGACTCGGTAGAGCCTCAGGGAGCCCCAAACTTTGAAGGGACATGTAAGTGGTACCGTTTGAAAGACTGTTCCATTCTGAGAAAAACGAGGTATAAACCATGATCCTAGGATAAATAGGGATGACACTGTCGCTGCTTATCTGAGACTCAAGAAAAACGCCGAAAAAGGCAAGAATTTAAAAGGGATAAACATGGGTCCGCTGCTAGAGACCTGCACGGGCCGAATTTTTCGACCCAAGCCCAATCCAGCCCGAACGCAGCTAGGCCCGGCCCAGCCCGGGCCCGAAAAGTTTTGGAGATTTTCGGCCCGGGCCCGGCCCGGCTCGATAAGTTATTTTAAAATTCTTGGCCCAAGCCCGGCCCGGGCCCGATAAATTTTAGAAGTTTTTGGCCCGACCCCGGCCCGATAAACTTTTTAAAAAATTAGCTCGAGGCCCAATCTTTCTCAAATTTTCGTATTAAATTTGAGCTAACCCTCAGATACATTTTCTAAACTCCGGTTCACAACCTGACGCTTGCCTCCCGAATGATACCATTGCCTCCTAGAACTTTGCCTGTCATCGAGGGAACAAAAACTCCATTCCCTGTAACAAAAATCTAACTTAATTGATTTTTAGCATAAAGTGAAGTTGGCAATATTGTTTAGCGACAGGCAAAACATTTCCACCCCTTCTTGTTATATTTTGAGTTCAGTGAAGGTCAAGGTCAGAGCTCAATTTACCGCATCATGCCTGCAGTCCTCTATAGTGAAAGTGGAGCCGCTAAGCAACACAAACTGTAAATAGCTAGTGCATTCTTTGTAACGTTTTTCACGGACACACTTCTTCAACGTTTGGCTTTATTCCAATTATCGTTTAACGAAAGTCAATAATTATTAAAGAATTGCAATTGATCGGCCCCAGCCCGGCCCGACCTGAAGAGAAATCAGTGTCGGCCCGTGCAGGTCTGTATCCGCTGCTGCTTCGTTTCTGGGATACAGGGTGTTCAAATGTCGAGTCCCTCCAATGGTTCTCTATGGGAAAATGAATGAAAATGTTCAATATTACACAAATAATACAATCAAGTGGAATTATGCCTGTGCAAATGCATTTACAATAACATAGAAAATGAAACTAATCAACATTTGAGTTCATTGGGTTGTAAGTGTTTCCAACCTGGTACAAAGTGTTATGTTTTCAAATTGCACCAGAGGTCCAGATGTTAGCATGTGATTGCTGACATCAAAACGTTCCTAATCATGGGGCAGATTTCGCTTCGTTTTCGAAAGACAAGGCATCCAAGTGTGAAGTCAATTAACGGCTCATAATACTAATCAACGGTTCATAGATCACAACTATTGTATGTTTCCAAAGATAAATAATTTAGAAAAGTATTTGATGGAGACGGCAGCGTTCGTTTATACCACACATAAACTTCGGAAGACATAAACGTTGATAAGCCATGCTTAGCAACGTTTTTATGTCAGCAATCATATGCTAAAGTGTGGACGTCTAGTGCTATTTGAAAACACAACACTTTGTACCAGATTGGCAACACTGAAAACCCAATAACCTCAAATGTTGATTAGTTTCATTATCTGTGTTAATGTAAATGTATGTGCAAAGGCATAATTCTACTTGATTGTATTAATCCTGTAATATTCAACATTTCCATTCACTTTCCCGTAGTTTGGAATTGGAGGAATTCGACATTTGAACACCCTACAGCTCGGAAACGAAACAGCATCGGACCCATGTTTTTAAGAACATTTTTACTTCTTTTGGATGCCCACAATCACCTCGTCACTTTTGGCCATGCGTTTGTTACACCCTATATAGACCTCTATATATATATATATATATATATATATAATATGGGGTGTTTCAAAACGAACACCGACAACGTTTGGGAGCTGACTCCTGACACCAAGATAAAACAAAAAGTATAGACCAACCTGGGTGCACAAATGCTTCCTTTCGGAGTTACAGGCTGCCGAAAAATTGAAAAAATGAAATTTGAAGGTCCATAGCTCCAAAACTATGTGACCTATCGTAGTCGGGTCAAGACTTCACTTAGGAACTAATATGTGCACTACCCAAAAATACATGTTTCAGAATCCTAAGGTACTCACACGTCAATTTTTAGAGAGGCAATTTGACTACGGGCATATAATTTGAAGTACTCGCAAAGTACCTCTATAAAAATTGTTGCGGAAGTACAACAGGATTCTGAAACATGGATATTTGGATACATACTTTGGATACATGGGTACATACTAGTTCCTAAGTGAAGTCTTGACCCGACTACGGTAGGTCCGGTAGTTTTGGAGCTACGGACCTCTAAAGTTCATTTTTTTTTCATGTTTTCGGCAGCCTATACCTCCGAAAGGAAGCATTCGTGCACCCATGTTGGTCTATACTTTTCGTCTTATTTTGGTGTCAGGAATCGCCTCCCAAACGTTGTCGGTGTAGTTTTGAAACACCCTGTACGTATATAATATTAGGACATTACTAACCCGTGTATCCAGGTGATTAGTGTGTTCCTCTTTGCATGTGATTCCGGATAGGAATGTGCGCAATATACAATATAAGCTATCTTGTCTCAAAAACGCGTTGTGAAAGTGGTATTTTATATAAAAAAAATAAATACGTAAATAAATAAAAAGGTTCTACTAGAAGAGCTGTGTCGTCTCACCTCGTGCGCAACCCTAATCATGTACTTGTTTCCTGTGAGTGAGCATATAGTTTCCTGTATTGACCCAGCATTATGTGTCGATTGGAAAACTATTTGAATTAAGAGGTACTGCATCAAGCTCCCATTCAGGAAACAAGAAATAACAGCGATGAGAAACTGATGCTCAATACACATGACCAAATGAAAAGTTTTCTCTGCATGCATACATCATTGTGAGCTGTGACCGCAGAGAGTTTCGTTTAAAGCAGCGCTTAACGCTACCATTTTTACCATTTTTTTCTCATTTTCGTTAGTGGCAAGATGGCAGTGGAAAATATGAGAAATGGGCCTATAAGGAACTCAACCATCTTATATCTACAAAATCCTATTAAATAAGCTAGATAAATGTTTTCGTATCTTTTCTTACTTCTCAGAAATTAGTAAATGTACGGCTTATGACGTCAGAGGCCAAAACTTTCTGTACCCAAAAACATCTATTCGTATTGTGACCGATCTGGTTTCTATAGCTGTCCTATTATAATAATTATAATTATAATATTTATAATCATAAATAATTATTTATGATTATTGAAGGGACTTGTTTTACTGGAGTTTACGGCCTATGGTAGGTACTAATCCATTTACCATAACAATTAGGTGGAGCCAAGGTCAGTAGAGTAGGCATAGGTTTGCTAGTTATTTTACACCTTGTTCGAAAGAGCACATGGGAAACAGTAAATGAAAGAACTGAAGTGGCATGTGTAGAACAAGTGATTGCAATTATAGCTTTATAACAAACATCCAGAAAAGTGAATGGTAAGTGTAACGAATAGCCTTAATACAGTAATACGAAGTGAAGCACAATCAGATTCTACATACTGAATAAAAATGAATTAATATGATGATGTACTAAAGATTTTAATATCAAACACCTCAAGAAATAATAATATTCATATGATAAAAGATGTAATGACAATAAGTGTGATGGATTTTGCTGGACAGGAAAATAAGCGATAGTTTTATTTTAATAATGTCGTTTCCCAATGCATTTAGTTATATATACACTTAAACCCATGTTCATTCCTTTTTATCTTTCTTTCTCTTGTTTGACTTGAATTTACAATATCCGATTTCAACAATTCGCTTGTTCCACATCAGTAATCCTTCACATGGAGGTATCTCGAAACCTTGTATTCTTGCTTCCGAGTCGTTTTGCGATTGCATGTAACACGAATGGCTTGTAGTCGGCAATTTTCTCGTAGGTTTCGAGATTTTTTGATGACTTTTCGTGTTGCAACCAGAGCCCTTGTTGAACTGCGTATACTAAGTCTCTTAAGACGCATGTTAGTTATACGACACTTATATATCCATTTGGCGTACTTTATGGTTTGTTTGCGACGAGCTTAGAACACCTATGTAGAAAAATGGGCACTACGTAGAGAGATCGACCTCAATTTCCTCTAATTTATTTTGTTGAAACTCAACTTCTACATTAAAGAACGATTTACTATTAATGCAAATATCTTGGCAATCTTACATTCTAAATATAAAATATGGAGTGAACGCTTGTTCACAATTACTTCGGAAGTACTTTTAACTTCATACTCAAACTTTTCGTGAGCTTTGTATACAATATTCAGTGTTCAATTTGATTTTGATGTTCTTATTTAGAGAAAATACAAGTGCAACTGTATTCCAGAATGTATTTCATGTTCTCTAGATCACCAGATTCTATTTTATTTGGATAGGCGTGCTCTCCCTTATTTTCATTATCTTACTAGATTTTTTTTAGAACCAAGAAAGCTGATATAAAAAGAGCCTTATTAAGGACTACGCATTGAAAACTACACAAATTTACTAGTGTATTTTTAGTTGAAAATTTTGAACAGAATTTACCTTAGGAACAGCTGTATAAAATACTAGCCTTTGGTTAGCTGGAGCTTCGCCCCCACAGCCCCTTCTTTACTAGGCCTACAGACTCGCAGCTCTTAAACTCACAATTCTACCGAATTTCAAGTTTACTTTCCTATTTCAACTACATAAAAGTTAAGATTTCGTATCCCAAGAAAACGCCTATTTAAATAACATGGGGATTTCTTCATCCCCCATTAGACCCCTTAAAAATTTAAAATATTCACTTTTGGCAATTTTCCTGTAGATTAGTCCCAAAAGGCTAAAATCATGCCAAATTTCATTATTCTAATCCTGACGGAAGTGCCTAACATTTTGGGGTGTAGAAGACGTCTCATATAAATGACATGGGGAAAAATTTTTCAGTTTCCCATAAAACCATTTTAAAGTTAAATCTTTACTTTTACTGATTTACTTAGGTAACGCTAACGAAAACGTACAAGCATACCGAATTTCAAGTTTTTATTCTAATTCCAAGCACCTAAAACATGGGATTATAAGTAAACAAAAAAAGAAAAAAAAAATTAAATAACACGGGGAAATTCTTCATCGCCCCTTTAGACTCCCTAAAAATTAAAAATATTCACTTTTGGCAATTTTCCTGTCGGTTTGCCCCAGAAAGCTACAATCATGCCAAATTTCAACTTTCCACGTCAACCAGAAGTACTTCTTTAATTTATGTCAGTTCATGTAGTTACAGTATATGTATAGTTAGGATAGGATTTCAGTAACTTCGCTAAGACGAAGAACTGAAAAGATTCATGGAAGCAGTGTTATGGATCATCATTGTTTATGCGAGAGACTCCGAATGATTTTTTAGTGAGGGAATATGTGCATTGAAATCCATCTAAGCTGTAGAACCACTTCTTACTTAGTCCTGAAAAGGGATGCTAAATTCCAAAGAGTAACAATATGGAAATAGTTTCGACTTAAAAATATATCAAATAAAGGATATGTTTACCCGTGAGGACAACCGTAAAGTCACAGTCTAGAAATTATCTCTAATGTCCATACACAAGTCATTATTTCAATTGAATTTTAAAGAAATGGTCAGTCACAGTAGATAATGAGTTCACGTTAAAACCGATAATTTTTAACAAGATATAAATGTTTTGTAAAGCAACGTTCATTTTGGATGCGTAATATTGCTTCTACCACTGTTGATTTTAGTTACAGTTATAAATAATAGAAATTGCTTGAATTCACTGAAAGTATTATAGTTAAATACAATAATAAATTTAACATTATATAAATCTTTTGACATTACTTTCTTCATAATTTATAACTAGATCATGATATGCTTGAACTGGATTCCGTAAGCGTAATTGCATACTCGTAGTTCGCTTTCCAGTGTTGCTTTAGTGTCCCTGGAAGCCATGCAGTGGCATATTGCGTGGTTAGCGTGCAAAATCTTTGTTTCGGAAGGGCACTATAACCTGTTTTTGGGGGTGGGTATCTTGGTCGACCTTGAAATGTATGAAACGTCAGAAACTGTGCATATTTGCCTACTGACACTTGCTGTAAGATTTTACTCTTATTGGCATGTGCTTTCACTTCTGCTATTTTTGCTGCGTTACTGGCTATACTTCGCTTCATTTGTGCCTTGCGTGTGTGTGTGTGCGCTTTATAGTTAGTCTTTATTATTTATATGATCAGACATATATATATATATATATATATATATATATATATATATATATATATATATTTATTTATTTATTTATTTATTTATTTATTTATTTATTTATTTATTTGCGTATCCTTTTAAGCTTGTTCGGCATGTAAGCAAACCGCATATTTTGCGTGTCGACTATAGACACTTTTCTGTTGCAAATTAGTTAACTAGCCAGAATTAAAATTTATATCCAGCACCACGAGTAGCGTATTTGGAATGGATTTCAATTCCGAATCGAATCGACTGGAATTGAATTCCAGTTCCAAAATTATAGAATTCTTGAATTTAGATCTTGGATTATACATGCAGGTTCAAAAATTGCGCTTCAATTGCAGAATAAGAATTTTGGTTATGATAGAGCACTATACCCAACAATACAAGCCCCGAGAAATGTGAAAGAAAATTTGCTTCAAAACATTCTATATATTAAGACAATAAGTGAGAATTCGCCCTTCCCGCTGGTCTAGTAAATGAAATGAAATCTAAATTTGACGTCCCACAGTTATGCTCGTTAAAGGAGACAGCGATGATGGGAATGAATGAAGTGGGAGGAAACAGGAGAATCCCGATGAAACCCTTGTATGTGGTATTTGTCCACTACAAAGCCTATTTAGTGCGAGCTGGGATCGTTTAAGGGACTCCACAAACACCAAAGGTGTACAGTTCATCACTGAGCCTTCGGCCGTCCCTCTCCCCGCTGGTCTAGTGTCTATCGCCGGGTTCGAATTCAGAACTTGCCGGTTGTGAAGTAAAACATTTATCTACGTTCATCTCTTCTTTTGCAATCCGTGAGAATTTTTCCATCACAAATCAGGCACTCTTGAAGTAACTAACCACTTTCCCTCGTGTAAATTTCAATTACTTTAATACTGCTCTTGCTCTTAATGATAAGGAATGCAGATTTATTAGAAGCGTTTAAGTTAGGTGTTTGAACAAGATCCAGAGTCTGTCATATATTTAAATTTAGACTCCGTGTATTTTATTTTTACTCGTTTATCTCACCTTTGCATTATGAACTAATAGGAATTAGGATCTTACGGGAAACCAAACTCGAAATTACATGTACCGAAAGCAAACAGTTTGGTCACTTGGAAACTCATAATCTATAGTCGAATGTTTGTATATCAGAATAATCAGACCAGACAACAGATTATAGTATACAAACAGGTGACTTTGCAATAAACAGAGAAGAAATAGCGCTACATCAAGAAATTAAAAAAAAAAACTTGATTTAAAGATATTACTATCGAAAACGTTGATTGCACGAAGATTTTCTCTGTACTAAGGATATTATATAAAATAGTTGGAAACCTCCAATTCTTGGTTGTTATAAAAGCAAACTTTATATTCAAGATGGGCCAACAATTTTGCATGAAATGGGTAAAAGTGAATTATCTAAGCTTCGTCTTTGGGAAAATTTATTCCGAATTAAGGGCTGATTTTCAGTGTGGGCTTCAGGAAATGCATATAAATCTTATTTGGAAAGGACCTAACAATATTTGCACTATTTTCAAATGCAAGAAATCAAGCTGGAAAATTCCTCCACGAAATCTAGTTCGGTCTTCCAGGTATTTGGCATTTAAAACGTGTAGCGGGATACAATAGCTCGTTTTAAATTAGGAGAAAAGTCTTGTTTTTTTTTTTTCTTAGAATAAATTTAAAATATTCAGTACAGGAAGATTATGATTCTATGTAGCTATTTAAAATGACAAATGAGATTACTCACTAATTTTAAATAATTTTGTAACATCAAAGACATTAGTATCGAAATATGACATTGTGTGAGATATATAATACTAGAAGATAGATATTTGTTTATATATTTCATATATTCACAGGGCTTCTTAGTTCATCATGATAGAAGCTAGACATGAATGTTCGTACTAGAAGTTATTTCATTCTAAATAAGTATTATCTTTCTCCGAAACTGTAACATGCAAAAAGCAGAGTTAAAAAAGGATAATTTTATCATTTCACACTCCTTGAGAATAAATTATATTATTTCTGCCCTCTGTCCTGAACACATCATTGGACGTGTTTTTCAGTGTGAAAAATTCAGCCAATTGCGTGGCAAGATTTGGTTCATTATCGTACTGTGTGATTGGCTTCGAATGATTTTTCCCAGACACTTGACATTATGAAGTTGTGTGTGGGTTTTGAAACAAAACACCAGGAAATATTATGGATGGAGAGCTGGAATCACGTACAAAATGCTGTTTGACGATCATTGTACCTGCATCTTGAATTAGTTTTTTCTATTGACTAACCTCTCTACAGTTTATTTGAGAGTTCATTTAACTATGACATGTATATTAAGAAGCAAATAATTTGTGCAGTAAAGCTTGAAAATGTAGTTGTGAACGTTTCTTCATAATTGTTAACAATCTTGTGAAAACTCAAAATCTATTGTATCAAATATCGTAAAGGAAAAACCTCAAGTTGTCAGAAATGGTTGTTCAATTACGACAGCTGTCACTGAATTTACATTTTTTTAAAAATTGCTTCAGTTAATGTGATTGTTATGATAGTTAATTTCGTAACCTCTGTCTTTCTGTATTACGTCCAAGATTATGATTGTTTCGTTTCAGATCCGCAGTCATTACTTACGTTCCATCTTTTCTTTATTTTACAAATGAAATGTACAAGTACTTTCTTTTATACTCATCTCGGTCTTTACGCTAGTTTTCCTCTCTGCTCTAGTGATGCCGACCTGAAATACTATAGAACCCCGTTTTCCATTCCACGTTAATAATAATAATAAATATACAAATAAAAGTTGAGTATTACGTGTGTTACTTTTTTTTTCAAATTCGAGGTGAATTTTTAATAAATTTCGATTTTCTATATTTATAAAATAATTTGTGAATATTTTTCTATTTTCCTTAATCGAGAACAAGTATATTTTGTGTCGTCAGAAATGTAGTGACTCCATCGCATCTTTGTATCACCACCTTATACTGAGCCGAATGATACTATAAGATCCTTGTTCTCCATACTTTCTTGTGGAACGTTTGGAAATTAATTTTTATCGTTTGATATTTTGCTGTCTTTCTTTCATTTCTTCATTATTTTGTTTTCTTCTTTATTTAAATATCAGAACACAAATTTTGTTTCTTGCTACTTAATTAAGAATCACCTATAATTAAGTCACTCCTCACTAACATGAAAAGAATTCATGCTGAAAGTTGACAACACTGACACACTTATTGATGACTCACTGTGTCTACTTTTGCTCGTAGATAGTTTTGTTGGCGTGGATTGTACATATAGTGAAAAATCCCATATATAGGCCTACTGTCCATTTTGAAGAAAGTTTCCTTTATCCTATTCCGAATAATTAATGTCAAAAAATTCCACGAGGTTAGCACCACTGCTTTGGTCCCTTTATTTCGGGAATATGGAACGTTCACGAGTCGTGAACTTCTCCAGAAACATTTGTATTACTTCGGAAGGGTAATGAGCTCTCTCGCGGCTAAATGGTTAACGTACGCATCTTTGGCGTGGCTACACGAGACCCGGATGTGATTCTTTTGTGATAGCTTATGTGCTGCGGTTCAAGCTGCAAGGCAACGTCTCATTTAGCCTCAGTGATAAAATGAATGTTAAAACGAAACCAGATCCAACGCAAACACTCTGTTTCAAAGTTTGTATTAAGTATTCCTTTTCTTGAAATATACCACTTTATTGATGAGCATAAGTTGTGCTTCAATCCTGATTTTTAATAAGCAGTCAAATTAGAATTTTGAATTTGCGTTAAATGTTCGAGAGTGATTTTGCCTGAATTATAACTAAATGATATGCATCATGAACCACCTCCTTTATATCACATATCTTAATGTTTTCAACAGAGTCCTTTCCCCTTTCTCTCCCACATTCCTTTCCACATAATTTGCTCTGATCAGAAGCCACCCTCTCTATGCAAAACTAATCAATTAGTTTTACAATACGAACAGAGTTTCCAGCGGGCCTGTTCAATGGTAGAGCTCTCTCCTCTGGTACCAAAGGTCCCAGGCTGTGTGGGCTACTTGGAATCAGCATCTTGTCTGTGGATTTTAACGAGGTTCTATTATCTCCTCCCATTATATTCGTTTCACTAAGATTTCCATCGTATTCAGTTTCATAGTATCTACCTTCTTCAGCCATCAGGCCGTAATTGTTAAATGGCAAATTAAATATTTTACCTCAAACAGAATTTTTTTTCTTGTTTTTCTAACAGCTGTATTTCCACTTTGAAAATAATAGAAAACGTGTTTGCTTTAGCCCGTTATTTAAAATAAAAAAGATAATGAAAATTTAGATTTAATTATGCTTGATGTAAGAAACAAAATCCTTAGAAAAGATAAAAAATAGTATAGAGCAATTCTTTTGCAAGCATTTTTACCAAATCTTGCATTTGCCAACATGTTCTCTGATAACAAGATTATCCGTTTTTGTCATTTTAATTTCGTATTTTCTGTACGTAGTACATAAGAGCTTGTCAGTATGCCCCGCTTTTTAGATTGTTGTTTTGGAATTAAGATGAAGCTGAATATTGAATAACCAACTTCCGTTCTACATTCAGCTGTCTTTGCTGCACACCTTACGTCCCCTCCTCGAAGAAAAGAAAGATGAATCGAAATGAACTACTGACTTGGTGACTACAATTTTAACTAGCTCTTTGTGGGAACTGTAAAACTAGGAGACATTTGCAATGAATAGAATCTCACTAGCTGATAAGGTTCCGTATTGTTGAAGAACATCCGGAATACTGTTCCTTTGTTTAGGTACATTTTCCTTTTTATTGTTTCGTACTTTCTTGTTTCTTTTTCTTTCTTTCTTTCTTTTTTCTACTTACTTGATTTAGATGCTGAAAAAAAGAACATCATGCTGACAGTGCCTGTTGTTCAGATTTAATTGTAACAAGGATATGTTTTCTAATATTTGGACTTTTAGAGGTTCTAGTTCAATTATTACTCAATTCTACTAAAAGCTTTATAGTTTTTGTCCATAGGTTTGAAGTTAATATACCTTGGCGTGATTCTCAACTGAGAGTTTTATGCTTGATTTCATATGCTCACACGGGAGGGTCCCACAAGTTGTTGCTAAAATCTGATTGCCACATAGCACACTTAATAGAACATCATGAGAAATGAAAATGAGAAAAATTTAAGGTGCTATGGACCAGAAGGATAGGAGCTACTGAGCATCAAAATTTGAATATAAAAAAAAAATTATATCATGAAATTATGTACGTTTAAAGTAAATATATTTAAAACCGTTAAAGCAATCAAAGCAAAAGTTGCACAATATAATGATAACAAAATGCCCTATCGAAAACCATAAACAGTGGTGCCATAGGTGAAGCACTGTTGCCAACTCAGTGTAAAATATTTTGTTTGAAATAGCACCATATACAAGTGTGTACTGATTTAAAATGCACTATTATCACTAAACATAACAGTGAAGTGTAGTGGTACAGTGTTGCACACAATTGGAGGTACGTGTGCTGAAAATGTACAATGGAGAAGTCTGATATGCGGCAACAGATAGTAATAAAGGAATCTGGATCTCATGCTATGAATTTAGTTCAAAAGCATAACACAGATATTATAAAATAGCAAAATGTCAGCAGTGTCACAAAACATAGATTCATTTGAAAAACGAAATTGAGTGATGCCATTTTTACGTCCTGTGTCAGCTCCAAATTTATATAGAAGTGTACAGTGGGATCCGAATTACTATGAGAGAAAGATTACAATGAAATGTAAGGTGAAAAGTACAACAAAAACATATCCGAGGCGGGAATGGAACCCCCGATGCCTAATATGTCGGTTGTCTAGCCTTCTAGACCACACGGCTATCCTGGACACTTAAAACGAAATGAGGTAGTAATAAAATAATTATATTTCCAATGTAAATATGGTAATATTACAGTGTACAAACATGTGGTATGTAGAAGAGGTAGTCACTTAACACGAAAAACAGAAACCAAGAAAGTACTCTCTCAAATACTGATAAGATAATCGAGAACCAGTTTACAGAATTAGAAAACACATGTTTCTTTCCTCGCGTGCATCATTTTGTTTTCGCGAGTTGTCCGCTTATTCATCGGGGATACAGAAGTGTAATGCAAAATCCTCACTTGTTTCTAGTGCATTCCTTTATTACCCTTTGTTGCCCATATCAGACTTCTCTATTGTACATTTTCAGCACATGTAGCTCTAATAGTGTGTAACACTGTACCACTACACCTCAGTGTTCTACAGAAGGCTGTTTCATCCTTATGGTAACAATTTGCAGCCGCCACCAGAGGTGCTAGTTTCGCGTCAGCATCGTGATGCACTCACTACGGAGTAGCCAGACACTCCGTACAAGCCGTGCAGAGGAGAGACGTGTGTGATCGGAATGCCGCTGAAAATGGACCCTTTTTGGGAGGGTTACATCGTAGCACTTTCTGATATAGGCTACAGCTATAGCCGAATAAGAACACAGTGCAAGAAGAAATGTTTCACAGTGTCTGATAAGGGAATTAATGCAGCCATCCATCGCAATGCAAACCCAGAGCAAACCATTGCCATGCGTCGTAAAAAGGGGCAAAAGAAGCAACCGGCTCCACAACGCAGTCAAGACGTCATTGCCAAGGTCCGCCGGTTTGTGACCCAGGAGAATCCACCCACCCAACGTGACATAGCGAGGCGTGTTTGACGGTCAACTGCAACTGCACACCGAATCATACGCGACAATTTGTTACTCAGAAGTGCACACAAGCGGCGGGTCCATGTTCTGAAGCCAACGCACATCGCAGAACGGCGGGTGGCATGCAAAAGGCTGTATGAAGATTACCTGGCAGGTGACAAATGGCGCTATGTGATCACCTTAGATGAAGCATGGGTCTATTTGACAGGATCCCAGCAGATGCGTGCAATTTACTACCGCCGCAGTGATGCAACCGATCATGCAAAGTGGGTTCGCTCCTGCAAGGAGAGTTTTCCAAAGGGATTTATGGTAGTGACGGGTTTCTGTGCAAAAGGAAAGCTTCCAATACACCGGGTGTCATCAAATGTCAAGGTGAATGCAGCGTATTATATCGAGCAGGTACTGGACCCCATCTATCGCCAACATGCCCTGCTTTGTATGGTAATGGCACTGACAGAGTGTTCATACACCAGGACAAGGCCAGCAGCCATACTGCCAAACGAACTGTGACCTACATGACACGTATGGAACAGGAGACAGGTGTAAAGGCTATCTCATTTCGAGCTATCCCCGTCATCACCAGATGCATCCCCTAGGGACTTCTGTGCTTTCGGCCTCCTCAAACGGAACATCAATAAGCGTCGTTCGACCACACTTGGTGGCCTTTGGAAAGTGTGCAAGGAGGAGTGGGCGAAATTGGATCAGGAAGTGCTCAATAGAGGTTTCCTTCAGTGGAAACTACGATGTCGTGCAATCATTCACCAACGGGGCTCTCACATCGAACATGATCGCTGGTGGAAACGGGATTTAACGCCCTAAGGCACGGGTCAGTAATTCACTACCATAAGGCTGAAACAGCCTTCTGTATTTAGCGATAATGGTGCATTTTAAATCAGTACACACTTGTATATGGCGCTATTTCAAACAAAATATTTTTATGCTGAGTTGGCAACACTGCTTCACCTGTGACAACACTGTTTATGGATTTCGATAGGGCATTTTGTTATCATTATAGTGTGCAACTTTTGTTTTGATTGCTTTAACGGTTTTCAAGATATTTGCTTTAAACGTACATAATTTCATTATATATTTTTTTGGATATTCAAATTTTGAAGCCCCGTAGCTCTTATCCTTCTGGTCCATAGCACCTTAAATTTTTCTCATGATGCTCTATCAGATGTGCTATGCGGCAATCAGATTTTAGCGACAACTTGTGGGACCCTCCCATGTCAATAATGTTTCACAACTGACCATCCACAATTTTTTTAAGGGTCGTGTCTTATACCCATGTTTAAAACTTCGTCAGGAAACAAAGATCTCAAATTGATAAAGAAAATTCACGTGTTCTTTTTAAAATTTCCTTATTGTTGATTGAGAGTTACTGTTGATTTGCGGTTTGTCGTCCCATCGAGGAGACATGGACATACAGCGTAATGTGGGATCTGAACGACATGCATCTTTTTCTCCACTGAGAAAGATCTGTTACCCGGACAGAGGTATATTGTATAAATATACGGTATCCTCTTGCTTACTACAGAAATCAGTACGGAGCATACGTTATTCATATGCTACATAGGCACTGCTCTTAGATGTTACATCATGCCGTTGCAGGATGTCTGATATCTAACAGTCTTCCTTATATTACATACCTATGTGTATGTTACCTTCGTCAGCTATATTTTATATAGTCCATTTGTATGTGAGATCCTGACCGCCTATATTGTTTCATACGGAAAGTACGTATAGATGGAACACTTATACGGAAAGTATATAAAACATGCGTTTTCAGTTATACGTCTGCTGTACGTTAATTCCAAAAACTACAGGAATTACGCATGCAACCTACCTTTCTAAGTATGCCCCCTACATTTTTTCTCAGTGTGAAACCAAACCTGGGTCTCCCGCGCCAAAGCTCCATACACTAACAATATTGCCATGGGGGAGCTCGTATGGTTAAGGGTATGGTGCTTTTTTAAAAAGAGGAATTCTTCCAGGTTCTATTTAATTGGAAGCTTACATGAATGTTCTAAGATTTGTGGTGGACAAACCCCGTCTGCATGGGTTTTCTCTTGGTGATCCATTTTCCTCCCACTTTTTTCATTGCACCATATTATTCATTGTCATCTCTGCCTCTCTCAGCTTCGGAGCTTCGGAGTGGGACGTTAAAAAAAAAAGAGTGCTCTAGAAGAGGTACCTCCGAATTTGAGTTGTTTCAGTCGTTTCGTCTGTTTGAATATTAAAGTGTTGTTTCACTGTTCCAACGAATGAAAATGAAATGAAATCTTTGAGTTTTACGTCCCACGGTTATGCCGGTTAGGCTAAAGGAGACGGTGATAATGAGTAATGAATGAAATGGTGGAATGAAGAAAGTGGGAGGAAACGGGAGAACCCCGAGAAAACCCACGCACGCGGTGTTTGTCCACCACAAAGTTCACTTGGTGGGGGCTGGGATCGAACCCGGGACTCCAACGAATGAGGCCATGGAAACACGTGCAAAGTAGTACTTCTATCAAGTACAAAGGAGTTGCTAACTATCGAACGAGAAACACGTTATATCACAAAGCATGTCTGTACTATACGGAAAAACATGCTTAATAATAATTTTACTTCGTAATGTAATGTATAGCTTTACAATTATACTATTTGCTGAATGAAGTTACTTTTTAAACTTTCTTTTCTGGTCGGAAATGAATTATATGAAACATAAATGGGAAATGTAATTAAACAAGTGAGTTTCGTTTCATAGTGTAATCTACGGTATGCTTACAAATCATACGAATTCAATACTCACACTTGAACTAGAACGTCTATAAATACTGGTTGCAATAGAGGAATATGTTCAAATGTAGAACCTGTTCCTCGGTCGTTGAATCGGTTTCAAAAAGCCATTACTCGCTAATTTCTTATTGTTTTGGCTCTGCGGAAATTAATATTGAAACCGGAAGTGGTGGTTGATGTGTATCACTTCCATTTACAATAGAAGAATAAAATCAGAGATGAAATATATATTGTTGCGACACTGAATCTGTAAGAGACTGCTTGCCGATATATGTTTCTGTATTATCCATTGTGCGATCAGTATTGTAACTGAAAATCGTAGATTTTCACCACCTCCAGTTTGAACATTTGGATAAAAGTCAAGAGTAATCTCATTGTGGGGATGCTGAATATGTATCAAAAATCTCTTTTCCATATCTCTTACCGTTTTTGCTCTATGGAAATAAGTATTGAAACCGGAAATACTAGTAAATTTCAACCATGTTCGGTTTTGGTAGAGTATTGTGGGTAGTAATGATACGTTCTCTTGAAATATTGAATCGATTGAAAAAACAGCTTGTTGCTATACAGTACCATTTGTGTTCTATGGCAATCAACGTTGAAACCGGAAACGGTTGATTTCTACCACTTCCGGTTTGAATAGAAATTTAACGTAGGAAACGGAATGTAGCCGCAACAACGCTTTGGCAATCTCCTGGATGGACGCTGTCACATGCGCCTCATTTTCCGGCGTTGTTACGGTTCGAGGTCGACCAGCGGATTATTTTCTCAGTGCAGAACCAGTTCCTCTGAAGTTTGGTACCCAAACTTGAGTAGTTTTTCTATCCGGAACAGAATCATGTCAGCCAAATCTGAACCGAATGTGAAATGCTCTCTGAATGGTAATCACAAAATCACCATTACGAAAATACTCCATGATGTTCGGCGCTTCGCCATTGCGACTATTGAAAATGGTGCGTCTGCTGTTATCGATTGATGCCCCCTCCGCCGCCGTATCCCCACCACAACTCACACAGCGCCCTCTCCAAATACGGGAGGTCCTTTTGCCGGGCCCTGTAAATAGCAACAAGTGTTTTTTTTTTTTTCTGAATCGATTCAGCATATCAAGAAAACATACCATCTCCACCCTTAGCACACTACCAAAACCATAAATGGTTGAATCTTATTAGTACATCCGATTTCGTTATTGATTTAAGTGGAGCAAAAATCTATGAGATATATCGAGAAGCATTTTTAAAAATTGATTCATCATTCCAAGAATAGATTTCGTCTTTCCATTAACCCCCCTATTGAAATCAGAAATTGTAAAAAAAATAACTGTTTCAAGTTTCAACGTTCATAGTCATAAAACAGAACGTTAGTGACATTTTTTTTTTGGGGGGGGGGGGTCAATTGAACGTCTCAAGACAGAATACCATTTCCACCCGTATTATTCTACTAAAGCCGAAAGTGATATAATTTACTACCGGTTTCAACACTTATCGCCACCGGTATCAACAGTAACAGATAGCGTCTAGAGGTTATTGAAATCGATTCATTGTGTTAAGGAAGTATACCATCTCTACCCGTAACGTTACTAAACGGGAAGTTGGAGAAATTTACTCGTACCTCCGATTTCAATATTGACCTCCATGGAGCAAAAGCGGTAAGAGATATCGAGATGCAGTTTTTGGAATTGTTTCAGCGTCTCAAGAGCCGATATTATATCCAGCCATGACACTTTACTGAAACCAGAAATAGTAGAAATTTCTTAGCACTTCCGGTAAAAAGGTTTTGAGAGATCGAGAAGCAGGTTTCCAAATCGACTCAGCGTTCTAAGAATATGTTCCATGTTCTCTGTTAATCCTCTATTGAAATTGGAAGTGGTAGAAATCTGCTGTTACTGCTAGTTTTAATATAATTCAAATAGAGGGGAAAGATTAATAGAAGACGACAAACAATTTGTATATTAATGCAGTACCCAAAGAATAGATTTCATCTCAGGTCTATTCTTTTACCGAAATCGGAAGTACTGAGGAATAATCGAACTTTCGGTTTTAATGTTAATTCCTATATACCAAAATGTAGCCAATTACAAGACATAGCAAAAAGGACTGTTCTTGATATGGATTCAGTATATAATTAACAGGCTTCGTCTTTCACTATCATTCTATTGCAGCCGGAAGCTATCTATAGATCTGTTTCCATATTGAATTCGGATAGTTTGAAAGTATACCGTAGTTTTGCAACTGTGAGACCAAACTTACTTATTACGGTATTATTATTATTTTGGAAATTATTTCCATTCTAGTTTAATAGCACCCTACTTAAAATAAATCCACTATTCATATTAGCATACGTGAATCCTTGTTAATTGTTTTCAGCTGAAAATAGAAGAAACCTAACACTTTCAGTTATAGCAAATACCCACGCATCCCGCGTGTAAAGAGGATCATAGTCATAATTGAATTGACTGTAATTATTTTATATGATAGGTGTTCCAGATATTGAAAAGTAACAATGAGTAAACGCATTCGAAATGCGAAATTTAGCTGAGCAAGTGAAGGTTGTACAGTGATCAAATTGTACAGACTTGTTCAAAAACTCTTGGCCACATATCTTGCTTTAGAAGGACATATTTCGGACACCGTGTGTAGAAAATTCTAATACGTTGTCTCTAAATAAAATCTCATTTGTCCAAAGGAAATTCACGTTGTTTGATTTAATTACGACTGTGGATAAGAACGGAGTGCTTATCAGAGAGAGGTTGTTACCATTTTTTATTGAGAAAGACTGTACATTAAACAAATTGCACGTTGTAATAATACAGTGAGATACAAATTTACTTTACGCCTTCCTAGAAGGCACTTCGGTTCGATGTTAACAGAGGCTATTGTATTTAGTTTTCTTTCTTTTTCTCCAGCACCAAGAATGTATGCCACAGTTTCTGAACTGTAACACATGGTTCAAGTTTGAAGTGCGTGTTGAATTCTAATGACTAGGTATGCATTAATTGCAAGTTTGGAGTCAAGCAATCGACTTCTATTGTTTATTCATAGATTTTTATTAGTGCATATTGTTTTCGTGAGCAAAGACGATACAAATAGTTGAATTTTGCAAATCAGCGATAAAACCTAATGGCTATGAAAAATTGTGTTCGAAGAACAAAATAAAAAAAGGTTCGCTCTATTTCTAATGCTGAAAATTCTATTTTCGATTGTTCATTATGAGAATCGCGTACCAAATGCTTTTTCAATATTGAGTCTATAAGCATCTCTTTTTTTCGGTAATTAATCGTCAATGGTATGTCCGATCTGGACAGGCGGCGCCCTTACAACACTCAGTGCGCGCTCTGGAATCACCGTGCTAAATTTGGTGAAGAACGGTTTACTCAATCTCGAAAATCCAGTTTTTCGGTGTTTATTGTTCAATGGTACGTCCGATTGACCTCTTACTATAGGCCTACTCATCGCGCACTCTCGATACACCATGTCAAATTTGATTAAGAACGGTTCAGGCATCTCGGAAGAGTATTTGGATAAACAAACTCCTAATTCAAGTAGAGAGGATCTTTGCTCCAATAAGTTACTCTGCGTAAAATAAAGAATTTATTCATGTAAATTATTTCATGAGGCACGTTTGAATAGTATATTAACATATCCGTGTTAACACAAAATGAGTCAATTGATTTTCCTTGTTATACATATTTCTCTTAGTGCATGCTATTTTATATAGTTGAATACTTTCTGGTTAATAGGTGCATCAAGACACACAATAATACATGAAAATGTGTATGAATGAAATGTTTTCCAGCCTCAACCATACCGCTGTAGTCATAATTGAAAGGTATAATTCCAGGGACGGCATTAAGGGTGGGCGGGGATGGGCGACCGCCCACCTGATGGATGACCTCGCCCACCCCAACAGAAGTAGAATAATGAAGGTGATATCCTGTACTTCAAAAGCAATAGATATTACTTTCAATTATAATGTAATAGGTTCTAGGACTCTGTTCAAATCTGCAATAAACAATGATTTTAAGACAGATACTTGTAGTAATATAAGGATGCTAAAATTCGTGATTAATGAATTAAAGTTTAACACACACACTCAATCGTGCTATTGAAATGCCGGTGTTTGTATGTGCTGCGCTGTGTTCCGGATTCGATTCCCAGTGGGAACACAAATGATTTGGATCCCACTCTAGGTCCCGTTCTTAGGACGTTATCATCGTTCCATGGAAGGCTATAGCAAGCCATCATGGGTTCACTTTGCCCGGGAACCTTCAGGCAGGACACTGCATCATCATAATGTTCTTCCACTAATCGGTCATCGTGTCCTTTGTATATTACTGAGGTGTCGTCAGTGATACTACACTGAAATGACGGCTTCTAATGTACTGTCTTCTTATGGTATTCAATATATAGTATTATTTATGGCATTAAGTATCTTCTGAACCACTAACGAAATATTTTTTACCCGTTTATCTTAGGTTGCAGCTTGTTTGGCTATGAAGAAAACGTTTAGGACAGTTATTCTAACACTTGCTGAGATAAGTAATGAAAATCGCAGTCGCTCTTCTGAAGCAAGACGTCTATTGAGTGAAGTTAATTTTCAGCTTGTGTTCCAACTCAACTTGTTCACATTTTTTCTTGGAAAGTTGAAAAGATTGTCAGATTATGTATAAAATAAGTAGATCACACTGGCTGATGCTGTTTTAGTTACGAAGGGTAGTGGATTATTTTACTTATATTCGAAACAGTCGAGGAGTTCGAAAAAAATTGGAATGAGTCTTTGAGTCTTGCTGAAAATAACGGTATATCTCTAACGGGTCCAATGTCCAGAACACGATCACTGCCCCATCATTGACTTCAGTATATGATGACTAGGCGAATGTCAGTTGAGGACGAAGATATCCAATCCCAAGAAGACTACAGACTTTGGATATTTCTTCCTGTACTTGACAGAATACTTGCAGAAATGAACAGGCGTTTTACAGAAAATACAGGTATTCTATGTGGGATAAGCAGTCTTCACCCAAATTGAACACATCCTGTCATTTGAGAATATTGAATCAATTGCACGTCATTATGGATGTGATCTCGATAGTGTAAAGGTGGAACTGAAACTTCTTCCGAAAGTTTTGAAACGTTATGAGGAGGAAAAGCAATGCAAAATTCCTCCGTTTCTCAGTTTACTGAAGTGATGGATCCTTTCAAAATTGCTTTTCATGAAATTCACAAATTAACCGTAATTGCTGTCACCATTAATGTATCTAGTTCACCATGTGATCGTTCTTTCTCGTGTCTTAGACGGGTTAAACCATATCTAAGAAATCGAATGACAAACGGTTTCAAAGATTTCTGTGTAAGGTATGATCAAACAATCATGCTGTCGAATTCCCCTGCTGTTGCATATAGAGATCATGTCAAAAAATCTAATGTGCACAAATTAAGAATATATGAGAGAAAATATAAATTATATATAATATTGTCTTTTGCTCTCTTGTAATAAATCCTTCAAACTTAAAAATGTTTGCAGTAGCCTATTTTATCCTTGTTTTACTTTGCCTACTTATTGTGTATTTTATGTTATTAACGAAAGGTAAAGTATTATCTGTTAGTCTGTGTTGTTTGAACCTTCTTTTATTTCTATGCATTCATGTGCATTCTTGGAGGGAGAGGAGGTAAAACTGCCTTGAACTTCATCGACTACACAGTACATATCGTTATTATTGTTTAAACAAACTGGTAATGTGTCTGCAACGCGGAATTCGGTAGGTCGAGCATATGGCCACGAATTCCCGCAGCCCATCCTAAGTCCTGCATTTCTTCAGTCCCACCGGGCGAATGCCGGAATTGTACCTTCTATAAGGCCAAGACAGCTGTTTTCCACATCCTTGTTCCTCCCTTATTTCGATCTGAGCCTTAGCTAACTAAAGAGTATTAAAATTGAATTTTAATTATTGTCAAAAAAATGTCTACATTGCCCAGTTCTCATTTTCATTTTCCGCCCACCCAGGAACTATGTCCGCCTCTTTCCGCCCCCCCCCCCATCAAGCGTTTCTGGCGTCGTCCCTGTATAATTCGTAGAGCTATACTCTAAAGACATGGTATTATCTATGAGGAATTCATGACGGGGAGTTGAGAGGAGACCTATTTTACATGGATTTCTTTAACCTTCTTGGACTGGAAGGACACGGAGGTTGTGTGGCTCTCTTGGTTTGATTGAATCAACAAAATATGTGTTTAGTAATGGATAAGATTCAATAATCTTCGTTATCTTTGGCTAGCAGTGCCAGTATGTTATCTGTTGTTTCAATCTTGTTGGATTTGAATATACCAACATGGATGTAAAGAGAGTGAATCTCCAGATTATGTTAAATGTGTTTTTTTTTAAATTCATTTTTCCCTGTAGTGATAGTTTCTGTCCCTATTTTATGCAACAAATGAGCATAGGAATTGGGTCTTCAGTAAAAATGCATGAGTCGGCGAGGCGAGAAATTACGATTGTGATTGTTCGCCTTCGACTGATTCTTCACGTTGTGAGAAACTGAGAACACCTGTGAAGTGAGCGGCACGTGCAAAAGAAATCATTTCCGTTCAAATTAACACTCTGAGTGTTTTGTCTTGTTTCAGTATTTCTATTGATGGGATTTTGGATGAGACATTTTCTTGTGCCAGTCATTCTCCATCCTTTTCCATTGATCAGTGTTGCCTACTTAGTGCTAGTTTAATTATATGGGGATGAGGGTAATTAAAGACAATTTGAAAGTCTTAAATTTCATCGCGGGAGTAATAGGCAATATAACACAAAATTCAAACATGTCGTACTAACTTATATTTCAACAACCTTTAAGCTATTTCTATAGTGAAACATGTAGTAATGTAACAATTGGATATATGTATTTAATCTCTGAAAATGCAATAATATTTTCTTCTTGAATTTCCTTACATCTTCAAAAGCAGCTAATTTACACTAGACGTTAAGCTGTAAAGTCACGTTTCACCATCTTGATGCTGAAAAGTACGTAGGCAGAAAGGGGGCGCGGTGGCTCAGTGGTAGAGCGTTCACCTCCGCTGCTTGGGGTCCCTGGTTTGATCCCAGCTCGCGCTGTGTGGACTTTGTGGTGGACAAACACCATCCTCGTGGGTCTTCTCGAAATTATCCCGTTTCCTCCCACTTTCTTCATTCCACCATTTTCATTCATTTCTCATAATCACCGTCTCCTTTAGCCTAACTGGCATAATCGTGGGACGTAAAACAAAGATTTCATTTCTTTTTTTTCTACGTAGGCAGAAAATTCTACAAAATATTGCACGTGCTTCATACGTAAGTTGTTCTGAGTCGCAGAATAAACGAAAATGGACACTAAGATAATAATTATAATAGATGTTATAATTTTATAGGACTAATGCGAATTTCAGAAGAGATTTAAGTCTTTAATTATAGAGTGCTAGATAGAATTAGGATAATATAAAGAGAGTTAGGTTTCTTAAGCTTTATTTCTCATATTCATCTTTGTTACGATTACCTGTACAAGATTTACGATACAATACAGCTCACGATTGCATATGACATACACGACTATATTTACGTTTCAAGTAGCTAAGAATAAAAAGCAATAAGCACAGACTAGTACCCTCTAAAGTCGTTCTGACTGGCTGACTGACTGATCTAAGCCTAAGCCAAACTACTTAAGCAAGAAACCTGAAATTTGAACAGGACATAGGATTTGTGATGTAAGACCCCACAAAGAAAGTTTTTTTTTAATTCGACAGGGAAGGGGGAGAAAGGGGGTGGCAATTATTGTTTTAAAATGACCATACCTCGGAATCTCTGAATGTTAGAGATATAAAATTTTCTATATAGGATTCTCATTTAAAATAATTAGACACGTGTTTCAGCATGTTTTTTTTTAAATATTTAACCTAGAAAGGAAGAAAAAAGGAGTGAAAAATAAAAGGGGTGGGAATTACAATCGTTATAATAAAATGTCCATATCTCGGAATCTCTTAAAGTTAGAGACATGAAATTTTGTGTTTAGGCTTTTAACTTAGAATAATTGAAGATGTGTTTGATGTTGTTTCTTTTTTTTTCCCCTTAATTTCCCATACAAAGTAAGGAAACAGTCGTGGAAAAAAAAGGGTTGGGTGACTCATGGTCAAAATAACATGATCTTATCTCGAAATCTCTTAAAGAGTAGATGCATGTTATGAGGGTTGCAATTGTTATAATAAAATTTCCATATCTCTAAATCCTTTAAGGGTCAAGGTGGATCCTCAGACTATTAAACTTCTACCAGCATTGTGAAAACCCATTTGGACCTTAATAAATTAGAGACATGTTAGGGATATGACACTTGCTATATAAACTACTTATTCACAACATGTTAGCATATGCCACAGCGTTTCCAAAAATTCTGACATAGCGTTTCCGGAAATTCCGCTTCTAACGAGAGAAGAGGCAAATTCTCAGTATATAAAAATGACTTCGAAGTTGTTTATCTCATCATTACGGGAAAATGGGTGAACCATTTAAAATGAATTTTTGAAGATAATTTGCAATTGAGCCAACATGGGTTTTTATTATTTCTGTCTGATTGAAGTGAATATTCTAAGAGGGAAAGAGGTTTACATTTTTCGCAAAGAATAGTGACATAAACGTATTATAACCGTGCAAAGTTTGCAGGCGAAGGCTGAAATATGAGGTGCAAAACCGTAGTTCTGGTAAACCGGCAGTCTGTGGGCAGTGTCTGTATCACGGTTGTCTTGAAAGGATATGAGGTTAGGTGCATAGAACCCGGTTTAGTAAATTTTTTACGCACACCACTCCAACTTACTTGGTGCTATGATCATTTAATTTCAAAAATGTTATATTATCTTTGTTCACAAACCTGTACGCTTCTACTAGCAGGTACGTTACGGTGATACTTATTAGCACTTGTTTTCAAGGTGGTTATTATTTTAAAACACTATAATTCTCATCGGTGACGGTAAACCTATTTCACAGGACTATGCTCAAAATATTTTGTGACACTCTGTACATGATCGAATCCTGCCTTCTTCCTTCGCTTAAAGAATTCGTCAGTAAATTTACCACTAACGATCATTATTGTGTGACAATGTGTTCTCGTGATCATAGTACAATCTTTCTCTTATCTAAATTCATTCATAAGTTATTTCTTCATCAGGATGTATTTGTCCTTGTTTGCATCAGATGGTGTCGTTTTCGTAGTAAAGATCACTGTAGTGAAAGCAATAAAAATAATCGGTCATATTAATGGAATACAATATAGTCACTGAAGTCACCAAAGAGCTACTCTTAATCGTGCCAGTGGAAATGCACGTGGAGAACAGTGATGAGAATCTCAACACTCTCACGGTCCACTCAAACGCCTTTCTTAATCGTTTCTTGGCAAATGTCTTGTAGTGTGTCCTTCGAAATGTAATTTATTGCCTTGTTTGTTTAGGTAGATTGTCCTAAAGAATTATTTAAACCACAGTGTCCCATTAACGAATTCTCGTCCAAAGGCAGCAAGAGAGGTGTTTGTTTTAATGCTTATAGTGAGAAGAAAGTTATTGAGTTACAAGTTACGAAGTCTTTTCTTTTCTTTCCTTTTTTTTCCCCTTAATGCTGAGCTTAACTTTTTAAGACAATATTTCGTTTCATTATGAAGAGTCGCCGATCAGGAAGAAAACTAGTTCTTTTGAAACTAATATCTAGATGAAAACAGTTAAAGTACAAATTTCTGTACAGCATGTTGACTGGATGAGTAAATTTGACTTGTTTGTCTAGGAGGAGTGTAATGAATCTTAAATTTCTTATATAAGGCGGAAGTCGATGAGTGTATCTGTCCTGCCCTATGTTATTTGTTTTTATTTCTTGTGTTATTATTATTACTATTATTTTATTTTTTTAGCGTTGATTGCAGAAAACAAAGTATAGTAGTAAAATTATTTCTTGTAACTATTGTGTGCTTAGAAAATAGTGTTTCGTGAAATATTTTGGGTTGTCGATGTTTCCTCTCGTCAAATAATACATTTTCAAAAATAAATAAATAAATAAATAACATCATCAAAATACGACATCAACATCTTCTGCTGTTATACAATTTAGGCCAAATTTCACAGTTTCTTGATTGCCTTCCTAGTGAGAAACGAAGGAGCTGGTAGGTTATCTGATTTCGATTAAGAATATTGGTTACAGACGAACATCGATAGCATAGTTGATGGTTTTGCAGGCACAGAACTCGTGGACCTATGACTGCTTGTATACTGCAAATACTTGCTCTCCTCCTTTACTCACTCTATTTCTCTCTGCTTTTCAAAGATTTTAAAACGGCTGTATTACGTCATATATGGGCCAGTTAAAAATGACTGGGCTAAAGGATCAATACTACACGATTATGGGAACAAAGGTGCTCAGTTTGACCTAACCTCTCTTAAGATCACACTCAGAAAATCATTTCAGTATCACGCCCGCTCAAACTTAGATCATTGTGACACAACACTCACTTCGTGAGGTTGAGGTTGAGTTCTGAAGTCGTGACCGCTGGCCCCATGAGATTGTGCACCATTTGGACGGGAGAGTTGATTGAATGAGATAGAGGGAGGAATGAAAAAAACCATAGACCCTAGCACAAGTGAGCACCGCTCTCTCTGAGCCATTTCACTCTATCAAAATTTTGTTCTGTATTGAATAAAAATGAAATAAAATGAAATCTCCCAGTTTTACGTCCCACAATTATGCCGGGTAGGCTAAAGGAGACGGAGGTGATGAGAAATGAATGAAATTATGGGATGAAGAAAGTGGGAGGAAACGGGATAATCCCGGGAAAACTCACGCATATGGTGTCTGTCTACCACAAAGCCCACTTGGCGCGAACGGGGATCGAACCATGGACCCCATACACAAAAGGTGAGCTCTCTACCATTGAGCCACCGCGAACCCCTTTATTGAATAGGTTACATTCATATCAACGTTGAATTTGGAATATATTTTTTACTTTATCCAAGTTTACGTGTCATGAAAGGTTTAGAGAAAGAGATTTTTCACATCAAAGAAATTATATTGTAACCAACCTATGTAATATTAACGGAATATAATTGTTTAGAAATCTACTTTGCTAATGTAACAATCGAATATTTCATGCTTCTCAAGGCCTTAACTAGATGCCTTTAAAGGAAAGGATTGATTAATGGAAAGAATCTAAAGTATTACTCGTGTTACAATTCTAACATTGTAAAATGGGGTTATGAATTGAAAGGTAGATAGATTATTCATTGCAGCTTTGGAAAAGTCAAGATTACTAATAAAACTCCAACTGACCAAAGCAGTGTATATATTTTAAGAGTATAAATATGTGTTATAGTTTCGTCTATATAACATAGCCGAAATTGTAACACACACACACACACACACACACACATATATATATATATATATATATATATATATATATATATATATATATATATATATATATATATATATATATATATATATACACTCTGAAAATATATATGATGCTTTGGTCAGTTGGAGTTTGAAAGGTAGATCTGGACGGCATAACCACTGCTATAGTATTCGCGCCGAGTCGTGAAGCTTGACCTAGATCTACCGATTTCACCACCCGATAGAACGCGAGGGTGTGTTCCATTCGTCAACCTCCACCCATCAGATTTTGTCAGTGTCGTCTCTCGCGTTACACGGAAAACGTCTCCCGAGAGTACAATGTTGTCGGATTGGCGTCAAGTTCCGTTTTGTTAATTCTTTTTTGTTGCGTTATGTTTTCGTTGTTACTATTTGTGCTATTATTACCATTTTGGACTAGTTGTTACAGTAGTTATTGTTGTGCAGTGTTATTATTGGCAATTTTTAAATGCCTTTTTTATATACTCGTTTACTATGTCCTCAAAGTTTGGCAACATTGTTGGTGAATTTCAGCTTTTCGACGTTTCCCCAAGTGTGCGCTCGGGAAGCGGCTCCACGAATTGTACCGAAGTTTTCCGATGTGTTGGATACACAAACAAAATATTTCTATGATTGGTTTAGAACCCAAGCTTTACGACTCGGCGCGAGTATTATAGCACACACAACTGGTGCTTGTATAGCTTGCTCAGCGTGAAATCAAAGAGGTAGCTGCCTCATTACAACACAATTATTAAATTATGTAGATTGTTCTAAATATGCGTAGCGTAAGATCAATTAGTACCTCAGTAAATAGTAGTCCAGCTCGACTTTATTAAGGGTCCCAGTAGCTGGAAGAATAGTGAAAGACAGCCGAGTTTACGTTATATTACCCTATGAACTATAATCTAGTCAACGATGAATCCCTTGTTTCACATGTCGTAACTCGCATCAAAACATATTTCACAAATGTTCACTTTTCGCAGTATAATCGCACGAGCTTCTCAATTTGGTCTTCTTACTAATGATTTTACATGGCTGAGAATAAAAACATTCTTAGGTGCGTAGTATGTTCTTGCATCCCATTTGGAAGGTTCAGTGTTTGAGTTCCAATTCAGCCATTCTGGGAGATTTTCCCTTTTCTTCAGTTCCTCTAAATGAATGTTTGGATGATTCTTTTATAGGGTGGTTCGGGGGAAGACGCCCTAATTTTATGTTTAGAAGGTCATAGCTCGTTGAAAATTGTGTACAAAAGAAAAAAAACTTTGAAGGTTGGTCCTTTGGTAACCTGCACAGAAAGTTTCGTTTCAGAACATTGCATAGTCAAAACGTTGGAAGAGGACAAACACAACATTACAATTTGCCATCTTCCCCCAACTGTGCGGGGGAAGATGCCTCATTAATCGAGGGAAGATGGCTCAGAAATCGGAATCGTGTAACGCGCGTATTAGGACAGGAATAGATGTAATATATAAAAATATATGATGCAAACACTTATTTACAATAAACTAAAGCATGTCTGCAATAAAATACAAAGTGAGGATGAACTATAGTAAGAGATTACATGATAGAAAATATCTACTGAACTAAAATACATATTTATGTTATTCCGAACAAGTACGCTTACACTCCTCAATATGTAATATTATAAATGAAACATACTAGCATATAAAATAGCATAGATGACATAATCTTTGGTCATTTTAGTTTTAGAGTCTATTGTCCATGTCCATGACTAAAATATATAATCCGTTGAAACTTTTGGGCAAACATTGTACACTACATTTTTTCAGCATGCTTATTCTTGAAACAAATATAGCACATGTCTGGTTGTTTGCTGCATGTTTCATGTAACTATACTTTGCATCCAATACATTGTTGCCACTCAACCGAAGGACCATTAGGATTATAATAACATCGCCCATAGAAAGCACAGTAATCTTCCGAAGGTACTTGAAGTTCACGTAGTCATGTAATTTCTTTTGACACTGATCTCCATTACTTGTAGTTTCACAAGGGAAATAGGTAATGTCTTTTGTAGTTTGAGACCGAGACGATGTTTTCGTCTTACTTTCCTTGCAATGCTTAGGTGCTTTCTTGCGATCTGAGAACGTAAGAATTTTAACTTGTCGTTTGCGGTTTGTCTGAGAATTGGTGAAAGTAGGGGCAGGTAACACGCGTGAAGACAGAGCCATGTTTGTTGGAGTTGAAGATCTACTACTTGCAGATGAAGGTCTACTAGAGTGTAAAGGTGTACGTAGGCCGATAGATGTTGTAGTACTCACTGGAACTCCTGAAGATATGCTTGGAACCTGTTCGATTTGATTTCCTCGAAATCTCTTATGTTGAGAATGATATCTCGTATTCCGCAAACGAATTTTGTATGATTGACATACTTTCAGGAATTATCAGGTCTGAAATCGTGTAAGCTTCATCAGGTACAGCTTCAGGATTGTACGGATATATCCCAGAAGCAACAAATCCTGCTGTAGCGTTATTGGTAACAGCTGCCTTCTCCCATGCTTTTCTCAAAAGTGAAAGAAACTGTCCCCGAGTGACTTTCGTGTTGGGATGAGTACGTTGCCAGTTCCCCAAAAAATGTTTTAAAAAAGTCCTTCAGAGGTATGAGAAACGACCTGTGGTTGTAAGTGGTTAAGTGGTGTAACCAATGCATATTATAACTCGGAAGAAAGAATAATAGTACATCATTGTCTGACGTTCTTTGCAGCATGTCTGAATCAGTACAATGTGACGAGTGCCCTCCAACACCAAAATCACGCGTCTGGGAGGTTTCCTGGAAATGAAGTCTTTGCAACTTATGCATAAATATGTCAGAGTTAACATAAACTGATATCTGATTCATAACGATTTGTGCACTAATGGGAAGACCATCTTCCCACTCAGATTTTTTATTTTTTTCCCTTCAAAATACTTCAATGGTAGAAAATGACGTTCTTCGTACAACATGCAATCAACAAGCTAGTTTCATTTTTTCCACTGAAGTTACCTGATTTACTCATTTCGAACCCTTTTGCAGCAATTACTGTTTCTGGTCTGGAGTTTAATTGGAAGCCCATTTCGTCGCAATTATATATATGTCTAGATATTTCAAACAAGATATATTTGTAAGAACACCCAACAATTGCCCAAAATACTTCTCAATATGTTCCCGATTAATAGTTTCTGCTCTGCTTCTCGAGGATCCTTGTGTTTTCGCTTTACGTATTTTAAATGTTCGATATGAAATGCCGAAGAAATCGGTGGCATGAAACGCAGTCATACCTTCTGTAGGAACTTACTCAGCGGCCATCTGAAGACTTATTGCATTCCACTGTCAACGATTGGATACTCTTTCATAGTTGCGAGGCATTGTGGACTCGAGAACGATCTGTAACACACACAGATAATTATAAAATGGACGTCTGGTCTACATACATATTTTGAAATTTTATTTTATTTTTTTTTTAAATTTTACTAATAATAACATTCAATATAATATATTTCGTCAGAACAGAAAATACGAACTCCTACGACTACCTACGCAGGGTGCTTTTACTTTTACTGAAAAGTTAACATTAATTTTCTTCGGAAATAATCAGAAAGGCATCTTTCCCCGAAGCAGATCGATGGCATCTTTCCCCGAGAAATTTGATGCATCTTTCCCAACAGTCGGGGGAACATGCCGCTACCGTCTACTGAGCCAAGTACACGTGGAAAACAAGGAAGCTTAGCGCAAAAAGGAAAATTACCCTTCCACCTTTCATGTATTTGCATATTACTACTTTGCATCCCGATATGATATATATTTCTGTGTAAATTCTTAACACCTAATTTAAATTTTGCGTCTTTTAAAGAGGTTGAATTTTACTTTTAACCGAATAAAAACATAAGTTTTTACTTACCAGCGAATGTAACGTCCAACGTTTTTTCCCAAGTCACTTCCACACACATTCAATGCATCATGCTACCAATTGCATTCAAGGTCACGCAGTGAGAGCGAAAGATGCGTCTTCCCCCGTATTGCATCTTCCCCCGAACGACTCTATATACAACCGCACCTACTTCCGTGTCCATGTCAGGGTGCGAATTACCGGGGGATGAGGGGGATTTTCCCCCTCAATCACATTTTGTTCCCCCCAAAGAAGTCAGCTAAACTATCCCCGCCGGGATGCTCGCTTTCTCCCCCAAACTATGCTTAGTATAACGCCAAATTTCACTGATGTTTGTCATTTCTTGTAAGTTTAATCTTCTAGCTGTATTTCGAAATGAGCAATGTAAACTATTCATGTTTTGTCATTTCTACTTACCACCTAATTACCAGCTATTTTCAACAGTTTAGTTGAACTATATTATTATGACTACGGTTGTTACTTGCAACCGTACATTCATACCTTTCAGTTCGTCATCGTTCGTGAATTTGGATGTACTAATTGCGTATAACAAAGTTACATATGGATTTATAAACGTTCTTAGCGGTTAGCCAAGAAGAAGTAAACAAATAGCTTCTTCCATCATACTTGGCGAAGTTCGGACATGTCATGTTCATCCTCTACATTTGTATCGATTATCATCTTATTTTAATTTTTGTTATTTTTCATTTCCCAGTGTATTCTTTGTTAGCACATGGTCCTCATTCCCTAGTAGTTTGTGTGTACTCAACTCAAAAGTTGCATTTAATTTGTGGTAATTACCATAGTAGTCACTGCCTTTTACAGTTTACGGAAATGAACTTTTGAAAATGTATTCAAAATGTGAGATATAGGTATTCTCTCGTAATGTTAACGTACACGCTGGAGATGTGCTCCTAGTGAACAGACATGTTAGTAAAGGTGAATAAGCGCATAATTGAATATTTGTTTCAGCATTTGTTAATACGACTGGTTCTCCGTGACATTGTCCGTGTTTTTATAAGCACTTCAACTGGAGCGGGCTTTTTAAAGTTAACCCTTCATTTTTCAATCTTTCCATTCGTTGTACAGCTGCTGTCCACGCCAATAATGTTGTCTGAAAAACCTCAATGTAATGTTTTACTTTATTTGAATAACGTAGCACATAGTGAATCAACTTGTCTGTAACCTAACAGTAAAGTAATTGTAAGTGTTGACTTCTTGAGCTCCGTCACAGAATCGATATTTGGAGATTTAAAAAAGCGTGAAGAGCGCAGCTTTACTGGGGAGTAGAAGCTCAAGCTCGAAATTTGAATTGAGTTTTTAAATATTTGGCCTTCGATTTGACCTTGATGCCAGATACCGGAGCCAGCAACAATCCATTTCTCGTATGATAGGCTAATACCTAGATTTTTTTTAAAAAAAAGTATGTCCGGTTTAACCGATAATTTTAGTGGTTTTCATAATACCAAAGTAGGTTTTCTTTCGCAATGCTGTGTGTAATAACGCAAAGTGGAAGATTTCAATATGAGTGGAACAATTAATATATGCTTATGATCATGGCTATCGCTTGGGACGAATTATTAAGTAAATAAACCTTAGAGAGCTACGGGGACAAGAATGAGTACATTTAAACACGTTCAGAAAGGTTAGGTGTGGTGTGTGTGCATATCAGACAACATACACGTACATAGTTACTGTTGGTAGATTTATTGAATTAATAAATCTCTTATTTATTACAGATGTCATATTTATATTATATATGAGTGTGTGGGGTAAGGCATTCTTGTCTCATTTTGAATTATTGCACCTTCAGACTTTACGTCCTGTTGGCCTAATTTTATCCCCCTCAATATAAATGATCTAATTCGCACACTGGTCCATGTTGTAGTATACCTTTCATAATTGAATAACAAACATTCATTTTAAATCTCAGTTGAAAATATAGTATCCTCCTGTTTATAATTAAACTGACATGTAGTTCTGTGTAAATTAATAGCTATCTTTTAGTTATGATTTATTAAGTGGTAGCCACCCTATAAAACTGCATGGCGTTGTAGTTTAATTTCGGGATTTGTGTTTTCCGCAAATTGTTCGAAAATGAACCTGGGTGGAACTGTATTTTTGGACGTTCTTCAAGTGTAACAATTCCGTCGATTACATTTAGATCATGCTTTTTGTGAAAATTAGAATTTTAAGAAGGATGCATGTGAAAGTAATAAAACTTATAGTGTTAAGATTTCGTTGCGTGACTATACAAAAAAAAAAAAATACGATCTCAGAACTGTCCAACACTTCTAATGTTGATAAATTAATATGAAGTAAAATTTGTACGTGCTGTAGCCAGAACCTCTGAACGTTGTGGTATTAAATGAAGTTAGCGTTCGATGTGTTCCTGAGGAGTCCACAAGATATCAACACTATCAGATGACTGACGAACAAGGTGTGACCAACCACATAACGCACTTTCCCGATGGGCGAAATGTTAGATAACCGTGCATTCCAGGGAAGCAGTGGCAACCGTCACTCTTCGAGAAGGTTTGCACATTCCAGAATGCATATGACCGTGCATTATTCTGCAGAAATATAGTGTTCTGTGTTGCCCGAAGAAAGGATATGACCTCCGCCTCCGGAACATCCTTGATGTAGCGATAGCTGGTAAAGTTGCCCTCAGTAGGTAGCAACTAAAATCGGGTGTTATGTCCAGTGATGAACAGTCGGGAGTTAGGAGGTTCGACAATGCATTGACAGTTTGATCTCATCACAATCGTCTGCCAGTCAGCACGCAAACAATGGTGCCCAAAGACTCATTGTAGTTTAAGGCATTTGTGTCTCTAGGAAGCAGAAGGAAAGTCATGCATGAAACTAGCATACAGCAGAGAAGTCGACATTGGTTATCGTACTGTAACATCGTGATTACACTGTGGACAACAGTGTATTGTCCATCCAACCGTGCGAACAAGATGTCTATCATCACATTTGCACGACCCATTATTTCTACATACGCATCACCGTCTTGGCGGTATGTCCTGTAGGCGCACAACTTTGCGGTACAAATAATCGCATTTTCGTAGTCCGAGCATGCGGTCCCTTTGAACGCAGTGGTCTATTTATAGTGTACATCTTCATGTCGACGAGGCAGAGTGACACTTGCCCATACGGTTCCCGTTCCCTTGTCTGTGCTTCAGTATCTTAGTGCTTCAGAAACCTCCTTCTTGCGGTAATACTCCATGTACCTAACCGTGAGCGCTCCATGCGCCATCCCACTAAATGTGTTTGTGCGTAAGATCTTCCACACAAATCTTGTGAATTTGGTCGCGTTGCCGTCATTCCTTCCTTCGTGTTGTAGGTTGCACATAGTTCAGAGTATCTAGGGGACATGGTGGCTCCGTGATAGAACGTTCACCTATTATGCAAAGTATCCGTGATTCGATCCCATACCATATGAGTTCGCTGTCGACAGCATTGCATAATGTGAGTAAATTCCCTGGTATTTTCCGGTTTCCTTCTACTAATAGTACTTCGCATATCTACCAGTACTTTTGGCATCGTTTGCTTTTTTTTCACTTCCATTTTACTTAATCTATACCGCATCCAGTGGTGCCCACCCTCCCTCATGTCCATGACGCACCCCCTTCAATTGTCTATCCGTAGGTGTTCCATGAAAAAAAAAATCTTTTCGATTAATTTTTACACCCCCTCAAACATATTGATATAGATTTTTAACCCCCTAAATATTTCAATGACGCAGTTTGCGTCATAGCCCCCCCTTGTGGGCACCCCTGCCGCATCCCTTTCAAGGTGAAACTGTTTACTTCAACCTATCACCTAGTTTCCTATTGGATGACAGTTCTTCCTTACGTTGTCAAAACAGGCTACCACAACTTGTCGAAATTACTCTTTCATTATGTTCGACTTGTATCCAAGAAAAAATCGATCTGATAGACAGGCTGGTACGTGACTGTTTTTGTTATATTAAATTTGTAAACAATGATTTAAATATCCTTAAAAATAATGTGAGCTGAAAAAGTACATAATGTCTGCGTGATTGTTTTCATTATATCAAATTCGTAAACACTGATTTTATTTTTCACTATCCTTAAAAATACTATGAATGGACAAATTTTAAAAAGTGGTATTTCTTTACTTAAACTTGTTGAACTTCGTTGGATCAGTAATGAATAGTATTCTGGATGAACTTACTGTTTTAATTCACATTTGTATATATTGTGCAATCGTGCGGTTGAAATCAAGAGAAAGCAACATAATGCCGGATGCACGTACTTCTATATAGCAAAGAAACTTACTTCCGTAATTACGTTTCTGTACATTAGCTACGTTCACATCATTATTGTTGGAACTAAAGGAGCCGTAGAAAAAGCTCATTGTTTCTTAATGTTTTGTCAGATAGCATCTAGAACCTGGTGTTTACGTTATTATTATAACATAATTAATGCATGTATGGCTTATTTAGTAATACAGTACTTTCTTTTCACTGTATATCTTAATAGTTCTGTTCAGACAGAACATACGTTGGAAAGAATAACAATTAGGTATTAGTAATTGTATTGTTCATTAATAAGAAAAGTCGGTTAACTTGCGCCACTGAAACAGACATGTTTGGTATTCTTTCGTGTTCACATTAACACTTCACAAGACAACAATAATAGCTTTTCTTTGTAATTTAATGCATAGAATTCTATAAACTACAGTACGAAATCAATAAACTCGATTCATTGTACTTCCAATATTCTGGAATTACCTAGTTTCCCACATGGCAGAGTTGTACGTCTTATAAAAACCAAAATCAGGGCCGCGGTGGCTCAGTGGTAGAGCGTTCACCTCTGGTGCTTGGGGTACCGGGTTTGATCCCGGGCCCCGCTAAGTGAACTTTGTGTGGACAAACACCGTGTGCGTGGGTTTTCTCGGTGTTCTCCCGTTTCCTTCCACTTTCTTCATTCCACCATTTCATTCATTACTCATCATCACCGTCTCCTTTAACCTAACCGGCATAACGTAGAACGTAAAACTCAAAAATTTCATTTCATTTTTTTAAAAAACAAAATCGCTTATTACACGTTGTTTACATCACGACTAGATCAAAGAAAATAAGCGTTCTGTTATGTTTGGAATGCCAGAACTTCTTTAAATAGAAACACAATATTTAATTTTCACAATATGTGTAATAGTAGTTTTATGTAACTCTTCAGACATGTATATTAGATATTTTAAGGCTGCTTTTCTAGGTAAAACCAGATTATTAATTATGAGTATTCTTTTACCTTTATACGTAAAAATTAAATAGTAAAACAAAGGTATGCAAATGTTGCTGATGATATCTACAGATATTTCCCATCTATTTTCTTGTATTGAAAGAGGAGTCATTTGCAATGCATTTTTTGTATTCACTTATTTTACAGAGTATTGTGATTAATTAATATTGTATTTAAAAAGAGAAACCCTTTCAGGTTCAAGATTATGACCAAATGGTTAAAGAACGACACTATTAAAGATGTACTTTTTCTGCTTAAATAATAACAGCAATAATAAACTTTATGTTAAAAAGCAAGAGGCCTCAGTCTATCAGTCACGCTAATTCCTAGTAGTTCTCTGTAAGGTGAATAAATGTAGTTAGCGTGCGAGCAATTTGCAGGCGAGCCGAAGGCTGGGAGGAAATACTAGTAATAATAATCATAAATATATTTATTTTTTAAAAAAGTAAACACGTTCAAGAAAGAAGAACAAATTTTGGGGGACAAAATAAGATATAGCGAATAAAGGGGAGGGACAGTATCCTCCAATAAGGCAATATAATAGACTGTGTTCCCTTTCTTTTCCATTCCTTCCGCTTTCAAAGCAAAATGTCAACACAAGTAATAATAGAAGAATCCTGCTCCTTTGTTGGAAGTTGAAGTTCCTTGAACTTTTTCCAAACTTGTATCCTTCACGTACCACATTAATGTATTAACTAATTCTATTTCTTAACGTAGTCTAAACAACGAAGAAGGAGGAAGAATTGCCACAAGAGTGGAAAGAATCAATCATTGTTCCAATTCACAAGAAAGGCGACAAAACTGACTGTAATAATTATCGAGGCATTTCTCTTCTGTCAACATCCTATAAAATCCTTTCAAATATTCTGTTAGCAAGACTGACCCCATACGCAGATGAAATTATTGGAGATTATCAGTGCGGATTTAGACGAAATCGATCAACTATCGACCAAATATTTACCATTCGCCAAATACTCGAAAAGAAGTGGGAATACAATACCCCGGTACATCAACTATTTATTGATTTTAGAAAGGCTTACGACTCGGTTAGGAGAGAAACATTATACAACGTTCTTACAGAACTTGGAATACCGAGAAAGCTAATTAGATTAATTAAGATATGTTTAAGTGAATCCCAAAGTAAAGTCCGGGTAGGAAAATTTTTGTCCACGAGCTTCCACGTCGAAAATGGCCTGAAACAAGGAGATGCGTTGTCGCCATTATTATTTAACTTTGTGCTGGAATACGCCATAAGGAAAATCAAAGATAGCAACCAGGGCCTAGAGCTGAACGGCATTCACCAGGTTATGGCATATGCTGATGATGTAAATTTAATAGGGGATGATAGGAGAACAGTAGAAATAAATGCAGAGATCTTATTAAACGCTTGCAGGGACATGGGTTTAGAAGTAAATGCAGAGAAAACTAAATACATGGAAGTGCGTCGGGACCGTAATACGGCAAATTGTGGAGGCGTTAAAATATTAAATAATGCTTTTGATAAAGTGGATACTTTCAAATATTTAGGATCAATATTAACAGACGAAAATCATATTCACGAAGAAATTAAATGTCGACTAAAAGCAGGGAATTCGTGTTATTATTCGGTTCAAAATCTCTTGTCGTCGCGAATTCTGTCGAGGAATTTGAAGCTTAAAATATATAAAACGATAATCATGCCTGTTGTTCTGTATGGTTGTGAAACATGGTCGCTTACTCTGAGGGAAGAACATAGACTGAAAGTATTTGAGAACAGGATCCTGAGAAGAATATTCGGACCCAAGAGGAACGAGAATGGGGAATGGCGGAAGCTTCATAACGAGGAACTACATAATTTATACGGTTTACCCAACATTGTTAGGGTCGTCAAGTCTAGGAGGCTTAGGTGGGCGGGTCATGTAGCTAGAATGGAAGAAAGTAGAAACGCTTTCAAAGTCTTGACTGGTAGACCCATAGGAAAACGACCATTAGGAAGACCTAGGCGCAGATGGGAGGACAATATTAAGATGGATCTCGCAGAGATAGGAATACAAAGTAGAAACTGGATGCAATTAGCTAAGGATAGAAGTCAGTGGAGAGCTTTTGTGAACGCGGCACTGAACCTCCGGGTTCCATAGGCCATAGAGTTAGTTAGTTAGTTAGTTAGTCTAAACAACGAACTAACTCGTGTAATATTATCTCTCTAATTACTTATCGTATCAGAGTTCAGCATCTGACAGTGGAGCTGTTCATTCCTTTACTTTTTGTGACCAGCAGAGCAAATTGTCTGTGGATTTTGAGAAAGTTGCGACTGGTCATTTAGTGAAATGTAAAATAAACGTTAAATGAAAGGAAATCTTTTAGTTTAATGTTTTACGATTATGCCCATTAGGCTAAGGGTTACGGATGATTAAGACAAGTGAATGATGATGGAAAAATTGACGGTGGGAGAAGGCGGGAGTACCCCGAGAAAACTCACGGATACGGTGTTGTCATCCACAAACTTTCTTGGCTGGAGATCAAACCAGGACTCCACGCATAAGAAGTAAGCGCTCTACCACTGAGCCATCGTGTTACCCTTAAAATAAATTTTATTTTGATACATATTTTCTTTATACGTAAGAGTAAACAGTTAGTTTGTATCCTCCAATAAGGCGTGTAGAAGCGAGATATAAAATTTCATGAATCATTTCAAATAAACATTAGGTTTACTGTATATTAAAAATAAATTGTAAATATTTGTTATATATAATTGAATTAACCCATATACGATTGAAATGTAATAAATGCACTGCAAAAAACACTTGCCTCATATATTTTCTGTGCATTGTTTTAATGTGTATCAAATAGAAAGTGATAGTTGTTTTGTATCGAGTAATAACAGTAGAAATGTGTTTAAGATGATGTGGGCCTTTGACCGTGAAATGTAGGCAAGGAAAATGTGAGAAGCTCCAGTATGTTATTTCACTCGTTATGGAAGCCTTGAAGGCGAATTTTCTAATGTTGGTCATGTTGTTGTTCTCCTGGACTGGGAAATTCAGATCAGAATCTCCCACCTAATGAAACTCTCAGGAGAGTCTGAGTCGGCCTGACAGATTTCCCAGTCATCCCTTGTATTCGGAATTAGTTTAGTTCACACGTTGATAGTACAGAGTTATGTAGTATGGAACTGACGTTTTAAATACAATTCAACCGTAAGTACGAGTTTATATTTATCGTAAAAGTGTTCCCTTAGAAACTTTCATCATGTACAAATTTCTGAACTCTTTGCATTTTATAGTTTAAACATGAACTACTGCACACAGTGGCACGCACAATGAAAAGATGCAAGGCCTATATACAAGTCTGAAGAACTTAAACATCTATTTTGTGTTTCACGCTTCTTTCTGAATGTAATTAGTTGGATTTCTTATACGTAAAAAGTGAATTGTTTACGTAATATAACATTTATTATTATTGTCGATGTGTTGACTTTCTGCACGTGGAATTGTAGACTGGTGTTATTGTATCAGAAATGTTAGATAAAAGTAACTGAACATCTGTTTCTTTTACCATTTGCTAAAATTTGGTTAAAAATCGTAAGTATAATGTTTATTGTTATTAGTGTTTTTCCCTACTCCTCATCTGAGCAGGCAATATAGAAATATGCGAACTATTCAAGTATATTACTTTTTTCTGTGTTGTTTTCCTTTATTCTGGAGTTTACAAGAAGTTCCTTACAAATCTGTATCTGTACAGTATTACGCACTTGTTTCTTTTTTTATCTTTTCTTCAATTTCTGTGGCTCGAGGTGAATTTGTCTGCATCTTGTGAGCCACTCCACTATACGATGTTACTATTGGCTTATTATTATTTTAAAATATTTCTAAGATAATACGCTGAATAAATTAAACGGAATTTTTATCTTAAAATTTTCAAAATTGAGATAATTGTAGATTTGGAGCAGTGCAGGGAATAATTGAATCATCTTTGTCAAGATTTGTTGCTAAAATTAGGTTTGTTTTGATGTATTGGAAATTATGTTGCTTCTTGCAGCCCTGGTTCATTGGAATAACGTGAAGCCCATTACATTGAAAACAATGTGTTTTATCATTTGAATTGAAAGCCCAAGGTACTTCGTTTGCAGTGCGTGTTATTGTAAGAATATTCGTAAGAATATATTGTGATTTCGTTTGAAAGAATAAGTCATTTATTTGAATTTTTGTTTTGAAAAAAAAGATTCACAAACTGGTCAGACTAAGGATTAGCATAAAATATTCATTGCACTTCTTGCATTTCTGTGAATGCTTCCTTACACCCTTGCTGTGAATGTTTTCTGACATTTTTGAAAGAAATCAAATTATAGCTTTGTGTTCCAAGCAAAAATAAATTTACTATAATCGATCTCTTTGAAGTACTGAGAAGAACAGGAAATGAAATTGAACAATTTAGACGATATAGATGTTTGCATAAAATCATCTAATTAATTCATTTTTAAAAAATGTAATAGTATGTAGACAATATATGAATGAAAATGATATTAGTTGACATTTAGAGTTATTGTGGTTTTGTTGTGTATTGTGTATTGTCCAATAAACAAGAACGTCGAAGTGTTTAACAGTCTTTATTAAACAGAGAAATTCTTCTGCATAATCAGAAGTTCGCGTGTGTTAAAGCCAATAAAATTTAAAGATAGCATTGCATTTCGCCTCAAGATACGAAAGCAGAAAGTGAGTTATTCTTCACTTTTATTTGCTCGTGTTTCCAGAAATTTTATACTGATCAGAAGTATCATTTCTTGTTAATGAAAAATCCTAAATGTCATTATTTATTCTTCTGTCCTTTCGCATGTCCCTCAGTTGTTTCTTGGATCTGAGGTGAATAATCAAAACAATGCCATGAGAATTGGTTGTTACTTTTTACCAATAAGTTTGCATCTTCCGTTTCGTGTGTATTTGAGACCGAGACAAAGTCCTTGGAGGAGGAGAGGTCGGTGATCACTTTGCAATTTCCCATGAAAGCAGAAAACGAACAAGGATCCGTGTAATTCCCACGGTCTTAAAGCACTGATAGCCCTGTGGCTTTCCCTGGGAAAAAGAGTAGTCGATAGTGTAGATGTTCTCAGGGAATTGATAGGTGTGGTGCGTGAAATATGCAAACCTTGGATACAGATTCTTTGAACTGTTCGAGACATGCTACACAGCATCTTTGCTTTGTCACATATATTTACTTGTGGAGACAAAGTTACTTGCTTGTTATAGCTTGAAGCTAGGACATTCAAATGTCGATTATTATTTTCTCACTGCGATGGAAAATATTTTGGCCTACTGCTGAAAACCATATGCTTCCACTGTTCCCACAGAATTCCTTCTAATTAAAAGAAAAACACACACACATACAAAGAAAAAAACTAGTTTTTCGATTCATTTTGTGACATTTGCATATGTTACATTATATTCATAACAACAGAATCGTAATTTAGGCTCTACATTTCTTTTGCAAATGAAGTTTCTTGGGATTTGTTTTGAATGACAGCAATGGTAGTTCTCGACGTTAAGGAAGAAAATACATCATAAGAAAGTACTTGAGATTTGGCCATCACTGAAAATTACATCTGTCGTAGTGTGATACACTTGACTGTTAGATGTGAAATAACCAAAATTCTTGATTCACATCTTTATTTGTTTGGAGTTAACTCTAAAATCCTACTCTTATTGAGAAGTTTAATTGAATTCTATTGCACTGTGCGCCTCCTTAAATTTTTAGGCATTGAAGACTTTCATCTTTACAATAATGTGAGTGTACCGGATCCTTAATATTTATTTTTCCTTTCATCGATTATAATAATAATAATTATTATTATTATTATTATTATTATTATTAGTAGTAGTAGTATTAGTATTAGTATTAGTAGTAGTAGTAGTAGTAGTAGTATTAGTATTATACGGTTTACCCAACATTGTTAGGGTCGTCAAGTCTAGGAGGCTTAGGTGGGTAGGTCATGTAGCTAGAATGGAAGAAAGTAGAAATGCTTTCAAAGTCTTGACTGGAAGACCAATCGGAAAACGACCATTAGGAAGACCTAGGCGCAGATGGGAGGACAATATTAAGATGGATCTCGCAGAGATTGGAATACAAAGTAGAAACTGGATGCAGTTAGCTAAGAATAGAAGTCAGTGGAGAGCTTTTGTGAACGCGGCATTGAACCTCCGGGTTCCATAGACCATAGAGTTAGTTAGTTAGTTAGTTAATAATAATAATATGAATATGAATATTTTAAAACGTTGATCCAATTTATCGAATTCATATTGGTCTGTGTACATGTGTACTTGATCTTGATTGTCGAATCACAGCATTCACGTTTTTAAGTCTTTTCCACCCTTTAAAAAATGATGAAGCCACTGTTTCTATTAAATCGACTAAAAGTAGTAAAGAAATCAGAAAGTCCAAGAATTTCTCTAAGTTAGTCTGTGTTTCTCTTATTGAGATATATAAACAATATATTTGGAAAATTATTATTATAAACGTTTTATGTTTTCTCAGAGATATTAATGTTATATTAACTATGACATACATAATATGAACGTAATACTAAACCTTCACTTAAGGTGTGCCTCTTCATGGCCGCGTGGTTAATATTCGCGTTCGTTCTGTTCGCGTGATCTCGAATTCGGTTCTCACTTGGTTACTTGCCTCGGATAGAAACTTGAGTAATGGTTCAGATCCGGATCCCGCTTCAAACGCTATGCTGAAAAGCGACGGTGAGCTTCAATCATCCAAACTTTCACTTAAGGCAATGAACCTTATAACATACTGTTATCTATTTATGAAATGTATCATTGCATGTATTTTCTTGAAATACTTGAAGATTTATAGATATTTATTGTTTCATCGTTGAAGTTTCCTGTGTTTTCTTGTAGTTTCTCTGGCTGAGATGATGTACTGTGAAAACAGGTTTTTTTTTTTTTTTTTTTTTTTTTTTTTTTTTTTTTTTTTTTTTTTTTTTTTTTAATACTGTAGAACAATTTTCTGCTGCAAACTGCTTTTAACTGTTGTGGACGTATTTTGTTTGCATCTTATTGTGTTCCATGTCCGAAGCTATTGTTCACAAACAAGCAAAGTTTATTTAGTCTCCTAATAGCATATGTATTAAATATATGAGTGTTGTGTTGGTAGTAAATTGATCTTACTTCAGATAGAATAAGGCTTTGTATAAATCATTGGATATTGCGACGGCACACTACTATAATGACTTCTCGAATAGTTTCGTAGAAGTAAGCCTTCATGATTTATCAGTGAACGTTTCTGTAGGTTCTGAAAAAGGTCAGGAGTTTTTTCTCAAGAAAAATTCGAAGTGAATCAACATCTGTGAGAAAGCAGTTCAGAAATTTCCGAGCAGTAGCGTGTTAAATTGTGGTACTGTACTCATAAAAGAGCAATACACATTTAGGAAATGTAAGTTCCTGTCTCTTACTGTTATATTTGTGTTTGTGACATGACTGCGATATTCGATTTTGCTTCTAATTATCAAGAAGTTAAATCTGGAAATAATTATAGTTTTACGTTGCACACAAGCTTAAAGAGAACAAAGGGAGAATAGATTTTCTAGCTTTAGATTGACTGTAAAGGTTGACGGCAAAGAGAGATGAATATGTGATTTATGTGATTGAAGTTAGGCCTCTTTCTTTTCTTTTCTTTTTTTTTTTTTTCATGTAATTATGTAGGATGTTCATGACAATATCCTGGTTTAATGTGATTCGTGCTAGTTACAAACTGCTAAACAATAAATTAAATTAAATTAAATTTTTAAGTTTGACTTCCCGCGTTTATGCCGGCTAGGCTAAAGAGACGGTAATGATGAGAAATGATTGAAATGGTGGAATGCAGAAAGTGGGAGGAAACGGGATAATCAGAAGAATACCCACGTACACAGTGTTTTTCCGCCACAAAGCTTTCTTGGCACTAGCTGAGATCGAACCAAGGACCCCATTAACCAGAGGTGAACACTCTGCCATTGAGCTACCGTCCCCCTGGTAGATCTAGTAATATCATATAAGGTAAGGGTATTAATTCAAAATCATAATTTTTTAGGTACAACTCTTGGTTGTTCCAATGACGATATGAGATTTGGACCTAGAACTTAATTTTGAACCACGTAAACTCACACCGTGAATCGAATCCTGTTCTCCCCGCGCCGAAGGTTAGTATGCTGACCATATAGCGAGCCATAAGAGAACTGTTTTGTTCTTACAAGACACGTAATTTTATCCTGAATGAATTTCCGTTTTGTTTTAGTAACACGTTGCCCTTGTAAAAATAGGTAGATCTTAGGTTTATTATTTTAATGAAATGAGTAGAACCATATACGAAGGTCATATTATAATGATTTACATGTATTTTTTCAGAGATATTCATACAAGTTACACAGCAACTGATGTGCCCATCTTCTCAAGATATTCTCCTTTTATGCATCTTTGCCAGCGGTGTGCCATCTTCAGGAAAACCTCCTGAAACCAATTGGGGTCTCAAGCACCCATGTGTGGACAGCTTGTACAAGTCCATGAGCATCGCAGGGATTTTTAGATTGCCCCGAACAGGTGTTAAGGGCTGGGAGCCAAGTCCGAAGAGTAAGAAGAGAGTGGCAGCATCGTAAACCCTAGTTTATCAATGTCATCAGTGTTCCCCGACTGGTTTGAGGATGCATCATTATGTTGCAGAAGCACTCTTTCCGCCCATTATACTGGCCACTTTCTTTGAATGGAATGACGTAAGCGTCTGAGGGTCTCCACATACGGTGCACTATTAATCGTGGCCCCACCTTCCAGCCAGTCGATCGGGATAATTCCTTTCGTGTCCCAGAACACTGTAGCCGTACGCTTTCCCACCGCAAGGTGGTGTTCGAAATTATTTTAGCAGTCATTGCATTGATCGCTGCTTCGTCATCGGCTCATTGTAATGGAACCAGGTCTCACCACCACTTTCAAACCTAGACATGAAATCATCGGGATCATGATAACGGCGTTGCAAAAGTTCCCTGCACACGTCCACACAATATTGTTTTTGCTCTGCGGACAAGAGCTTTGAAACCCATCTTGCACTGACTTTACCCAGCTGTAAGTGGTTGTGCGCGATACGCTACAGTATGTTTCTGGTAAGTCCTGTGGCAGCTTCCATTTCAGATAATGTGATGCATTTTTTCTTTTGAATGGTACACTCTACCATGACAATAACCGTTGTTGTTGTCACTGTCACTTTTCTTCCTGAACTGCTCGTCTTTTTCGTCGAGGTGCTACCCACTTTCCAACCTTCTACTCAGTTTTACTGTGTTTACCGTGACAGTGCATGTTCTCCACAATTCACCAATGGATTTCAGCAGCGGTCACACCCTCTTTCCATAGGAATCACGAGGTCCAGCACTGTCCACCATAATTATTTCCCATGCTGTTCGTTATTAACACACAAAGGGGTTCAAAAAACGGGCTCCACAGGGCGCAACTGTCATCTTCGTTGTCAGTGACACTCCAAAGTGTTAAATAAAGGTCCTAGTTGCCTGTGACTACTTTCACAACTTCTGTGGTGCACTGCACCTTTAACGATATAAGAAAGTGTATATTATTATACTATGCTCCTCGTATTAAATGGGATTAATGATTAAGATATTTTGGGCATCATGTTCACATATGTGGCCATTTATATTAATGTTTAAGTATTTACGCCTAAGATATATATTCTGAAAATTGTCAAAAACTTGTGAAACTAAAGGAAAGATTCATTATAAGCAAAAACTCCAATTTAAAAATGATAAACCCTAGCCAGAACGTACAATGTTTTAGTGCAGTACTAATCTGTACAATGGACTTTGATCGCTTATATTGCAAGCAAAATTGTAGTTGGTTATCTTGTTTCGTCCTTTTTTCAGAAGAAAAAAGTCTGATGAGAATGTTTGATCCCTGTTGCGCTGATATTTTTTAATTATTTTTTTTTCACACTATTGAATTGAAAAGGCGAAAATAATGTTAAATTTTACAACGTGGGTTTGAAATACTTACAGAAAGTTATAACCTATATTGGTCATCAGTATTTCCAAGATATTTCGTACTGTTGAACACCACGTCAATAACCGGAAACTGTTTAAAATACTTACTTAAATTGTAGTTTACTATAGAGCATCTACACACTTGATTTCATATCGGTGTTTATAGAGTATTGCCCTCTCTGTCCAATAGTTTCTAGCATTAAACAGTTTGTTCGCAACATTGTCAGTTTTCTAAAATGATCTTACTTAAATGCGTTCCTGACAAACATATTTGACGTATCTATAAAAAGATAAACAAAACTTAGTATGAAGATTTTTTTTTTTTTTTTTTTTTTTTTGCATTTTCATTCATATAACTTTCTGAATAATATGGGTATTTTGAGTGTGGGCTTATATGGTATGTAAAATAGTCGCAAATGATAGCTAATTGTGTTTTAGTTTATTCTAACAATATTCAGATTTTAACAGATAGTATTTCTGCCCTATACATAAATATACAGCAGCTGAATTGGAAAAGAAAAACTATAGTTTTTTTCTTGATCTCATTTCTTTATTCATCACGGTTTTTGAGTTAGAGGATGATATACCGTATAAACGAGCTTTTATCTGTGTGAGTATTGAGAACAGTTACTGACGGTTTTTTATTTATTAAACACCACGTGGGCTGTCAGCTTCATTTACATTTGTCATTTAGTCGGTTCCAATTTAACTGTCAAAACCAATGTTTTTTTTTTTTTTATTTCTGTGCTTTCTATTTTTCTAACTATGTGATGATTCTTTGCTGTGAATCTGACCCTTCAAACTATTTTGCAAATACAGATACTATTTTAAACATCTACGAGATGATAAAAGCAGTTAAAGTGAAATAAAACGTTATTTTAAATGTCCGTGGCTATTCTTTGTAGGTTAAAGATGACGCATGATAAAGTGCTAATAAATGATGAGAGAGTTTAGGGAACGAAGAAAGTGGGAATTGCGGGAAAACTCTGAAAACCCATAGTCACAATGCTGTTCGCCACGAGTTCTCGTGGGCTTGAATCGAACTTGAAACCATTGATAGTAGGCCCAACCACTGTTCCATTGTGCCTGTATATTAAAAAATTTGAGTTTCTTTTCCAGCAATATTAACATATACGAGAAAGAATATTGCTGTACTGTGTGGTTATTACTTGTGACTTATTTTGAGAATTACAGCAGTATAGTACATTTCTGCAAATATGTAATTACTTTGCGTTCTTAGACCTCCCTCGTGACTATATGCTTAGGGTACGCGCCTTCGGTTCGGGAGACCCGGGCTCTATTCCCGGTAGGAGTTAACGTGGTTCAAATCTCATACTAAGGTGTAAGGCCTCATGCCACAGCCTTGGTGCTGAAAGGGACGCTAAATTCCAGTGTAGCCAAGAAACTAATTTTGCGTCTTTCTCACATATGCACTGAATTGATGACTTTATTAAATATATTTACGTAGGCCTTATACCTATCACAAAACTGTTTTTGGTATTTGCTGTTCATAATTCGGTACATAAGAAAATTTAAGACGATAAAACATTCTCAGGAATGCCTTGCAAGATTTTGTGCGTCCTATTGAAACGATATTTTAGGTTGTCCGGGGTAAAATAGGTGACTACCATCATTACCCCGAACAATAACAAGAGTCAGGAACCCGAGAAATCTCAGGTCGGAGATGTTTCAAAGAAGATTTATTTACCTCACGTCTTTAAGGCTTAGAGAAAACAGAACATAACAGAACAAATGCAAATTACTATTAATGATTATTTATTAAAATAAAATAAAAATAAGTAAAATATTGAAAAAAAACGAACAACAATAACTGACAATGGATAAGATGAATTAAAACGAAACAACATTTGGAAAAGGATATAGCTCATTCTTTATAATTCAAAAGATCCTCTAAAACAATATGATTAGCAATATGTATATTCCAAGAGGCACCTGTTCTAGTCTTTGTATCTTGAAATTTTGTAGGTCATGGCTCTGAAAAATTTTAAACTATTACTTGAGCCATGACAAGATTAATGTTGTCTAGGGGAAAGAAGTTACGATTATAACAACTTAGTCAATAACAAAGTCAAAGATATATTTACCTCATATAAGGTGACGTCCCACGAGGATCAACCTCGGCTGCTGATAATCGGAGAGTGGCCTCTCGAATTTTGTAAATTTTTCTTATATATTTTTAGAATAGGGTGTTGGTCGCACATACAGTCACACAATGTTAATTGACGTAAATGGTAAGAAAGGGAGAATCGAATAGTGTGATTAGGCGGAGTTTATGGTGATTCCTTTGACATGTTTATTCGTGATTGGTTATGAACTTGAGTATCAGAACATAGGTAGGATGGCATAGCGACGTAGAGATAGGAAGAATATCCTTTTTCGGATTCCATTATTTTCCCTATTTCTCTTAATTTGATTACCCACTATTGATGATGACAAAATCTCTGTGGTTGCTACAACCACATTTTCCGTATAATGCATTTCCCGTAGGAAACCACAACCATCAAAATTTAACTTAGTGGTTTATGCATTTCCAGGATAATATCTGCCATCCTGTTATTCTTGGAGCGTTGAAAAAGTGGAATTTCATTTTTCAATTAGAATAATAATAAAATTGCAAGTCCAAAACCAACCAAGAGAAAACATGTCTCTGTTATAAGAAAAATAATGATTCAGTTAATTTAAAATTATCTATAAATTATCCCAATCACAAATATCTCTTGCACTATTCATAGTGGTTCGAAAACTAATAACGCTGTTAGAATCACTGTACTAAAATATTTTTTTGTTAATGCTCTTCAGTTGCTGTTTAAAATTGATATTTACTAGTTTTTGGAGTAGTTTTAAAAATACGAAAATGCGCTGTAGAAACTGGGCCAGCACCGCTTAATAAACATTGATGCATATGTACAGTTAATTACCACTTAATACAAGTTAATTATTCGAAAGCAATAAACCAAAAATTGACATCTTTCTTCATAATCTATTCTGCCAATGATAAAATACTTGCATATAAAATCGTTCTTTCGTTACTATATTTTGTTCCGAAGATTCAAATAAAGTTTTTTTTTTTTTTTTTTTTTTTTTTTTTTTTTTTTTTTGTCACTCGTGCAGTTAGTTGTGACGGTTTGTAAATTTCACACGGCTTATGTTCCTTTTTCTTAACTCCGGAAGAAAAGTTCAACTTAAGAGCAGAGACGAAAGCACTAAAGAAGGTTAGAGTAGCTGTGAGAAAACAGGAAATTGAAGGTAGCAGTAACGCTTGTCATCATCGAGTGTTGGATTATAGTAATTTAAGGAATGGAGTCCGTCAATAACTAGTCACTCAGGGACGCTGAAAACGCAACAAGATCTTGCAGTGAGGAGGATTGATTACTACATTGGTAGATAGAGACATGTAAACTGGCATTGATGGTAGAGCGTGGCGGATGTGATGTATCTTTCCGTTCTTTGCTCAGATCAGCACTCTATCCAAATTGTGAGCGGAGCGAATCATTCCATCCAATTCGTCCCTTCTCTCTTTTCTCCAGCTTCTTGAGGCCGGAGTAGCACGTACTACACCTTGTTCTAGTGATAGTTCCCTTCCCACGGGAAACCGGACGACCGGGAGGCGGAACATTTTCCCGGGGCTATACGTGCTTACTGGGAGCATCTTTCTAGACCGCAATTCGTTATCAATCCAATGAGCCGCCAAATGATACTTATAGAGGAGCTTCTTCGGTAGTCAGAGTGTAGCAAACTGTGGACACAAAAACGCGATGTGACCACACGCACATGAAAATTATTTATTTGGACTTGAATTCGAGAAACTTCACTCTTCGTAGTTTACTTATATTGTTTCGTAGAATATTGGTTATACGCTATCGTGCTGAAGTTGAACAATGGGAATTATCTGGTATTGATATGTTGGATACGTCTTGTAGATCGTGCAAAGTTAGTGATGTTGATTAATATCCTGAGGATACTTGGTTGCGCTTTCTCGTGACTGCTAAGCATGCATATTCTGCATACGCCTCCCGCTTTAGGGAAACTTGGTCAGATTCAAAAATTTCTCCTTTTCACATTCTCAAGATAGTTGCTGTTATATTTGTTTGCTTCTGCTAACGGTATTGAATAGGTACAAAGGAAGTGATGTGAAAATTTGAAGCTTAGGTCACCCAATACTAATTATTGTTTTGATAGTAAGGTGTCTTCATTGTTACCAGTTAGACTTGATTGTTTGTACTTATTTAATATGGACACTGCTAGTACCAGTGTTTTTCGGCATTTGCTACTGTTACTCTGTGGTAGAAAATGGAAGAATTAAAAAATGAAAAACGAAATCTTATGTTTTATGCCCCACGGTTATGCTGGCTAGTCTAAAGGAGACGGTGACGATGAGAAATGAATGAAATGGTGGAATGAAGAAAGTGGGAGGAAACGGGAGAACCCCAAGAAAACAAAGCACACGGTTTGTCCACCACAAATTTCACTTGGCGCGAGCTGGAATTGAACCGAGGACCCCATGCACCAGAGGTGAACGCACTACCACTGAGCCACCAGTGTCCCTGGAAGAATTAGTGTATTGTAACCCAAATTTAAGTGTACAATATCTATTTCTAGTAATTTTATTCCGGGTGTCACTCAAATAAAGTAGAAACTGTTGTAGTACAGCCTTCTCCAGGCAGTTGTGCTCTTTATAGATACAAGTAACAAGTTACTCAACTGTTACATCATTTTAAAAAGACGTGTACTATTAAAATTTGGAAAACATAATGTCTCAGAATGTATGAAATACTATACAATAAACTGATAACAATTTTAGACGTGGAAATATGATCTGATAGCTTTATGACATCACAACATACAGTATGCGTTTTTTTTTTTTTTTTTTTTTTTGTGTAAGGTACATGTTACGTTTACGTTCTTCTTTCGGAAAACGAACGCCTTCCATTCCTCGTTCCATATCTTATTGACATACTCAATTCTGAAACTGCATACTATTTTCCATTACGTCACTTTAGTACAATAATTTCTTCCTAAGTTCCTCTTCTTATTATGTCTTAATTATTATAGTTATTAGTGTTTTTATTCTTATACAATTGTTAGTGAGAGCCTTATCTAAAACTTTTAAAAATAAATCTAATATAAATAAAACAAAGAGTTTGTTTGCGTGTTTTCTGTCTGTCTGTGTGCGGCCTGGGGACCAGATGACTGGACCGAGAGTTACCAAATTTTGGTCAAGGGTACCTTGGTCCAGACCCTAGACCAAGACGAAGCTTTTTTTTTAATTCGAACCAGGAAAGTCTCAGGGGGGCGTATGTAAAAGTAGTAGAAAATTAACTAACTAACTAACTAACTCTATGGCCTATGAAACCCGGAGGTTCAATGCCGCGTTCACAAAAGATCTCCACTGACTTCTATCCTTAGTAGTAGAAAATTACTGATATTAATCTCGAATTCATAGTTTTCGAGGTCGCTGAGATCAATGGTGAAACTCCGATCGCATTAACTTCCAAATTCATCTCACTTGGCTGCGGGCCGGGTTCACGGGGTAGATAACGAGACATGTAGAAATAATCCAATATGACTGATATTAGTGTCAAATCTATAGTTTTCGCGGTCGTTGAGATGAATGGTGATACTCCCACAGGCGTTGACTTCCAAATACAGCCTCCATACGCTGGGAACCAGGGAATACCAGGGGGAGTTTACCGGGACATGTAATAGAAAATGACCAATATTAGTACCGAATTCATAGATTTCGCGGTCGATGAGATCGACCACATTACCTTCCAAATTCACCCCATTCGGCCGCGGGCCGGGGATCACCGGGGTGAGTATACCGAGACATGTAAAAATAATCCAAAATGACCTATATTAGTGCCAATTGTTGAAGCATTGTTGAGAAACGTTCAGAAAACTCTGTCCACTCATCTTTTTCATACAGGGTTTTCGGAAACAACTTCAACATCTTTTAGGAAGTAATTCCTAATACCAAAACAAAGCAAAAAATATAGTCCAACCTGAGTACAGAAATGCCTCCTTTCTGCTCTATGTCCAGTCGAAAATATGTCGGAGAAATGCGAAAACAGTCATAACTCGAGAACGGGATATCGGATCTAAATTATATAAAATAGGACATCCGATATTTTTAGTCGTAAATGTCATTAATGTACAATTGGGTGTGGTGCAGAGGCGTTGCCAGAATAACTCAAAAAGCTAGGAAATTCTTTGAAAAGTTACTTTACAAAAAGTAAAGACATAAAGTATAGAATACCTCATCCATAATAGATTCTATGAGGCTCAAACGCTGAATGCAGATTGTTTCCACACTTGCTAGGACTTCAGGACATACTACTAAGAGTGTGTTCAGTTATAACACCAAAGCACTTTGGGAAATTATTTCTTACACGAAGACGTGAAAAAAAAATAGTCTATCGTAGGTACACAAATACATCAATTCCTATTCCGCCGAAAATTTAGTGAAACATTGCTGAAATGGACCCTAGCTCGAGAACGAAGCGTTGGATCAAGAACGTAAAATGAAATCTTTCAGTTTTACGTCCTACAGTTATACCGGCTAGGCTGAACAAGACGGTGATAATAAGAAATGAAGCAAATGGTGGAATGAAGAAAGTGGGAGGAAACGGGAGAACCCCGGGAAAACCCACTCACACAGTGTTCGTCCACCACAAAGTCCACTTGGCGCGAGTTGTGATCAAACCAGGGACCCCACGCACCAGAGGTGAACGCTTTACCACGGATCCACAACGTATTTATGGCTAAAGGTAATGAAATACTCCTTTTTATCCGACTTCGAATCGACATTCCTGTCTCGAGTTATAGCTGTTTCCGCAGTTTTCCGACAAATTTTCGACTTGACATAGAAATGAGGTAATTCTACGCACAGGTTAATTTATACTTTTTGTCTAGTTTTGGTGTTAGGAGTCACCCCTAAAAGGTGTTGAAGATGTTTCCGAACACCCAGTATACTTTCTATTCAGTACAATAGTTCTGATATTTTAACTCTACGCTTGTAATCAGGATTTGATGGAGACATATATATATATATATATATATATATATATATATATATATATATATATATATATATATATATATATATATATATATATATATATATATATATATATATTTCACATATATATGACAACTATCCTATACGACGAAAATAGAAATGAAACAAGAAATTGTGAAATCTGCAAGTGGAAGATTAGGACATATACAAACGTTACATGTAGGATGTTGGATGAATATAGAAAATATCCCCATTAGAATATTTCACGAATTAAATGAGTACAACGAATCCTTCGTTTCATACTTGTTTTATTCCGAATCACAACAGTGCAAACAATCACAAGTACAATTACACTTATGCGTAGAGCCCAGACCATATTCGCCAGACGTACCACCCTGCGATTTCTAATTGCAAACCTTAAGGTATGATTTGTGATGTAGTTTAAGGGAAAACACATGAAACGAACGAATGGAGCATATTTCGCCGAAATTTCAGTATTTTGTCATTTTAAAAATAAAGTCTAACACAGTTTGCAATTCAACAAAACCTTAAATACGAAATTATATTTATTCATTTAGGAATTGCGAAAGGAACGAAAGGGAACACGTTATTTTTACTGTTTTCAAAAAAGAAAATAAAAATAAATAAAGAGAAAAGGAACGAAGTAGGAACTTAGCTTTATCAGAAAAGAAAAAAAAAAACACTCAGTTGCTAACGCTGTTTGGATATCCTTCAGCTGCAGAATTACCACGATTCTGGATTTTGTCTGAACAGCCCCGATTTCGGTGATGTGATAATGCGATGGAATGTTGGTTACGTCCCTTTCAGCAGCAAGGCTATATGAGAGGTGGACCTACAGCTTAACATGGGATCTGAAGCACCTGAGCTCTCGCTGGGGATCGAACCGGGATCTCCCCACGCCAAAGGCGCGAACGCTAACCGCTTAAGAGGAGTTATTGCATTCTGTCCAAGTTCGCTATTGCCATTTAAATCCATGGTAATCTATTTTAGCTCTAATTCTCTTATCATGTGAGATATCGTTGTGCTCTTTTTTTTTTTTTTTTTTGTTAGATTAAATTGTATATAACAGTTGTCTGTAGTTCTTTCCTCCAATAAGCATGGTAAAATAACTTTAATTAATAAAAGTATTAATAAAATATCGAATTGACAGCTTGTCTATCAATTACTCTTCAACAGAGAAACAAATTATTGCGTAAAAGAAAAAGTAAAAACAGGGATTTGTAGACTGTACCTTTTGCTAAACGTTCCTGAAATCAAAATCTATTTTGAATGCATATTAGCAAAACTATTACGTAAAAAGGAAAATGGTACGTTAAAAAAAATCTAGTCAGCACAGGCGGCGTTTGCTGCAAGCATAGATCCACCCACTTTCTGACGTCAGCGCGGAGTGATACTACTCCTTGCAGTCTGCCTCACTCAACTTCTTGGAGGCGCGAAATACGAGTTCAGTTCGTTCGAAATCGGCTGCTTATGTCACGTTCGGGAATCCTTTCCTCTGTTGTAATCTTCGAATTCCAGGGCGAACGCATAGTGTGTTTTTGTTTTGCTTCCGCATTGTGTTTGTGCAGCTTTGAAGAAAGTAATCGTTAGGAAAATGCCATCTCAGAAAAGGAAGAAGAGCGGCCTTTATCTTTCTCCAAGAAGGAAGAAAAATCGAGGCAAAAATTTAGCTGCCTGGAGGGAACGGACAAAGTTAAATATCATTTGTAAATTTTGAAACTATTGACAAAATTTTCTTCTTAATTTTTCATTCATTACTTGGGTAGATCTTTAATAAAATTTTTAGATAAGTTGTTAGTTTAAGATTTTGATTTGTAATTTAGTGCACCGAATACCCTAAATGTTGATGGCTTTTTTATCAACTGGACGTCTTCAGCATAAAAATTCTGTCTTTCTTTTATCAAGTATATCACTGTTATGTTTATCACTCATCAGTAAAGACTATAAGTATTTTGATACTCTGCTTATGCGAAAGAAGAAGCTTGAAAGCAAATTGTAAAGTAGGCGGGGGTGGTCGCATAATTCACAATCAATAGCGTACCATACGTAGGAATTTATTTCGGGGGATTCCAAACTCAAAATGAGGGTATTTTATGTCAAAATTCCTCAAATTGCCCCTAAACATAGGCTAAATTTATACAAAAGTCGAAATTTCGGGGGGATCCGGACCCCCAGGACCCACCCCCTGCGTACGTCCCTGTTCACAATCCTTATCAGAAGGGCATTCTTGTTTTATAAATATTCTCGGTTCTGTGGCAAAGTAGCGACCGAAATCACTGAGGGAAAATCAAAGGAAAAACACTTTACTGACTAGAAAATCAGGTGGTCTAAAGAAGGTTACGAGAAATTCAGAAAGCTGGAGTCATTATCCTTTCAAGGACCTCACAAATAGGCTATAATTTTAGTACATTTTGTTGGTGTGCTGCAGATACATTCTTGGTATTGTCTCACCTATTACTGCTATTTGACTTCGGTTTCTCTTCCCGAGCATCATTTCAAAAACCGGGATAGTATTTAGTCAACGGACATTGCTAATATTAAATGATAAGTTACGGTACCATGCCAGTGATAAGTTAGAGTTACCCTGGCAACAAATACTAAAAACTTTTTTTTTTCGAATACCACGCATCGAACATTACATGTGCCTGCAGCTATTTATTTCTTTTCCTTTTTCTTTCTTTCTTTCTTTTTTTTTTGTTTGTTTGTTTTTGGTGGATGTCTCACTTTGCTTGTACGTATCGTAAGGTGAGATTACTAGAGAAAAAAAAAAGTCTTGCACTTGAAGTGATGTAGAAAGAAAACGGAACTTAAAAAATGGAGACAACTAACGATGTACATTATATGATGATGAGTGTTCTGCCCGAAAGTAGGACTTTAACCCGAATATCTCTTGGCAAGGTGAGCCCATGGTGGTTTGCCATTGTCTTCTATGGAATTATAATGACGTCCAAAGGACGGGATCTATAGTTTAACATGAGACACGAGCCACTTGTGTGCCACAGGGAATTCAACCCAAGCACTGATTAGAATGCGACGAGCGTAACCACTCATTCCACCAGGGTCACTGTATAGTATGTAATTGACTTGTATTTTGCATATTTTTAGTGTTATATATTATACTATGAAATATGCTAATATAAGGCAGAGGTAATATTATCAATGATTATAATTCTGCTAGAGTAAAGCAGAAATATCAGGGCAGCAACAGTCCCTATTGGCGAAACTTTCCATTTCTCTCTGAAAAACTATATTTACCCATCTCCTGTTAATGATGATAAGTGATCATATTCCATATAATACAATTTTCACAAATGAGAATGAAAGTTCAATTAGCTTCAAATCATAATAGGCCAAAATTGTAATAATGGGTATAATAATAAATAACAACGTATGAAGATTAGAAGTTTGCCCCAGAAACTCCCTGATTTGACATCCGTTTCACCGTTCCAGGTTTCTAGGGGTGGCCACTGATTTATCAATGAAGACTGTAATACTTAGAGATGGGCACGAGCGAGTTTTCTTTGAAACTCGACTCAACTTGAAACAGATATCTTTGAGCTCGACTCGAGAACTCGGCTCGAAAAATTTCTTCCAACTCGACTCGAATTTGATCAAGTTTCGAGTCGAGTCGAGCCAATTTGAGCTAAACCCTGTATAGTTCCAAGTATTCTCTTCAAATATCCTACATAGACAGTATAATTATCAATGATGATGATGATGATTATACTACTACTACTACTACTACTACTACTACTACTACTAATTATTATTATTATTATTATTATTATTATTATTATTATTATTATTATTATTATAACATTGTGTATAACCATGAAAGGTCGGCGGTTTGGATTGATATACTTAAAACTAGTTGACTGTCGATCTCGGTCGTCGAGGAGTCTTCAGGAGGCAAGAACATCGGTCACGAGGTTCTGGGTTTGAGTAGGGGTGTTCGATAAGGCTGAAGACCTATCGAACTTCGGGAGTGAAAATTTATCGAGTTGCCATCGGTTACTCGAAACCGTTCGAGTATTTGAAATTATCGAAGTTTCGGGTATTATCGAAATTTCGAAAATGAAAATGAAATGAAATCTTTGAGTTTTACGTCCCACGGTTATGCCGGTGAGGCTAAAGGAGACGGTCGAAATTTCGAGTACCGGTATTATCGAAGTTTCGGGTATTATCGAAAGTTCGAATATTATCGAAATTTCGGGTACGACATTTCAAGTATTATCGAAGTTTCAGGTATTATCGACATTTCGAATATTATCGAAGTTTCGGGTATTATCAAAAGTAGTGATGGGCAGTTCGGTTCCTTCACCTCTCCAATGATTCCTTCTTGCAGCCAAACTAGCCAAACAACTTTTTTTCATCTAACAAGATATTGCAAAATTGTATTTGTCGAAATCATATGTAAAATTATTATTATTATTATTATTATTATTATTATTATTATTATTATTATTATTATTATTATTTTGCCTGCCCCGTTATTGGCGCAATCGGCAAAATGACTATTAGTAGCCTAATGGTGTCTTGGATTCCAATTCCATTCCGGTGATGCATGTTTTCTCTTCTTCTTTCTCTCTTCTCACAGACTGGTTAAACCTTGTACAGATCTGTGGGGAAAAAAACTTTTCCTTCACTTCATTGCTAAGGAGAGAAGTTTTAAAGTGAACACCCGGCATATATGTAATGCATAGATATTATATACAACTATGATAACCTCGAATACATTGTTTCTTCCGAACACTCCGATAATCCCGAACTTTTCAAAATATTCAAGCGACTCGACAAATGCGATCATATTGATATATTTTTGTATTTGCTGATTTCAAACAATTTGAGACTCTCGAACAGTTCGCGGGAGTCTTGATCATTTCGAGAGTCTCGAACATTTCGGGAGTCTCGATCATTTCAAGTGTCTCGAACATTTCGAGAGTCCCAAACATTTCGAGAGTCTCAAACATTTCGGGAGTCTCGAAAGTTCGATAAAATTAAAATTCTTTATCGATGAAACGGTTTTGAAATTTTATCCAATTGTTATCGATTACTCGATTATCAGAACAGCCCTAGGTTTGAGTTCTGGAGGAACAAGTATTCGGGCTTGAGCCAAAAATTGTTAAAACTCATAGAGCGTCGGCCAAACATGTTCATGGCTGCTCGGCCCGGGTTTAGGGTTGTCAACGGCTCGATGATTAGCATTAGAATTTTTGGAAAAGAAATCATGCAATTTGGGTGGACTTCAACCTGAAAGTCTCAAACTCCGTAAATCTTCCACTAATTACGGTTGGGATGATATTCTTGGGTATAAGGAATAACCCAGGCAAATCAGTTCAGGGGATTTTTTTTCTGTTCCTGAGTTGGCATTTGTGTGGGACATATGCTGAACTATTAGAATGTAGTCCCTGTGCCGGTACCAGAAAATACATAATTTTCTTCACAAATATTGGTAATTCATACTTAGTATCGATACCAGTACCCTCGTTCTAATATCAATATTTGTAAACTGTATGCACTTTTGTGTAGAAAGTAAAATGTATAAATACTGAAGGAAAAACATTGCACAGAAACGTTATTATATTCGTATGTTGAACATACTTTTTTGTATGTTGTGCAAAGTGACCCCAACTAGGGAGTTACTTTTCACCAAAGTTTATATTTCAGTAACTATGGTCATACTGAATGTTTACTAATGAACTTATACGAATGTTTTCCACACATATCTAGCTATCGTATGTTTAAAATACAGTGTTCTAAATCATTACGTTTCTAAGTTACATTCGATTTTCTTTAAAATTCCTTAAATCGTGTGCAAAGTAACCGCGTCTTATGATACCTGCAAAAGAGAGAGGGAGTGGGAAAAGGAACAGAATCGAAACGTAAGTTATTCAGTGTATCGATAATATGTAAATATAACCAATTTGAGCATTGTTTTTTTTTCATCTTGTTGTTTACTAATAGTCATTTAAGGGAAATAATGGACTCAGTACAAAGTGTCTGTTTCTACATGATGTGAGACTTTTTATTGTATGCAAGTTCAGTATGTAAGTACTTTATTTAGTACTTACCTAATTTCGTTTTGATTTTCAGCAGACGAATATATGTACAGTGGCGTCACTAGGCCTTATTTGGGGCTTAAAGCCCGGAAATTTCTTCCAAGCCCCCCCTCCCTAATCTCACACTGAAAATACTTTATATACTGAGAAATTTATTTCAAAGGTAAGATACTAACACGTCCTCAATAGACTCAGGATATATTGGGTTGCCTTCTTTTTGCTTCAACAAACAGTAACGCGTTCTCTATAGAGTTCTCAATGTGAAATTCAGTCTTCGGCGAGCGACTACAGATATTTGTTGATGTGTTAGATTTAGCTGAGAAAAGCGATAACTATTATAACTATGACGTAATCAGTGGCGTATTTAGGGCGACTTCCGGGCTTAAGCCCCCCCCCCCCCGAAATCTTACTTACTATAATAAAATAACTTAAATATCTTGCAGAATTTTCACATTTCCAGGCAAAGCTCTCCACCCGAAAGTTAGGAAAGCCCCTTCCGAAGCAAAATCGTAAATACGCCACTGGACGTAATTATGCTTTTCTATCGTATTTCTCACTTGGAAATACTATGTGAACTGGACTTCTCGTTCCTTTACTTTTTAGTTTCGCAAGGTGAGGTCTCAACTATAAACTATCTCATGCGGCAAATTTTAGATGGATAACTTTTTTTTTTTTTTTAAAAAAAGGGTTATTTATTATTACCTATTTTTATCTTATTGTATTACTATTTCAGGCAGGTCAGAAGTCGAATTTAAAAATAATATTGCTGAGAAAGAAGTTTCTCATGAAGTATTTTTTAAGAAAAATAACTATCAAGAAAAGAAGAGAATGAAGAAAGAAAAAAATTGCGTGATTGTATCTGAATGAATCGATGAAGTACAAGAATGTGCATTTCCGTAACGATAAAAGTGAAACAAGTAAACATGATTATGATACCAAAAATATGAAAGCGTAGAGCAGCAACAATATTCTTCTCCCCCCCCTTCCCTCGCCCAAAAGCGAATTTCATTCAAGATCTTCAGCCCCCCAAACAAAATATTTTAGTGACGCCACTGTATTAGCATTTTTTGCGTGTGAAGTATTGTGATATACGTTTCTGAAATTGCATAGGGCATATGCTTTCTTACAATGGGAGACTAAAAAACAAATCTTCAGGAAACGCAACACAGCAGTTCTCATTACGAAGTCCCTTCATTGTTTTTGACAAACTGAAAGATCTCCTTCACAGCTGGAAACCGTGTCAATGGACTGTGGAGTGCGGGAATAATTTTACTATCTGTCCGGCAGGTATCAAAAGTCTGCGCGCGCGTTTCTAAGAGGAACCTGTGTTCACACGTTGTGAGTGTGTGTGTGTATTTGTGTGTGTGTGGTATGTCGCTTATTCATATTCTCTAGCGCTGTTGCAGAGTACAGGATAGTTTCAAAGTCGACTACAATGCAACTTCATTGCCATTCAAGCATCGCGGAAGTATTGCAGTAAACTGTCCCAGAAGTATAGGATTCATCGTTTATGCTGAGATCAGTGTCTGTAGGGATGTCAGGAAGGTTCACTATGATTGTTTTCAAGCAGTGAAAAGTTTTAAAGAAAACTTATAACCGAAATTTACACGTTTTATTGATGAGAACTATTTTGGGCGGAATTTCAAGGTTACCATATCTGATATGAAAGAATTGTCTAAAGGAAAAAAATAATTCGACAAGAAAGTTAACGTTCTGTACGAATTCTGCAAGAAGAACAGTAAGAAATTTGTAGTATCTTTTGTGTGAATATGTCACCTATGAGAATGTGGTAGAATTTTCCTAACAAATGATAAAACAAGAGGAAAATGTGTAAGTACCGATAACGATATTTAATGCAAAGTGGAAACACTACAGGACGAGTTCGACTGACAGGCGAATGGCCACACCTACACTACCCTTCTCCCCGCTCCCAGAACACTGAAATCTGACATGCTCGAAAAGTAGTGAGGGCTCTTAACCATGAGGGAGCCCAGACTCTATTTCGGAGAGTATGTTCCTTGTTCAGCGCGGTACTGTCGGGACATTCAAATGTCCCTACTTTCATATTTATTGATGAAGTTGATGATGATATTATTATAATTATATTATCGTTGGACTTCCAAACTATGCTTGCATAAGTTTTGGAAGTATACTCCAGATTCAACGGCTATATCCGTCCTTCTGTCTGTCACTAGGTATCAGAAAAGGAGAATGGGAAGAGGTATCATGAAGTGGTTTTCTGCAGTCCATTCACCGTTCTGAGAATAGGTTCCGTCTCCTCCATTGAAAGCTGAAAAAGTATAATCAAGCCATTTCCGGTTTCAGCATGTATCGCCATAGAGCAAAAACGGAAAGAGATAGCGACAAGCTGTTTTTTGGAATCGATTCAGCGTCTTAAGAATACATACCATCACCACCCGCAACACTCTACAAAAACCGCAAATGATTCAAATGTACTAGTATTTCCGGTTTCAATACCGATTTCCATAGAGCAGAGCAAAAATGGTAAAAATATCGAAAAGCGGTTTTTTGCAATCGATTCAATGTCCCGGGAATAATTCCTATCTTCTTCGTTAACCGTCTATTCAAACCGAAAGTGGTAGAACTCAACCATTCTTGGTTTCAACCTTAATTACCATAGAACCAAAAATTGTAATAGATAGCGATAAGCGGTTTTTTGCAATCGATTCAGGATCTGAAGTAACCACATCATCACCACCACCTGCAATACTACATAAACCGGAAGTGGTTCAAACTTACTTTTAGATCCGGTTTCAATACTGATCTTCGTAGAGCAAAAATGGTAAATGCTATTAAATTTGGGTTTTCTGCAGTCGATTCAGCGTCCCAAGAACAGGTTTCATGTGCTCTGTTAATACCCTGTTCAAACTGGATGTGGTTAAAGTTCGTCAGTTCCGATTTCAACGTTTATCGCCATAGAACGAAAACGGTAACAGTTAGCAAAAAACGGATTTTTGGAAACGATTCAACATCTCAAAGGAACATGATATCTCTACTCACAATGCTCCACCAAAATTCTAAATGGTTGAAATTTAGTAATACTTCTGGTTTCAATACTTATTTCCATAGAGCAAGAACGGTAATAGGGATCGAAAAGCGGTTTCTTGACACAGATGTCCCGAGAATGAGTTTTGTCTCACCTTTTACCTATTTGTTCAAACCGGAGGTGGTGAAAATGTAGGATTTCCGGTTACAACACTGATCATATAATGGATAAAATGGAAATAAATATCAACAAACAGTTTTTTTTTTCGTAGATTCAAGGAAATGTTTCGTCTCTGATTTTGTTCCTCTATTGTAACGGAAATGATAAACATCTATTAGCATTTCGGTTTCAGGCTTACATTACAGGGTCTATTACGGAAAAAGTGCCGTTGCCACAATCCTCCCCCATTAGCTGTATGAAGTGTCCCTACGTTTTGCTTTGAGAAGGTGGCAACCCTACTCAACTGAAAATAATATTTACAAAACTATTACCTTCCATTTTCTAGATTGTTATATTTGCATATTTTATTAGTATTGTCATCTGCTTTGCATTCAGTTCTGAAGAAAATAAAAGTGCAAATTTTACTTTGAACGCGTTCTAATGTTTAAGTACCCGTATGTAAAAATAATAAATTGCATAGTTGTTCAATAGAATTGTATTAAGGTGTAATATTTGCATGTACTTCTTAGAGCAATGTAACTATTTAGTACGCATTTTGATTATCCTAGTTCAGATGTAGGCATTTTGTCATCCTTACACGACATTTTCTATGCCATCATTTACCAAAAAAACAAAGTATACCCGCATTCATCTCTACCCTCACTCTTTTAACCGTGTGTATGAGTGAGGGTTGTCATAGATGCCAACTTCTGGACTGTTCAAGTTTTCAGTCTTTCTTGAAATTGACTAATTTTTTATTATTATTATTATTATTATTATTATTATTATTATTATTATTATTATTATTATTATTATTATTATTATTATCATCATCATCATCTTCGTCGAATATAGTATACATATTGAGCAGATTTTTTCCTGGAATTATGTTCACCTATTATACGTATATTAATAATATGAGATACTGTTCGATTTCCACTGGCATCCATTTGTTTGTAATTTCTTTTAACGAATACAACCGAATGCGAGATTCCTTGTTTTGAAAAGTAACTGAAACATTTTTTGCTCACTCCAATCTTTTGCTACAATTCAGAAATGTATATGGGCCGCGGTGGCTCAGTGGTAGAGTGTTCACCTCTGGTGCTTGGGGTCCCGGGTTCGATCCCAGCCCCCGCCAAGTGAACTTTGTGGTGGACAAACACCGTGTGCGTGGGTTTTCTCGGGGTTCTCCCGTTTCCTCCCACATCTTCATTCCACCATTTCATTCATTACTCATCATCACCGTCTCCTTTAGCCTAACCGGCATAATCGTGGGACGTAAAACTCAAAAATTTCATTTCATTTTCATTTTCAGAAATGTATATGATGGTATCTAGATTTGCAGAAAAATAGTATTTAATTATATTCTGATTTCTTTTGAGATATATGTAACTTCGTGAGAAAGGAGAATAACAAAGGGGGAAAGTTGTAGTCAGCATGTGTAGTGCCGTGTGATAACCAATCTTCCACAAATACTCCTAACTGCTCTGTTGGAACCATTTGTGGGAATTTCCCATAAGCATCTACTTCAAAGCAAAACTTCAGGTTTTTTTTTTTTTCATTTGTATTTTTTTCTCCCTATCCCACCCTCTTCTGTTACTGTAATGTCTCATTCATTACCCCTCTTTCCTGCGGTTTCCATGCCTGATCGTTGTGTTTTCCGTGCACTATATTTTCGCTTTTTGTTTCCATCTTTCTTATAACATCAGTGCTCAGCCGCATCGGCCTTGGTCTTCCCACACAATGAATTGATGCGGGAGGTAGCTAAAGTTATTTCAAGATTTTTGCACCTAGGGTAGAAGTTATCATTAGACAGAGACGACAGTAGAAAGGAGCAAGATTGACCAGCATATCGTCTCGAGTTTTTTTCTTTCTTTTTATGTAGAAAGTATCTATGTGATAATTAATGTCCACGTATGATGTTAATTTGCTCTCATTAGCTTTGACTACAGTCAAATAAAAGCGTATATTTGCAATATTTTTTTTTATAAGGCTGGCTGTATAACTGAGTATCATAAATACCTCTAAAAAGACAAAGCAAAATTTTTGTTCACAATAAGTAAGTCCTACAACGAAGAGTTTATTATTTCTAGATTATTAGCTATTAGTATGGTTTTAATTTCGGCTTATATTCGTTGTAGATTTATAGGTATTATTAATGCCACAGAAAATATTAGGTATAGGTGTGTCAAACATCTGTAGTAATAATATTTTAAAAGTAAGAAAGTAGCTGTTGATTCAAAAACATTCATATAGTTTAGACCAATGAGAACAACATGAAAGAATTCTTCTCTCTGTCGTTCATTGGCGTATGTGTATGTAGTATATTTATATGACCACACAACATGACATTCCAAATATTTTCACTAGAATATCTTGCAAAACATATATTGATAATACATGTAATTAAAGTTTTACGTTGTATCAGAGTTTGTATTCTTTCAATGGAAAATATTGTAATGTTCCCACAGAGAAATGTGAATTGTTTCGTTCTTTCTCTTTTAATTGCGCCTTTCATTATATTAGCCATAAATCAAGAGCATTCTTTTGTTTCTTAACGTGTTCCAGATCACGTTATAATTACAAGTTAAAACTCCTAATCTTAAAGAATCGTGAGAAATATAGACAATGCCTATGTATCCAGCATAAGATAAAGATGTTATTTACTTCTATATTCATTTGTTTCATGTACCGTTATTATTTAAATTTTCCGTTGGGAAAATTATGTTTGCGTTGACATTTTGAACTGGGATCCATTTTTAAATCAGAGGGAAAAGAAGGGAGGAAAAGTGTCTGAAGTAATACAAAAATGGCACGTAAATCTATTGAGCATATAGGCTAATGTACGCTTATATATTCCCATAGCTACAAGAGTAGTAATTGAGAGGGACTAGAACCCAGTTGTTAACTGTTGTTACGTAATTGTTACCTATTATTTGCAATAAACAAAATATTTGTGTATTTCACGCTAAAAGTGTAGAATAAATTTTCAAAATAACGTATACTTTACAGCAGTTATGCATTGTTATACATATATCACTACATATCACTACATATGATGTATCGTACTAGCTTGAGGAAAACTAGTGACTAAAACCTATCACCACTGACCAAACGACTATAGTTACTTTCACAATTCCGTTCCTTTGTGAAATGTTACAGTATGTTACATTAAATACATATAGAACTACTTCAGCAAGAGCAAACTTTATAAAAATTCTACATTTATTTAGTATAAAAACTTTCCACTCGTGCATGAATCATATAATTGTATTGATAGTAGACATCCTGTTCATAGAATAGTCATATGCCATGAATTGTAGTAATATGAACAATATATCATTATCAGTTTTCTTCCGGGATTGAGAGTGAAAAAGGGCGTGTCTTTTCGGTTCGGATTATCACTTACCGACGGTTCTTCCAAGAAAGATAATATGTGTGGGTTTTGAACTAATTTTTTGACAGTGTAGTAAACGTAGTAAATTTCTCTACTGCATGCAATGCCAATATGACGAATATTTGTGCTTCTCTTAAATTGCTATGTGTGTGTGGAAAACGTTATTTATTAAAAGTTTTCCCGAATAAAATCATTCGTAGTTATCCAATGTGTGTCTTTCTCTCTTCTTCAAGTTATGATCATGCATTCCTGACTTAAATCAAAATCCGTTACCCCATCTTAGACTATCATTCTGTGTTATTCTGTCTTTAAGGTAATGAGGTCTAAAGTAATGAGTTCATTACTTTCTTTTGAGAACAAAATTCAATACTATATATTGGTAGATTGAATATTAGATATTGATCTTAAATGTACAGCACTATAGATTTTCAAATAAAAGTATTTTCTTAGCTTCACACAGAAGAGCTATCTCTCATGTCTTATGTAAAAGTCCAGCCCTAGACTGTGATATAATCTATATACTCACCTTATTTATGCATATACCCGCTTCAGCCTAACACCTGAAATCAAGCAAATAATTCATGAGCTGCATTTGTTTTATTTTATTTTTCCTTTTCTTAATTATCTTATTTATGTAACTCCGTACTAGCTTTCTGGAAGGTTTTAGGTACGCAAAATAATAAATACATTTTTCCTTTTAAAAACAAACGTTTATGCCCAATATTCTTGGTTGTCGTATTTTCGAGATTTTCACTTGTGAACGTTATACAATTCGCAAAGCAGAGAAAATGTGTGGTGAATACAGTTTTCTTTTACATAGAATTTTTTTTAAAAAAATATACTTGTATATTGAAAGAAAGCAAAGAGAAAGAATGTTATTGATTAAACTAGTGAGCATCGTTTTACAATGAAACTAAGAAAATCTTTGAGTTTTACGTCCCACAATTTTCCCGGCTAGGCTAGAGACGATGGGGATGAGAAGTTAATGGAATAGTGGAATGAAGAAAGTGGGAGGAAACGGGAGAACTCCGATAAAACCCACGCACACGGTGTTTGTCCGCGACAAAGTTCACTTGGTGTGAGCTGGGATCTAATCGGAGACCACACACATCAGAGGTGAACGCTCTACCACTGAGCCACCGCGGCCCCGCAGTGGAATTAAGACTTCCAAACTTTGCGCATTCAATACTCGAATTTGAGGTCCTTCGTGGCTAAGCGGTTAGCGTGCGCGCCTTTGGCGTGGGAGACCCGGGTTTGATTCAAGGCGGTAGCTCATGTTGCTCGGATTCCACATTAATAAATAGGTTAACGCATAGCCTCGCTGCTGAACGGGACGTTAAACTCGAAATCATCATCATCGTTAATACTCAAAGTAGTGCATCTATAAGTACTAGTTGCAATAGAGTAATGAGATCAAAGATAGAATATGTTCCTCGAACGCTGAATCCATACTAAAAAGCCATTACTCGCTATCTCTTACTGTTTCTGTTCTATGGTGATTAGGGTTAAAACCGGATATAACAATAAATTTGAACCTTTCCTGGTTTCCGTAGAGAGTGTTGTGGATAGTCATGAAACGACTTGAGACGTAAGTGTTGTAAATAGTCATAAAATGTTGCCTTGAAACGCTGAATCGTTTGCAAAAAACACTTCTGGCTATCTGTGAGGTGTTTGTTATGTGGAGATAAACGTTGGACAATTTCCGATTTTAATAGAGCTTCAGCGGAGATGAACCCATTTTCGGAACAGTGCTTTGATTCCAAAAATACACATCTTAATAGCATTGACCGTTTTTCCTCTACGGAAATCAGTATTAAAACCGGAAGTAATAGTAAATTGAAACCACTAACGATTTCGGTACAGTGTTGCGGATAGTCATGATATATTGTCTTGAGACGCTGGACAAAGACGCTGAGCCGTTTACAAAGAAACTGCTTCTTCCTATCTCTTACCGTTTTCGTTCTATGGCTAATTTTAACCACTTCCGGTTTGAATAGAGGATTAACGGAAGACATGAAACCTATTCTTGGAACACTGAATCGATTGCAAAAAAAAAAAAAAACTGCATTTTGATAGCGTTTACCTTTTTGGATCTGCAGAAATCAGTATTGAATTCGGAAGTAATAGTGAATTTGAACCACTTTCGGTTTTAGTAGAATGTTCTGGATGCTCATGATATGTTGTCTTGAGAGGCTGAATCGTTTAAAAAAAATTCTGTTACCGTTTTCGTTCTATGGGGATAAACGTCGAAACCTGAAATGACTAGTTCGAGCCACTTTCGGTTTGAATAGAAAGTTAGCGGAGGAGATAGAACATATCCGTGGGATGCTGAATTGATTGCAGAAAACCACATCTCGATATATCTTACCGTTTTTGCTCTGATACCTGTCGACAAAGGACGGACGCGGACGGGCGGGAAAAGCCGTTGCCGTTCTACAGGACTTCCGACACCTATGCATAACATAATTTGGAAGTCTAATAGTTTCCAAAACTAAATAGTTGCATAAATTTCAAAGCAATGGTTTGATTGTATCATATATGAACATGATTTCGAACTGTCAAATGTTTGAATAAACTGTGAAAACTGCATATTCTTTCCTAGTATATAATCTGCATCATCGTTATTTTTCTGCCGTCATTTTCCGCGAGTTGGGGAACATATTGCTGGCATCGGTATGCGGTTTCTAACATATGCACTTAATGCAAATACCAAATATATTTGTATATTATCTGATTAAAAGAATCGGAGCTATTCCTTATCGACGACAACTATCTTCAGTAAACAGTTAGCAAGTCACGTGTCAAGTGTGAGTCAATATGCTGTTAGAAAACTTCAAAAACGTTCTCTACTGTACCAATTCCTCGACATTTACCCCACTTCCAACGGAGTGCATATCGCACCTACGCTGTTATATCCTTCCATTCACAGAAGGAAAAACGAAGACACGTTGATCGACTTTCTAGCTGTGTTCCGTGTACCACAAGTGGTTCTCTTAGATTGAACATTAGTCACAAACAATTAAATTCGTGTGAATTATCAACACTATAATCGAAAATCCCAAATAGATTTTGAAAATTACATAACCAACCTCATTTTACTTCTCCATAAGTACTGATATTTTATGAACTTTATTGTTATAGGTTCTCTAAAAATATCATTGATAGCCTTCAGTTATTAAAAGAAACTAATCTTTATTGTCTTCCGTTAATGCGAAAATAAAATTAAAAGAATTTTAATTAACCTACCTTAATAATATGAGTATACAATTATTAGCATACACTTATCTATTAAAATGCTACAATAGCAACAAAAGCGCCTGAGCTCCAGCCTATAACTTTGGATTTCAAACCTTTGATTTACGGTTATTTGTGATTTGCATAGATTGTCCTGTTCTAACTCAATATTTTAAAAAAATCATGGCCATTTTTTATTACATTTTTACGGGTACACTGGAAGTGTTGAAATTTAAAAAAAAATAATGCATCATATCGTACCTGTTATACATCCCAACACCATATAATTGTATATAGGGGCTGCATATCTCTCAGGTGTTTGTTTCATGCTCAAATTATAATGAAAAAACGAAGGATAACCATTTCTCCATCTAAGTTGAATCTTTATTGTTTGGAATGTTTTGCCCAGTGAACACCATATATCACAGACATTAAAATTGATTGTATGTGTAACTTATTAGCTTATTTTAAAATGTATAAAACGATAATCATGCCTGTTGTTCTGTATGGTTGCGAAATATGGTCTCTTACTCGGAACGAAGAACATAGATTAAAAGTATTTGAGAACAAAATCCTGAGACGAATATTCGGACCCAAGAGAAACGGGAATAGGGAATGGCGGAATCTTCATAACGAGGAATACTAATTTATACGGTTTATCTAACATTGTTAGGTTTATCAAATCTAGGAAAAAGAAGAGTAAATTTTCATATGCGGGGTATGAGCCCACTAGCTTATCTTTCTACAGTGGGTAGGTCATGTAGCCAGGATAGAAGAAGGATCGCTTTGAAAATCTTAACTGGAAGACCAGCCGGAAAACGAACATTACGAAGACCTAGGTGCAGATGGGACGACAATATTAAGATAAATTTCGCAGAAATAGAAATACAAAGTAGAAACTGGATCCAAATGGCTAAGGATAGAAGTCAGTGGAGAGTTTTTGTGAACGCGGATTAAACCTCCGGGTTTGATAGGCCATAGAGTTACTTAGTTTATGTATTTGCTTATTACATGCTACACGCAAGAAGAAAGAAAACACAGATCATACATGAATTAAAAACTGCAACCGGAAATAGGCTCAGATCTTGCAAACGGTCCGAGATATTGAAAAAGTAATCGAAAAAATCTCCATTTATGGTATCTCTTGCCGATTTTTACCAAGACTTCTCTCACTTGTGTCTGCAAAGGGACATGTACAGATGTGAGGAATAACAAGGAGATTCTTGCTCATATATGAATAATGCGCTTTGTAGAGAGCACAGGTTCAGTTAGTCTATCTATTAAAATGCTACAATAGCAACAAAAGCGCCTGAGCTCCAACCTGTAATTTTGGATTTCAAACCTTTGATTTACGGTTATTTGTGATTTCATGTTTAATAAAGACAAATATTTTAAAGTATTTGTACTTTAAATACATTATTTAAGTAGACCCGTTTTCCATAAAGTTTATCTTTTTTAAATTATTGTTCAAAGCCTTTGTATTTTAATAAGCCTTTTCCAAAATCAATGCAAATAAATTGTGCTGCCATCTTTGGAGTTCTTTTAAACTATATGTCTGTGGATGTTTATATGTTTTTGGCCAATCCTTTCAACAATGAGATCTCGAAAAGTACAAGCTCTAGAAAGGTGACGTTTTTACTGATCGATTGCAAAGGACCATGTGTAAGTTCTCGTCAAAAATAAAAGTTCTATTTGCCTCGCTTTTTTGCGGTATGCCTATAGATATAAAGGCAACTCCTCAGGAAAAAAATATTTCAACGACACTGATAACGATTTCAAGAATGTAGGGCCAAAATACCGCAAATGTTTATAATGCAGTATATGGGAAACTACATGTTATATTCGGATTTTTGTTGGCACCGTCCACAACTCTGAGATCAATGATTTGCACATACGATGTGCATCAGAGTACGGGACAAATAATATGTAGAAACGAAAGTTCTGTTATGTTTCCTTTGGCTGATACAGGGTGTTGAAATTGGGCACCATCTGGTAGTTTAATAGACTGTATGGGAGAGCATTTGGTGGCTGGGCATTGTATTACGTACCATCAGCGCCTCCGAAATGCAGACCAAGATGATGTGGTGTTCCTCCCGAAGGCAGGGTTGTGATCCGAAGGTCCCTGGGCAAGGTGAACCCACGATGGTTTGCATTTGCCTGCCATGAGATGATGACGTCCGAAGGATGGAACCTACAGGTGAACAAGGGATCTGGACTTCCTCTGTCCCCAGACATCATTCTTCCCTTTTTTGGGCGAGGAAATGCCGGCGTGTGCCACTCGAAAGATTGCATCTTTGTCTCGGGATCATACTCAAAGATCCATGATTCGTCACCTGTGATTACGTTATTCAAAAATTGGGGGTCACTTTCACATATGTTCAAATTTTCTTTTCACAATTCCACTCGCCGCAATTTCTGGTCGTCAGTGAGCACTTTTGGGACAATCTTCGCGCACACCTTGCGCATGTTCAAATGCTCCGTCTAAATTTCATGAACCACAGTTTTTGGTAAATTTAGCATCTGGGCAATTAAACGAATACTTAGTCGACGGTCTGAGTTCAAAACTTCGCGCACACGAGTCACATTGTCGGTGTTTGTCGAAGTAGAAGGTCTTCCAGCACGGTCTCCATCGGCGACCTCTTCCCGGCCCTCCGAAAAGGCCTTGTGCCACCGAAACACACCACTTCTTGCTAAAGCATCATGTGGGTAAGCCTGCTTGATCATACCAAACGTCTCTGTCGCAGATTTACCGAGTTTAACCAGAATTTAATCGCGTACCTCTGCTCTAACGAACGCTGCATTTTCGGCTTGCACCACTCACAGAAACACGTTGCGCGAAAAAGCCTGTCCTGACTCTCCGTGTGCTCGGAGACAACTGACCAGCCGCTCGTTCGTTAGCTAGGAACGCCCTCTACCGGATCCAGTCGGTGCGCGCACGCTCCGAAGTACAGTCATGGCGGAATAAAATCAGTCCTATTACTTCCCGGACAAACCCTGTATCTATAGGAATACCACAAAAAGCGTGGCAAGTAGAACTTTTATTTTTGACGAGAACTTACACAGGGTCCTTTTATGTAGGTTGTCCAGTTTTAATTGAATATTTAAAAAACATGACCATTATTTCTTTATTACATTTTTACGGGTACACTTTTAAGTGTTGAAATAAAAAAAAAAACTAAAACATCATATCCTACGGATTATACATCCCAACACCACATAATTTTATGCGGGGGTTGCATATCTCTCAGGTGTTTGTTTCGTTGTAAAATGATCATGAAAAATGAAGGATAACCATTTCTCCACATTAAGTTGAATCTTTATTGTTTGGAGTGTTTTGCCCAATGAACACCATATACCACTGACATTATAATTAATTGTGTGTGTAATGTATTTGCTTATTACATACTGAAACAAGAAAGAAAACACTGATCATACATGAATTAATAACTCCAACCGGAAGTAGGCTCAAATCTTGCAAACGGTGCGAGATATTGAGAAAAAATAATCGAAAAAATCTCCCCTTTATGATACCCCTTGCCGATTTTTTTTTATCAAGACGTCTTTCACTAGTGTCTGTAAAGGGACATGTTCATATGTTGTGAGGAATGAGAAGGAGATTTATACTCATATGCGAATGATGCGCTGTGTAGAGAGCGCAGGTTCGGCTAGTCTATATATTACAATGCTAGGTTTATATGTTTGTGGCCAATCGTTTGACAATGAGATCTCGGAAACCACAAGCGCTAGAAACATTCCATTTTCATTGGTCGATTCCAAATTTTGTGTACATTGTCCAGTTCTCTTTCAAATTTTCAAAAACCCTGTCGTTATTTTTGTACTCAACATTTTAGGGGCCGTTTTCAGCCCATAAGATTAACATTGTTGCAAGACGAAACCACAGTGTTAGGCAACCAGTAGAGAAGTTACGTATGGCAGGTTGAGGGACATTGCAGGCGCTTTGCTTAAATCTGAATGGCAAAACCTATTACATGTTGAAAACTTGAAAGGCCTCAAGAGACGCAATGAGGCGTACTCGGACGGATATGGATTTATTAGAAAAAAAAATATTTTCACTTGATAGCTATCATGTTACTTCTACAAATTTGCTACAAACTCACTCCAACATCTACACATAGCAATTCACTTCCTTTGTGAGTCTCCTATCTTTTCCTTGTGTGCGTAAGGAGACATACACAGTGGGAAGGAGATTCATGGTCATAACAGAACGATGCGCTCAGTAGACAGCGCAGATTCAGCTAGTAAGCTCTAAGAAATATAAGCTTGCTTTCAAAGGAATCAAGAGTATTGTGTTTCGTAGAACATTCGCACGGTCCTCTTGTTTTAGGAACATAATTCCGAAACAAACACAGAATATATCAAGTACTACTGTGTGTAATTTTGTGATCCGCTGTTTGTATAGTGGTAATTGTTTCAAATTTGTGTTGATGCAAAATAATTATCTTATTTATTTATTTTCTTTATAGGTAAGTGTCCTCAAAATGGCTCAAACAGGGAGGGGTGTGAATGAATCGTCACCGGTAAGTGAAAAGATGGACCAAGAAAAAAGGAATAATTATTGTGAACGAAAAGTGAAAACATACAAATTGAAAATTTATTCACATCAGATTTAATACGCAGAATATCAACAGGGTTTGAAACAAATCTAAATTTTCTACTTCGCAAGGCAGTCCGGAGCATCCGTTTCTTTGGGAATATGTCATACATAAACCTGACTACTTGTTGGAAACAAATTGTCTTCCAACTATCCACGATCTATGTTTTTAGTTATTTACTTGTATTATTTTATGTTCTAAGCATAATCTTTCTGGCGCAACGATGATCAGAAGTGTTGAAACGACAACCTGACCGCGGTTGTTGAGGTTGTGCACCTTTCATTGGAATGTGATTGTAGGAACAGATCATTTCAAATCGTGATTGAGCACTACAGTCAGTTATACCGTATTAGCTTTACAGTTCTTTGTCATAAATCTCTTCAAAGTTTGGCAATTCTTTTCATCTAGACTGGTTTCCATCCATTTTTCACCTTCTCTGATGATGTCATCTCCAAGTTGTTTATGGCGTCATCACCTTAAATGCCGTTGTTTTTCATACATTTAATACACTGGCAGTCTTTGTTAAACTTCCGTACCTAACTGGGACCCACAACTTGTCCTCTTTGAAAGTTGGAAAGGTGTACGTTTAGTACCAATATCTGTCGTGGTATACACTGGCATCACGTTACTCACTATAGCCCCACAAAACACAGTCATAATGCATGAATCTTCAGTGTAACTAATTCAGAAAGATTACATGTTGCAGTACGTGTGTGTTTTCAATATTTTGATAACTATCGATGTATGTATATGCATATATTTTAGTAAGTAGCTATCTCAAACAACCAAACCGAGGTGTCGTGTTCTGCATCACCACTGTTTGCTCGCTTCAACACACTTCTCCGCTCTTCCTCGCCTGGCGTATTACACATAATCACATAACACATCAGTAACAACGCCCAGACGCTGCTCACACATTCTTAGTCTTACCATTTCACACATCTTACATGTAGCAAACTACGCATATATCCATTATTTTGTTCTCCATTTGTTCGTCTCGTTGATTTTTGTATATAACGTCAAAATGCTTTCCGAACACGATTCACATTGCCACGGCGGTGGTGTGTACTAAATTCCTAAGCACTAAACAAAAATTGTAAGCGTTATTGGTCTTACACAACAAACTTCGTTCTTTTATTCCACACACTTTAAAAATATGAACGTGAGGGATTATTTACTAAATTACGGTATACTCTATAGTGTGGATCTGGTTGTGATAATAACTAGCCACTATAGTAGAATGATCTAGTTACTCTGGTTGCATGTTCTCAGAGTACTGAGTGTGGATTCATATAAGTGCCAATGCTGCAATATCGGATTTCTTGTAACTTTCTTGTTTCTCTATTTTTAGTGACGAATTGTGTTACTATCAGTCGTGTGTGTGTCTTAACACCTGAGCTATGTTGGAAAGCAGAATTGTAACACCATTAAATTAAAAATAGTATTTTATTTATTAAGTTGGTCTTTAGAGATCAAACTTGTCAAATATCAAAATATTTCGGCAACATAATCGAGATGGTCTTGATTCTTTATAACTTTTTAGTTGTACAATACTGTATACCGTATTATCATTTTAAAATTCGGTATATCGGTCTTCTTTTCCGGTCAGTTGAGTAATAGTTACTACACTACTCTTTCACCTAGTTGTTGTTAGATCTAATAACTACCTCCTTAGACCTAATTACCACCTAACAAATATTAACACTATATTAAGAGGATTTGCAAGTTAATGAAAAGAAAAATCAAGTCCTTAAATTATGTTCTACCAGTACTGCTTCAAGTGCAAATGGATTATTCTTGTAATGTTCAGCTCCCTTTTTTTCTTGTGTACGTTTGTGCTTCATTCAGTAGTGTGATGATGATGAGCATAGTCATCAGTTTACGTTCTCTCATAGATGAAAAGTATACAAGGAAACAAAATAAAGTTAATTATTAAAGTCACAGATGGTAGTAGTCGCAGACTGTTAAAACAAGCCAGATAATTACTATGTTTATCGTTGAGTATGCGCCATAACTGCTTCATGATACAAGGAGGAAATCAAAAAATCACACACACACCCATGCACAAAAAGTTGCGGGATCAACTGAACAATCGAGATGAATACGTTCCATTTATGTTTGCAAGTATGCACTAATAGTCAACGTAAACTTATTTGGGCTGAGAAGAAGAAGAAATCTAAAATTCAAAACATCTTATGTAAGAGTAAGTTATTCGTGATAAGTACTAAATCAAAAGATACACGTATTTCATCTTTTGAAAATCACATTGAGATTTGTGCGATTATGAGAGTGTATATAAAGAGAAAAATAAGTTCGCAGTATATTAAAGAATGAAATAATAAACATAAATTAGTTTCTTCTCAGTCATAAAGCTGACTATTTCGTTTCTTTCTTCCTTCTATATAAACAATGTAAACAACAACAAGTCCTTGTAATAATTTGTTACTTCATTATTAGCCAATGTTTTTTTTTTTTTTTTAATTACAGTGCTTCAGAAAATGGTACTGCGTTTTTAATTTTGCCACAATCGTCAATATTTACAGAATTATGGAGTTAGCTGCGTATTATAGATGGAAGAAAGTATGTTTAACAAATTTAAACTAATTTGACATTTCTTATAGACTAATGTGTTGTCCTTTGTAATATGAGATGGAAATTAAAACAGTTAATGTTTTTAAGGAACGATGGTTTAAAAAGTGAGAATTCGAATTATACGTATACTTGAAATACACCAGAGACGATATTTTGATGTGTACGTATGGTTGATAATACACATGATGTTTAGTTCCCACTGTCATACAAAATAAGACAAATAAACTAAACTGAAAACAATGTGTTACACATACATTTTCGAAGGAACTGTGATTGCAACAGAAACAGGATTCTCAGTCATTATTATTAATTACCTCCTTACTCAAAAACACACAATTTTAGTAATGCTGACTTTCTTGTGTGATTATATTATATTGCACGCTGTAGAGACCCAAATGTGCAAAAGTAGAAAGTGGAAGTTTTAAGTAGCTATATGATGTTTTCGAAGTTGAGTCTTCGATTAAAATGCACCTTAAGCAGTGGCGGCCGGTGGATTGTGGTTTCGGGTGTTGCAGTACGAACGATAAGAGACAGAACATATAAAGTTGACACATTGACTAATCAGCATAACTTTAGATGCAAATGCTATATGACATGTTAAATTAAATAAAATTATGTTTTTAAAAAATAAAAAAGCAGAACATTTTATCCGATTAATCACCTTAATTAATTAGTAAGTTCATTATCCTCTCTTTGATTGAAGCAAATCTGTCTAATACATACATGAGGCGAAACAACGCTTACTAATGTGATATGGTCTGGAAAGGAAACCTCGAAACTCGCCAGATGAAGGATCAGCATGTAATAGAAGCCAAAAATCAAAGAACACCAAAACAAACAGCAGTTCTACACCCAGAAATGTTAACTGGGAGGGGTCCAAAATATTTGAGGGAGGTCCAATACGTCTACATAATATGGAAACTGTCTTATTCTGCACCCGAAAAGACGATAAGTAATTCTTACTTACTGTCACCTATATTTTTAGAAAAAATGATAGAACGATTATTTCTAGAAGAAAAGAAATAGTACATAATGAGGCGTAAAATGAAATATTTAGCCTACACCAATCGTTTCTCTGTTAAACAAGTATAGTTCGTTAAGAAAGTCTACAAATGTTAGTCAAGTTTCGAAATTTTTGGGAGGTCCGGACCCGGTGGACCCCCCTCGTGGATACGCCCTGAGCATTGCTAACTAGTCCCAAATTCAATGTGGCGTTCACCAACGTAGAGTTTTATGTGGAAATTATCAAGAGCATAAAATATACTTATTTTATAAAAGAAATATGTATATACTAAAATACTAGGCTATCCCCAGAGGGAGGGGGCGATTCTACATAGTGACTTATTAATATTTGAATCACAAATTACAATGGAAGAAGCCTTCCTTATCAATATAAGCTAAGAATTAACTTGTAAATGCGGGTCTACTTTCATTTGTTTTCTCCTCTACTAGATATTTTCTTTCTTATTTTGTAATTCTGCAATCACTTTTTTTAATTGTCATTATATTGATTTGCTTCAGTATGGTCCCGTAATTTAAAAATATGAATGCGTAAAAACAAATTCCATTTGTTAATTGCTAGTGAAAGAAAAGTCAGAAATCTTATTTGGCGCAAAAAACCTTCTCGTTCACTGGAAACCGTGCTGTGTTGCAGAAGCACTGCAACGACCAGTCCCTTTAACATCTGAGATAGGGGAAAGGAGACTTAACATTTACTCCAATTGCCGCGCTGAAGGAATCTGGTCGTTGTATGCTCGCTGCAACACAATATAAATTAGAGACTTTGTGACGGATTATTTTTCGTTTTTTAAAGCGGATTAACGGAACAGACAGTTACAGAAGTAAAAAATATATTATTTAAAGTGTATATATGCGAGTATTAAAAAGTATTTTTTCTGTTCTTTACTACTATTGATAATACTATTTTTTTCTTGAAATATTTTGGTCGTTGCGCAACGCTGCAACGCTAACATTAGCCGCCACTGACCTTAAGAAAATGTGTAATAAAACATCGATTGAAAACGATGTTTGAATTTAATTTATAGTTAAAGAAACATGGTAATAGAAACGTTATCCAAAAATCTTAATGCTTGTTTCATTTAAAAAAAAATGTAGTGAAATATGACGGAAGAAGTGAATGAATTAACACAAAATCGCTAGTCAATGCATATAACCAAGTAAATAAATTGAAATAGGATTATGGTTTACTAGGAATTCCTCTATCTGTGTACGTGAAATCTAATGATGTTATAAATCAATTTTGCAATAAAGTATGAGTTCTTTGATACTCTTGCTTTTGCAGGGAATTGTGCTATTGCTTAATTAATCCCACAAAATGGCAAGTCATCAAAGTTAAAAGTCATAATAAGAAATTCTGAAAGTAAATTTTCTACTTGCAAATGCACTTTTGTTTTCTGCGAGCAAATCATGTTGTCAGGCAACAGGGTACATGTTACTGAAATGAAATGAGTATAAATTATAAATAAATGAAACAATAAGTGAAAGTTAAAGAATGAAAAAGATTCAAAGCTTTTAGATTTCTCTAGATACAGAAGAGTAGAGTAGAGATGTGTCCATTAATTAAGCTAATTGTGTACAACAATTAGAGGTTGTGAATTCTTATATCAGTGATCACACACTTATCCTAAACAAATGCAAGCGGAAAATGGATAAATTAGAATTTTGTGAATGACATACGAGACAAAAAATTAATTACTGTATTCTATCATTTGTTTATAATTATCGGAGCTCGCAAATAAACGTGAGAATGTAATGAATTGTTAGTGTGATTATTTTTTAAAAAAATAAAATTATTAACATATTAGAAGTGCATAAAAGTGGGTTCATGAAGCATGAAAGCGGAAAACACAATGAAATATGGATAAGAATTGAATCTCTGAAAACATGTGATTTTAATTATTAAATTCAACAAATGCCATCAAGAGGTTCACAATATGTTATATCAGATGAAATTTCAAAGATGGTAATTCCAACGAAGGATTTGCCCTCATAACATTATTTTCGCCTGTCAGTGTATTATTTTCTCTCTTCTGTAGCAAAAGTGTATTAGCTTGCTTGGAACCAATAGAGAATCCTACTTCCTCTATTCTTTTTTAACTAAATAATCTGTTGTTGTAACCCATGAATAGCAATTGACTTTTTTTTAACTAGTAACAAAATTGGAAAGAAAGTTAATATTTATTACTTAGAAATAATCAAGAGATCCACAGTGTTGATGGCTTCGAAAGAAATCAATCGAAAACAAATAAAAGTTTAGTATTTTGAATGTTTTACTGCATTTAACATTCAAATTATTAAGATTTTACGTTAATTTCTTATCAAAACTTTTGCGATGAGTTTTTAATTATCCCTCTTTCTTCATTCGGTTTTAACCTCGTAACAAACAGCTTAATGCTCTCTCCCTTACTATTTTCTTCTAGCTTAAGTAACTGATCCTTGTGTGGAGACAGAAAAAAATAATGGGGAATATTTGCAATATGTATTACTTTCTGGATTCTGGGTTAGAAAGTGAGTTGCAAATTCACTAAAGTTTTCGACCCCTCCCCCAATCTATCCTTAAGTAAGTTCCCCAAAGGCGAGTTCTAATTAAATACAGTATAAGGTAACCAAGAAAGTTCTGTCTCTTTTTCACCCACAATTTTCCAACATTGATATGCCACCTAAGACGTATCTGAAAAATCAAAAATTGTTTCCATTAGCATCGATGACCCTCTGCCAACGTTCTGGAAAGCCATGGATTCCATCGCGGTAGAACTTGATGGACCGTGAAGCGAAGAATGTATTAAGTGCATTTTGCACCTCTACTAGGGATTTCAACTGGCGTCCTGTAAAGTGATTGTCCAAGGAATGGAACAGGTGATAATCGTACGATGCAATGCCCGAGGAGTATGGCGGATGCAATAGGGTTTCCCATCCAAGGCGTAAAATAGTGTCCCGGATCATCCTAGCCACGTGCGGCTTAGCGTTGTCCTGTAACAGGAGGGGACAACTTTGCTATTCAGAAGTGCTGACTCCTGAGTTTTGAGTTTTTCTTAAAACACTGCTCAACTGCTGACAGTACGCAGTTTGCATTGATGCTCTGATCAGCTGGTGGCAGTTTCCGGTACACGATACCGCGAGCAGTCCGACAAACACACATGAAGACCTTCTTCTGGTGCAATGCTGGTTTCAGCTGTTTTGGAACCGGTACATGGGATGCTAGCCAATGATGTCGGCGACTTGGAGCTTCATACAGGACCCATTTCTTGTCACATGTCAACACCCTGTCCAGAAATGGCTCCTTCCTCAGATGAGACAGCAAAGAAACACAGGTGTCTGGTCGCGTTGCCCTCTGTCCCGGAGTCAAATCCTGTGAGACTCATCGACCCAACTTGTAGTGCTTCCCATGTTGATGGAGGTGCTGCCGAATGGTTTCTCCACTCACACTGAATTGTAGTCCCAGTTCCTCACATGTCTGACCACTACTCGCCTTAGTTACGGTCTGATCTTCATTTTTTACATGTGTAAGTCTTCCGGCATGTGGTGCGTCTTCGAGTGTTCGTCACCGTCCTTAAACTTGGTAAACCATCGCTGCACTGTCCACGTAGTCACGACACCGTCACCAAAGGCCTGGCATATCTTCCGCCCCGCTGCAACAGTGTTTGACCCCAATTTGAACTCATACAACATACACACCCTTATGACGCTCTGTGGAGGCCTCGTGTTCACTTTGTCCTTACACAAGTTTATGGTGTAACTGAACTGCCACAACCAGGTAGAATGATGGATATACCCACACCAACAATTGATCTTCGCCTTATCTGCATTCGCATTTAACTCACTGTTTGAGGGCCAATGTAGCACAGACTTCCGTAAAAAGCGACAGAACTTTCTTGGTTACCGTTATAGCTTTCTTATAGCCCGAAAACAGTTAACTTCTTTAATTTTGTAGCAGCTTTGAATAATATCGTGGTTACACCTCCCTTATCACAGTGAATTTTCCGAAGTTTTAAATAGTCGTTGTCCTTAATACATGCTGGCTGTATTCACCTTGTTTAGGTAGGTTTCGACTTTGGCAAAAGTCATTTAAGATTTGCTTTATAGGAAGGCAACTGCAGTGAACGCAAACTTGCACCAACGAATTGCTAGAACCAGAAGCTAGAAAATTGCATATGTTCAATTATTATTCTATTACTTTTATTTGCTACCGGGAGAAGTGGAAAACAAACTGTATCGTTCGGCTTGATATAATTCCTTTCTTACTGTCTTTTCGTGTAATTGAACAACGCCAGCACTGTTGTCGCTAAAGGCGCACCTAGAAAAAGTACAAAATGTTATTATTTTAACCATGGATATGGGTTACTGTCCTGCGCTTCAAGTCTGATGCGAATTGGCAAAACATTTTTCCCGTGACGAACGGGTTGAATGCGGTTGCAGTATCTACAGATGATGTGGGACGAACAAAAGTATATGCTTATTTTCAGTGAAGTGTTATTTTCAGTGATTTATTATTTTAGTAATAATTATTGTTTCTGTCGTATTCTGACAAACTGGGTTGGACTATGTTTCCTTGAACTCCTGATTCGAAATATATAAATAAAGCAATAGAGTTCATATAAGTATATAAAAATAGTTACATTTTTACTTTTATATTAATGAAAAGAAAATATAAATATCACGTTCTGATAAAAATATAACTTTTTTTCTATACCTGTTGAACTTTCACAAGCTAGGAAAAGGATTGTGATTCCTTTTAAAATGAATCCTTTACAGTATTCCTTCAGTAATCTAATGAAAGAAGTTATACATTAAAGAAAGATGCATAACTACATAGCGGGATCCCTTTTGGCTGTATAGTTAGCGTATGTATCTTTGGCACGGGAGACCCGAGTTTGGTTCCAAGCGGGAGCTCATGTGGTTCGAATCTCACGTTAAGCTGTAGGTCCACGTCTCTATACCTTCGTTGCTTAAAAGAACTCTAATCAATCAAAAGTAACTAATTATCTTGGAAATTTATGTTTGATATGTATTACCAATTGTAGCAGCAAGCGTCTTAAACATTGTTCTTGCACATCACTGAAATACATTTACAGTTCAATGATCGATAAGCTTGCTTACTGAAATCTAAGCTTAAATTGTGTGTCATCAACTCACTCTTAATCGTTAGCTTTTCTTTTAAAGATAGATTTAAAACGTGATAGTTTAATAGTAAGACTGATTTCTTTTGAATTTATAGCCTCAGTATTAACCCGAATTATCAGATCTTGAAATTGGATTATTTGATCTGTTTAACATTATTCGTATAGCAAAGGTGTTCTTTTTTAAAATATTCAACCAATCAATTCAATTTTGCGGTGAACAAACGTTATTGTGCAGTATTTTTCTAAGGGCAGTTTTCATTTTCTACAACTTTGTTTCTCCTTAAGTTTGTCTTGCCTCCTTTAGCTTACAGGACATAAACATGGAATGCTAAACCCTGTACTTCATTTAATTTTATTGGTTAATATATTTGGCGCGTTTGCGTTTAAAATGCATTTTTCATTCAAGTATTCTTGCCTGGGATATTACACTTGGAAATATGTTTGTTATTTCTAAGATTGTGTTTGTGTTTGCTGCAGTAGTAATGAATATTGTAGCTTAAGGATGGCCTGTCTACTTGCTGTCTTTTGTTATTTTTTATATATATATATAAATGAAGTGGTGCTCACAATTCCGGAACTAAATAGTGTCTGACAGTAATGTAGGTTTTGTAACGGGTTGAAGATAATCGCGGGAAGACAGGAAGGAAATATTTATTCTCTCTTTGTCCTAGTCCCTATAATTTCCAGGTAAATATCCGAGTGCAGAATTTTCCCACCATCTAAAACCTATGCACAGGACTTCAACCCTCTCCTCATGCGTCATATTCTTTCCGGTCGTTATTCGGTACTTCATGATTTCATCGCAAGGATAAGAAGTTTACCAGTGTTAGTGACATGACAAAAGCACGATGTAATGTTCAGCAGCTAAAATCCAGTTTCGCTAGCGCTGCCTCACTGTCTCAATATGTAGATAGTAGTACGTGGGAAACTCTCAGAATGAGATTTGAGTTCACTAACCTCCACTTTCGTCTACATGATGTTTATTACCCTGACAAGAAATATATATATATATATATATATATATATATATATATATATATATATATATATATATATATGTGTGTGTGTGTGTGTGTGTGTGTGTGTGTGTGTTTCCCTAACACTGTGGGTGCACAAGATGGTTCCTGGTAGTCTTCCAGTTTCTCATTGAGGTGATTCCAAACGTGAAATCGAAGTCCAGTTCTAAGAAGTACGAGTGACTTTCTTATCAAAAGTCCATTAGATACCCTACGTGCCGTCAGCATGAGTTTAACTTACATTTAATTTGATAATATGGCTACTTAGTTTCGTTAGAGCTATGAAAAATTTGGAAGCATTGATTTAGTTATTTCAATAGAATGCTTACTGATAAAATAATTTTGAAGGTGAAGAAACAACTTTGTATGATAAAATCCTAGATGTGGATTTCTGCAGTCTTGTTAAACTTGAAGTGGCAAAAGTTAACTTATTTATTAGAGACTTGTGTAACAAAAAACATTTTTCCACAGTAGCGAGCGTTATATTCTATTTTCCAACATTTTATTTATATTTATACAACTGTTAACATAGATAGAATTCGTTACCTATGATTTAAAATAAAATCAGTTTACGAATATTCCTTATTTTCTTTTCACAACCTGTTTTCCTTCTGTCATTTTTAACTGTGAGTAAAATTAAACTAACTACAATCTTTAAAACAACAATAATAATAATAATGTATGGAAAACTACGTGAAATTTTGAAGCAAGCAAGCCCCCGGCCCCGTTGTAGATCCGCCACTGCCAGAATCATAAGTCAGCACAACAACTGAGCCCAAGGCTAATCTGTAGGCATTATTATTATTATTATTATTATTATTATTATTATTATTATTATTATTATTATTATTATTATTATTATTATTATTATTATTATTATTATTATTACAGTATTTCGGGTTTATTCTTTTATTTTAAGCGTTCCGACTATTGACTCAAATCTCTTTAAAGCACTTCTCTAGTCCCTGTATTCAAAGGACTATTCAAGAAATTACAACCATGGAAGTGTTAAAGATAATTATAAAATATATAAGGTACGGTATATTTATCAAATATCACATCATGAATTCTCTCTTGCTTTTCAAAAGTACATAAAGGTATTATTACTAAATATATAATATTGCTGAAATATTTGATAGTGTATATTTCAATTTTGGGGCACCACAAATTTATAGAATTACAAGCTCATTTGTCCAGTGCTACCCGGACATTTATTACTCCAAATCTTCTATTACATAGAAAAAATAATTTATATTGATTTGGACTCTTTAATCAACCACCAATGGATTCGACACTCCGGTAGTATCGGTCGTTTTCGATTATTTTCACATGTGATCTTTTCCCATATATTGTGTAACAAACTCTGTTAAAATTACTCCAGGTATACTGGGCTAAAACATAACCATATACACAAACACACTCCACACACATATATATAATGTATATACGTAAAATACACGCATCCATATTATTGCAGCCACTCTCTACTCTTTCCTGGCAACACTTGCTTCCTCCCCCAACACCCATCCGGCAGTTTGCCGCATATATGTGAAGAGTAGGGATGGCCAGACGGATCCGGATCCGGATACTATAAGATCCGGATCCGGAATTTCGTATCTTGGATCCGGATATCCAGTTCATGGATCCAGATCCGAAATTTCGAAGTTCAGATTCGGACTCCTGTTCTTAATATTTTAGGCCTTAGATTCAGGCCCAGACTTAAATATCCATATGTATATAATACAGTATATATAAAATTTACTAGGTGAATTTTATCTAACTCAGTGGGAAGACAATTCAATTTAAATGACAAGAGATTACATCAAAATCTCATTTTCACATTTTTCGGGGTTAGACCACTGTTGTGCGCAACCCATCATTTAGTCTTTAGTATATCTTTAAACGCACTACAAGTATGCCACTTTCATGTCAAATCAGTAGTTGTATAGATCTACTTTTGTTATATATTAATCGAGTTAGGATTAAAATTCGATTGTTTGTGAGACCTATGATAATACTTTCAGATTGAGTTATAACGTTGAAAAACTGCATAATAATGCTGCATATTTTCTTTGCCCCACATTGGAAATTAATGTAGTCTATCTTATACAGTCGGCTCTTATGATTAATCGAATGATCTGAACTCCTGCAGCATTACGCTAAAATCATGAATGTTTTTGAATTTTCATCATCATTTCTTTTCTTTTCTTTTTTTTTTATTACGAGCAAAATAAATAACATAAGTGGTGTTTTACATAATACATATAGACGCAGATCAGTCAGTTGATTGCTTAAAGTTTATAGCAAAGCTATTACATCTCTAAGACACTGGCGGTCTTAGAACAAAATCCATGGCTTTTCCATAAAATCTTAAATCTCTGTATATAAAAAGGGCAAAGTCCTGAGTAACTGCGTGAGTGAGTGACAGATCATCGTACAGGCCAAACCGCTTAAGCTAGAAACTTGAAATTTGAACAGTATATAGGATCTGTGACGTAGGATACCGCTAAGGAAGGACTTTGGGAAATTCGACGAGGAAGGGGGAAATGGGGTGGAAAATATTTCAATAAAATTGCCATATCTCCGAGATTCTTGGCGTTAGATACTTCAAATTTGGTATTTGGCTTTCTCATTGAAAATAATTTGATACCTGTTTAAGTGTTTTTTTGATATTTAAATTAGAAGGGGCAGGGAAGATATAGAAAGTAAAAAGCGGGTGGAAATTACAATTATTGCAATTAGTATAATAATATGTCTATATCTCGGAAACTTCAAGGGTTAGAAACATGGAATTTGGTATTTGGACTCCTCGCTTAAAATAATTAGATACGTATTTCAACGTTATTTGATATGTGGCCTAGAAGGAAAGAAAAAGGACGGGAAAAATTAAGTAGAGATTACAATTATTGTATTAATATGTTCAATCCTTAAAGGTAGAGACTTGAAATTTGGTATTTGCATTTCTCATTGAAAATAATTTGACATGTGTTTCACTGTTTCTTGATGTTTTAGTAAAAAGGAAAAGAAAAGAGATGGAAAGGAAAGTGGGTGGGAATTGTAATTATTATAAAAACATGTCGATATCTGAGAACCTCTGAGATTAAGAGCATAGAATTTAGTATTTGGACTTTTCATTTGAAATAATTAGATATGTACTTGAGCGTTGTTTGATGTATGTCTTAGAAGGGTAGAGAAGGGGCGGGAAGAAAAGATTTTTATATCTCGGAATCCTGGTATGTTAGAGAAATGAAACTTGTTATTTGAACAAAAATTCGTTATGTTTGCAGGCGTATGATGTGCGAGGCCGTAGACCGAGCAAATGTGTGGGCAGCCCCCACGTACTCGCACTGAAATTCGGTATATCTCGGGATACCGGAATGTTGCTACATAGGGTCTACAACTTGATATTTGAACTGAGATTCGGTGGTTGTAGGTTTACGAGGTGCGAGGCCGTAGGCCGATCAAATGAAATATCAGAGGGTCTGAGAGCGAATCCCCAGACATTTCTTTTTAAATTGATTATGATTAGAGGCTTTTGTGGTACGAGGCCGTAGTAACGGGGGTCTAGTGGAGGAGTCCCAACTAGCCGCAGTCTAGTAAGTATATTTTATAAATGTATTTGCGTAATGACTGGAAATTGCATGTATCCCTGTGGACAAAATTGCATTAGTATCCACGAGAAATGACAATCCTTTAAAATAAAAAATTTAAAAAGCCAACAAAATGTACTCTTGAATGAGTTGTATATTATATTTGCGCAGGGGCGAATCCAGAACGGACTCCTGGAGGGGGCGGATGGATTCTTAGGGGGGCGGTTGGGGATGCTAGCAGTGAAAAATTATTTAGATGATCTGAAATTGCCAGAAATTACTACTAAAGTGCACTGTTAATGTTGCCGCTGGGTAGGAGCGAACGACTTTTCGCCCTCCCCCTGGATCCGCCTATGTGTTTGCATGAATGATACAGCTCCTTATACAACCTATGCAGACTTAATAGTAGTGGATTACTAATTATAAAGATACGTGTTTCTGCTCGAGGCTGCATATGGTGTTTTGTATACACATATAGCTACATTAATACATTAATTTTGATACATTAATTGACATTTAGAACTTTATCTCTACTACAATTAATACTAACTGGGGTGGTACGGTTACAGAGAAACGTATTATTAAAGAAAGAAAAATCTCATCAAGAGCAAGAAAAGGAAGTTGCTCCTTAATTTGATTTGATCTACATTTTATGGGCTGTTCTATTAGCTATGGCCTAGCCCATCACGACTAGGAAATGGCCTTATTCACTGACCACAATAACTCAGAAAGAAAAGTAAGCAAAGTGAGCCTAATGAAGAAGCTTGGGCTTGAGACTGTTTCATCCCAGCATTTGACTAGTGTTACAGAAAACAAAGGACAAATTTCCATGAGGACGTCCGCTTTAAAAAAGATTTACTACATTCTGGGTCGAGTATTTCCACTAGAATCGAATCTGACAGTGAGAATGCTCTCACCAAAGTCGACAGTTTTAGTCAATCAAATTTAGTGTAATTGTGACATATTAAGGCACAAAAACCAAATATCAACAGAATGAAGAGAACGCAGGGCTGTCACACGATCACATACCACAAGTGTCTTAAAATCCTATTTTAAGCATGGGATTGAAAATCACTTTGTCAATAATTACGAAAACTTTGCTGATTCGGAACACCCGAATTTTCTGACAAGGAGTTTCGGATCCGGATCCAAGATCCGTTTTTTCGGATTTGGATCCAAGATCCGTTTTTTTGGATCCGAATCCAAGATGCGTTTTTTCGGATTCGGATCCAAGATCCGAAATTTCGGATCAGGATCCAAGATCCATTTTTTCGGATCCGGATCCAAGACCGAAATCTCGGATCCGGATCCAGTGTCTGGATATCCGGATACCGGATATCCGAACCCAAGTGGATCCGGATATCCGGATCCAAAAATATCCGGATCTGGCTATCCCTAGTGAAGAGCTTCATTGCTTGTAATGTCCCGCTTGGCTATACAAGGCGATTTGCCGCGTCGGATTCTAGCAGGGAGATCCGGCTGTTTTTGCTCGCCGGATAAATGTCCGGCGACTGCCGCACATATGTGAAGGGTTCATTGCTTGCAATGTCTTTCTACCTTGTCCGGCGATTTGCCGGAAACGGATAATGTGAAAGGGGAATATGGACAAAATCTCGCGGCCGAAACATCGCCGGCCAAAACCTCGCCGCCCAAAACATCGCGGGACAAAATCTCGCCGGGCCAAAACATCGCGTGGCCAAAATCTCGCGTGGCCAAAACCTAGCCGCCCAAAACATCGCGGGACAAAATCTCGCCGGGCCAAAATCTCGCGTTGCCAAAATCTCGCCGGGCCAAAACCTCGCCACCCAAAACATCGCTTGGCCAAAACCTCGTAGGCCAAAATATATATCTCCTCCTCCCTTTTGTTGTGCCGACAGAGTGAAATTACAAAAGACATCCTAGGCTCGAATCTCATATATGTTGAAAATTTGATTGAGATCGGTAGGATGGCTCAAGAGGTATAATGTAACAAACATAGTCATTTAATTTTATATATATATATATATATATATATATATATATATATATATATATATATATATATTTCCAAAGCATGCATTGGAATTTTTCTTGTCATTATTTTAATGTAATTATGTGTTATTACTAAATATATACATATAGTAATATATAGAACATTGTACATTGAAAAAATCGTCGTGAAGAGGTTTTATCCTGACGACATTTCTTCCCAGGCGACACTACGTCTCGCTTAATTTAGACCAGGCGAGATTCTGTGTCGTGAGATCATTTCAACGAGGTTTTGTTCAGGCGAGATTTTGGGTATGGCGATATTTTGGTGCGCGAGGTTTTGGAAGACGAGGTTTTGGCCCGCGAGATTTTGGGTGGCGAGGTTTCGGCCCGGCGAGATTTTGGGCCGCGAGGTTTTGGGAGGCGAGGTTTTGGCCAGGCGAGGTTTCGGCCCATCGAGATTTTGGGCCGCGAGGTTGTGGCCAGGCGAGGTTTTGTACCCAAACCTGTGAAAGGACGGTTAGAGTCCTTCTTGAGCTTCAGTTCTAAGAATTTGTTTGTTTATCTAATTAATTCAAATACTATAGGATATATTCAATCCACATATTCTTTCGTAGCCACTCACACCATTTATCAAACATATCCTATAACCTGCAGACACAGAAGTGGTAAGGTAGCATTTTTCGGTTAATCTGCACCTGCAAACCCGAAGCCCATTTACAGTTTTTCGGGATGATATCCCACAAGATTAAAACATAAGATAGGGATCCAGTTTTGCTGAGCAGCATCTTGAGAAAAGCACATACGCAATTTACTTTAACAGCCCTTGAGTGAAGTTTCGATAGAAAGGATACTATCTCGAAGACACCTGTAACACTCCTTTTTTTTTTTTTTTTTTTTGCTTACAAAAATACAGAAAGAGGGAGACAGAGAAAGAGAATGTGAATGAGTATTAACATCGCATTGTCATTGTCATTGTGTCATGTGAAGACACGAGCTATTGTTTAATGTAACGTTATAAGGCATTTTAAATAAAAAAAAAATTACATATCACTACTACTCCCAAATTGGGCTGTGACACCTCTGGGAGTCTGGGTGCACAGTCTGACGTAAGCAAAACTGTCAACTCGAAGTAGTTCATTACAGTTCAAATGCGACGCCTTAAATGCCAAGAAATGTAACAAACATGAAATAAATGCCATTACACACTTATTATGGTGTCGGACATTCTTGAAAATAAACAATCACACTCTCTACATTATCCTTGATGTCACGTACTGGTGTGTGTCTTCTTGCTTGCACCTTGTATGAGCTGTGTTCTAAGTTTTATTTCTGTACGTCTAAATACATTACTGACAATAATCGTCGCATTGTGAACCGTTCCTGATATAACCTCCGAGCTTAGGAGGCATTTCGCCGCGTTTCACAATAGATAAAAATCATGTCCGTATACTCCTCATGTAAAAGCACCGTCACAAATCAAGTCACTTACTACTGATTACCACTACTTATGCAGTCTATAATCATCATATAAAAATAAAAAACTCGAGAGGAATAAACAAGTTTCATTTAGCAGTTATACATAATTTTAATTACTTTCCTCATTATTCGCAACCTGTTAGGTGCGCCGTAGTTAGGTAACTGCTTTTACACATAAGTACGGATGGTCATCTACTTACGTGTTGTACAGCGCAAGTGGATCACCCGGTATATATATATATATATATATATATATATATATATATATATATGGGCGGTTCAAAGGGGGGCTATAGCTGGATAAAATGGGCTTCATTCATGCTATACACTGGATAAAGCGGCAAACTATGGTTTAGCCCCTCCCTTTGTTCATATACTGGATCCGCCACTGTATATATATCTCAGAGTTTGATAAAGGCCAAGTTTTGATGGCAAGACTTGTGTGCAAGAACATCTCCCTCCGAAACAGCGTAACTTATCGGGCGATGGGCAGCTGCTGCTGTGTAGTGTTCCCACGAGACAAGACATTCTGAAGTCTCGTCTCGTCTTGTGGCAACAATAAAGCTGTGGTATAATTATCAGCAGATTTTAACAATGGACAAAGTAATTATGTATGAGCACACAGTTGACCATACATGCTTAGATATAGATCTTTGTAGCCGACGTCCCAGAGACGTACCAATGATAACCAGATGGTATCGTCGTTTACGACTGGAATGAGCTCCTGATCATCGCCATTGAACCGCCTATCGATGGTGCAACATCACATAATCCGATAAATCACAATACTGCCTCCACCACATTAATGGCCTGGTCAGAATTCGTTGCCTTGGGATACATCTGCTCCAGAAGTGTACAGTACAACGACGACAGGGCGGTGATGGGTCTATTATTATTTGGGAAATCTTAACAGGGTCGTCCGTGGGCCCAGTAGTGCGATTGACTTCAAGGTGTTCTGCCATATATGGAGCCTTGCAAAGTGGTATTCCATGATTTGTCGAAAATATGTCACTATACATATTGTAAACCTGCAAGGATGCACAGTCGTGACCATTAAACATGTTAATATTTCTGAAACTTATAATGTCTATTTACTCGTGAATTTGAGCATTCTGCCAGAAGTCAAGTTTTGGCCCATTAGACAAGCGAGGCCAAGAAGCAAGTAGAGATGGTCAGTATCTTACACTGCATTTAAAAACGTATATCCAAAACTGGAAAATAAAAGGTTTGAATAGAATGACAGACTGATTAGGCGTTAGAACGAAGGGTACTATATATATATATACAAGAAGTAATTATACTTTCTTTATTTCAAGTGATATTCCTTCAATGCAAAGTCACCCTTGACTTCTTACAGAATCAAAAATTTTAATCCTTTACCGAGTATTTAGCTATGAACTGTCTTCCTATGTTGTGTGTACCTAACATGTAAGATTGCTTTCGTCTTGTGAAAGAGTAGTAGTTAATAGCTCTCTTCAAAACACTGCTCCTCTTACTAGTCATGTTTGTTTAGTCAGTCATATCGTGGGATATCAAATTGTTTCGCTCGTAATAAATATAATGCAGCCAAAAAAACTTCAGGAAGTATGCTAGACAAACATTTACTGAGAGTCAAAAGGAATTGACTCAGAAATCTATTCCACACAATCAACCTTAATTTTTCAAGGATAGAGGGTCAAGTAGGCGAAAAGATTTCTTTTGTTATCATAACGTGAATCAAATTTTCAAAATATTTTCCCCATGATATTGGATAATAATCCATGCTATATATACTTCTTGTTTAATATACGTGACTTGTAGTGTGGCATAGATACTAACGTTACGGATAAAATGTTGTCGCAAAAGTTTTTCATAGTCTCACAGTAGAGCGGTCGATTTTAATTCACGAGATTGTTTGCTCGAACTTGCTACTGTATGTAAACAGTCATCAGCAGAAGAAATTGTGTAACGAATTTGAATTCAATTTTTATTGGCCTAGAATAAATTCTCTGTAACTCACCAAAACCGAAATATTGTGCACCAATATATTAATTTTATCACAAAGGGGACAGATTAATTAATCTAGCTATATCAATTTATCATTTTAAAGATTTTTTAAAGTTCAATGGCAGAAAGGCGAAAAGCTTGATTAACTCTTTTAAAAATCGGCAACTTCTCTTCCAAAGTTATACTGCCCCTCCTATATAACGAGTTGCACTTTGAAACCCAGTAACTGAAATAAAAAACAATAAATATCTGAAAGAAGCGAACAATTACTTCAGGCAATTGAAGTGGTAAGGATAGTTATATGGTTACAATCCGTAACTGAGTACCTCAATCGTCAGATTCCTTGTTACGCTTGAGGCGACGATCTGCGTAGCATAAAATTTGTTGACAACTCTGTAGGGTTTCAAACTTAATTTATTTCTGGTTTGCTGCACCAGACCGAAAACAATAAGATTATCAGTAGGTGGAAAAACTGCACTAAATGAAATGGTTACGCCGTGATAAACAAGATGCCATGGGACAATGAAATCCAAGTGTTAACATGTGTTTATTTTGTGGTTGGTTAATAGTTTGAAATGATAGTCTCGGTGCAATGCTCACAAGTCTTTCCTTCATATTTTTTTAAAAAGACCTAGCACGAATTTTAATCAAGAAATGTCTTATTTAACGTAGTTTAAGTGGAATTTTTCAGTGTCGTATGCTTATGCGTTACAAATTTAAGGATACTGTAATAAATGAAAAATAAATCATGACGGCACAATAACAAAGGTAAAGGAAAACGGATTGTCGCAGGAAAATACACGTATGCAGTGTTTTATTTGCTTTGAATCCCACGTGATCTAAAATCGAGCGCATAACTCTGCGTCCTAGAAAGAAGCAGTATATAATGTACATCTCCACTGATTTTTTATTGCACTATAAAATACTTTAGACAGTGCTAGCTGATTACGGAAAACACTTCCTTTCGTGCATGCGTTAATTTTAACTAGCTGAAATTTGAGATTGAATTTTGATCTGTTACTCGTGCGCTTAAAACAATGACCGCAAAGTTTGTACGTTATCTGCCGTTCAAGGGAAATTACTTGTGCCGCTCAGTAGGGAAAGAACTCAGAGAAAGATACGATGCATGTTTCTCAAGTGTCTACGACGTTTGCTAATAAAATTAAGAATAAACGGATAACTTTCGATTCACAATATGAAACTAAGACTCCCAAACTATGTGAATTTACTATTCAAATTTGAAGTAGTGCATCAATAACAACTAGTTACATTAGAGTAAAATCAAAGATAGAACCTGTTCCTCGGATGCTGAATCCATTATCAAGAAGACTACTCGCTCTGCCATGTTTTTGTTCTATGGCGATAAACGCTGAAACCAGAAATCGTTTATTTGAACCAATTTAGGATTGAATAGATGGTTAAGAGAGGAGATAGAACCTACTTTTGGGAACCTAAATCGATTGAAAACAAACTGCAACTCAATATCTCTTACCGTTTTTCCTCTACGGAAATCAGTATTGAAAGCGGAAGTAATAGTAAATTTGAACCACAGGTTTTGGAAGAGTGTTGTGGATAGTCGTTATATGTTATATTAAGGTGCTGAATCGTTTGCAGATAACCCTTGTCACTGTGTTACCGTTTTCATTCTATCCGATAAGCGTTGAAACGGAAATCTGTTAATTCTAACCACTTCGGTTCGAATAGATCTTCAGTAGAAAAGATGTTGACTACTCTTGAGACAATTAATCGATTGCGATAAAACGCATCTCTTACCGTTTTGATCTGTGGAAATCAGTACTGAAACCAGAAGTAAAAGTAAATTGTTTTTGGTTTTGATGGAGTGTTGCGAGTTGCGACTACATGCTCTCTTGAGACATTCAATGGAGTGAAATCGCTTGTGGCTGTCTATTATCATTTTTGTTCTATGGCGGTAAGTATTGAACCTGGAAATGATTAATTTGAACCACTACCGGATTCAGTAGAAGGTTAAGGGAGGAGATGAAAATTACGTTAGGGAATCTGAATCAATTGCATAAAACTGCATCTCTATATATTTTACCATTCTTGCTCTAGGAAATCAGTATTGGAACAGGAAGTAGTAGTAAATTTCAACTACTCGGTTTTGGTAGAGTGTTTCAGGATGTAAAGATATGCTCTCTTGAGAACTGATTCGATTACAGAAAACCGCTTGACGCTATCAATTACAATATTTTATTCTATGGCGATAAATGTTAAATCCGGAAATGGCTAATTTGAACCACTTCCGGTTTGAATAGAAGGTTAACAAAGAATATGTAACCTTTTTGGGACAATGAGTCGATTGCAGTAAACTACATCTCGATATTTCTTATCGTTTTTGCTTTCTGGAAATCAATATTGAAACCAGAAGTAATATTATATTTGAACTCGTGCGCAAAACACCGCTTCTTTCTCTCTGTTACCATTTTCGTTCTATAGCAATAAACATTGAAATCGAAAATAACTAATTTTAACCATTTTCGGTTTAAATAGAGAGTTAGCGTAGGAGATGGGACCTATTCTTGGGACGATGAATCGATTGCAAAAACCGCCAATAGAACCATAGGCGCCGACACAAAGAAAACATTCGGGGGCTCAACTACTCTAAATAGGAACAATGAATGTAGGGTTAGTTTTAACCAGAGTGGATTAAGACATCTTGTAGCCTAAGTCCCCCCCACCCGCTTCGTTCTAGTTAACAGTTTTCATTCACTTTCTCACTATTAACGTTCCCCGTTTCTGTGCGTCAATAATGGACTACTGACAGCTCGTCACAATGCAGTTGCAGCCCTCTCCGCTGGTCTAGTGGCTAGCGCGCAAGCATTTGTGCACATAGTCCCGGGTTCGATTCCCGGTGGGAGAGCATTGAACTACAGTGCGTTGGAGTTCAGCTTAAATTGTAGATCCACGTCTCATACAGCCTTGCTGTTGAAAAGATACAATGAATGATAATTAGGTCAATTCCACAATACAGTTGCAACAATTCAGAAACGATAGTGGCTAAAAATTCACTATAATCAATAAACTGTTTAGCCTTTTATCGCATAATAGGTTCAGTTAATTTCTGCAAGTATAATAAAACCCCTCAATGACGGACATTAATGGGACATGACTATTTGTTCATATATGGAAAGTGTCGGTAAAAGGGAGTGTTCTCTCCCGTAACAATACACACATTTTTGCTGGGAGGCACAAAAAAAAGTTTGAACATTTTCAATGTTTGAATAATACAATAAGACAATAAAATAGATGTAAGAAAAAGATATGACTACCAAATTTTAAATTTCTTATTAAATTTTAATATTATGTTAATATTAACTTACTTGTATTTAGTTGATTTCCTTCCATCCAGGTTCAATTTTGTAGGTGGCAAACGGAGAATTACATTCTTTCTTATAGCAAAGGTTTGACTGCGAATTTCGGTGATCATTAGAAATTCGTCTGCCATAAGATCAAGATCAAGTGCTGCAAGAAGTTCTTGATGACAATTTAAAATTGCTATCGCGTTGAGCCGTTTTTGTCCCATGGTAGATCGTAGATTGGACTTTAGTCGTCTTAAGAAGAAAAGGATCTCTCCGTTGTGCAGGTAGTGGATGGTAGCGTCAATAATAATCGAACGAACTTAACTATTTCTGGCAACATGGTTTGAAGATAAGTGTTTTGCTTTAAGAAGTCAAGAACACACGCAAAATTTCGGAAAGGTTGGGAGCTAGTTTGTGTTTTGCGAATATCAAGTAACATATCACTATGCAGCTTGAGCGGTTCGCTAATTATATCGTCTTTGTAAAATTCATCTATAGCACTAACATCATTTGTTTCACCAATGATAAACCGTTCACAGAGCCCTAGAAAATGTTTTATTTTAGTATCAAACCGTGATTCTGAACACTGTACTGCTGTGTCAATAGTTTCAAAATATTGTTGACGATATAGCTGCTGTGGGTTTTCGTATTCATGAGGATTATCACCTTGATTGATCCGTTTTGGAAGTTTTCTTGGTCGCGGGAGAGCTGGTTCTGAAAGCCCAAGTTCGTTTGCTTTTCCTACTACATCTGCCCAGAACGTGTCAAAGGCAGTATCTGTTCGGAAATTTTGCAAAGTGAGCTGTAGGCTTGAAATCATATTTACATATTTCGATCGTATATTAATCGACTTATCATTTTCACTTTGCAGTTGATGAAAGAAAGCCAGTCTCTTAGGGGAATGTTTTACAAAAACAATTATTTCCCTAACCAGGTTGAGGAAATTTCGACAGCCTGTCACATTTCTTAAAGTATCTTGAACAACCAAGCTAAGAGAGTAAGCAAAGCAATGTACATAAGGAGCCCTCGATTCTAATTGAGAAATATTTGCTTAAAGTCTCCACGTACGCCAGCCATATTGGAAGCGCCATCATAACACTGACCTCTACAATACGTTATTTCCAGACTGATACGTAGAAGAACATCTTGAATTATTTTGAAAAGAGTTTCTGAATGTGTGTCATTTGTTGAGTAAAAGCCTAGAAAAATTTCATCGATTTCAAGATCGTTGGTGACTATTCTAAAGCAAAAGGAAATCTGTTCTTTCACTGACATATCTGCTGTTTCGTCAATAATCATAGCGTAATACTTTGTGGATTTTATAGTAGACACAAGTTGCATCACTACAGCATTACTCATAATTGACAGCATTTTGTTACATATATCGTGTGATATCCATTTTTTTTCTCTCTCAAACCACAACTTAAGGATAGGGCTGTCTTCATTTCTCAATCGGAGCAAATGATTGTAATTGCTTTTGTCGTCAGTATGACCCCTTATAGCAAGTCCTTGAACAGCCAAATAACGCGTAGAAGAAAGCATCTTCAGTAGGGCAATTCTACTATCTTCCATTTGAATTATTTTACCATCAGAGAGCTGGGAAGATACACTGATCTTGCTGTTCAGCACATGAAGTTTTGAAAACGATTCTCGATGACAATCAGAGCTTTCATGTTTTCTCATTCTTTCCAGCGCTTTCTTCCAATGACGGAAACCAGTTTCAACAAAGGTTAACTCCATTTTTGATGAAAACCTCAGAAGTTTTTTCTCTTATGCATCTTTGCAAATTTTACAAAATGCCGCGTCTACTTTAGCGTCATAAAACAACCAAGGAAACTTCTCACCCCAATGTATATGAAAGGTTCTTTTATTTGATATAGATCTGTCTGTAGATCAAGACGGCATTGAAATTTCCTCTTGATTTCCCTCAATGATAGAAGCACTACTATCAATATTGTCAACCACTGAAATAGAAGATTCATTTTGTACTTTTTTTTTTTTTTTTTTTTTTTTTGTTCTTACTTTAAAACGATCCACTTTTCAAGTGTTCAATTAACACTATTTACCCGTAAATAATGAATGAGTGAATAAATAAAACAAACACTTCACTGAAACTCAAGCTCCTCTTCCAGAAAACTAAAACCATAACACGTCACCACAATAATGCTTTCTTTTTTCTGTCAACAATATCGATGAACGAACGCACCAACGCACTGGCACGAAACCTTTGGAACAAAACACATCGGAATATACGTTGTTACTGACTATGTTTCCTCCACAAAATGACCGAAACTCAATATTTGAAAATACAGAATGATAAAAAAAATCAGAAAAAAGGAAGGGAAGCTGCAACCAGGGGTCATAAACCCCTATATAAACTACTATGTGTTGCAACTCCTAGCAGGGAAGTTCAGAGGGCTTCCAGAATTCGTAGAAGGAAAGGCCCACTATACTTGTCCTTTACATCCGCTCATATAGTAATAAAACGATGGCAATTCTCTCTTTCTCTCTGTTTGTTTTGATGCTCCAGGACGACAATGCTCACTAATACAGTCACCAGTAAAGAATTGAAGCTGGAAGCGGGAGAAAAAAGTATTCTCTTTCCTCTTGTCAATAAAAGTTTTCAAACGGAAAAATACTTCTTCGGCGACACTAATTTTACTAATGAAAACTAAATATATTCAGAAAATGAAAACGCACCTGAGTAGTTATTTTCTAAAACTAAGTCTGGAAAAAGTACTTTGAAAAAATAAGGATACGGAAACATGATTGAAATATTGGGGGGCTCAGCCCCCTCATCGGTAATATTGGGAGAGCTGAAGGGGTCTGAGCTCCCAGGTTCCGGCGCCTATGAATAGAACATGAAATTTCAAAGCACTGGGAGCCAAGTTTTGAAAGTAAAGAAGAGCTATATCTGTAGCTATAATATGGTGGCCTGGATATTCTTAATGCGCATGTTCTTTATATGTGTATTTTGCGCATGATTTATTTTAAATTTGAATTAATGTAGTTACACTCCGAATGTTTTGGTGTAATAAAGTAATTTTAATGGCATATATTTAAAATATGTATAATGTTAGAACTTCACGGATGACGTTTAGTGCTTTTTGAACTAGACGATTAGGTATTATTAACATGTTATTTTTATATACAGTAAGTTTTTTTTAAACTTATTTTGTCACTTTCACTATTCCACTAATAAACAAATAAATAAATTGATTTGTAGTTTACAGTAAGAAACTGCAATATAAAAGCATTCCCTTGAAGCTTTCAACACGGCTCAGAGAGGAAACCCGATATGTGACGTCACGCCGAACAGCTTGTTTCCGTTGCCTTGACGTAAGCAACACATTTTTGCATTGCTTGAAGCTTTGTATCTCCGTAACTAAAAAAAATTTTAAAAAATATCTTTCTGAGATTTTTGGTATGTGTTATATTCAAGACTAGTTCTACATGATGTAGGCTAATTAATGGATTAAAACTGTGTTGACAAAAGAAATGTCCGTAAATCGACTGGTATCTGTAATTCCGATTTATCCGATGTTATCGTTTCCAAAGAAGATAATGCCTAGAACTAGACTTTTTAATAATTCTTTCAGAGATCACAGTGGTCTACTGGTAGAATATTAATCTGTTGGGCAAAAATTCCGTGGATCGATTACAATTAATGAAAATTTGTAGTTTATAATGCTGTATTCGTTGGTTTCCTCGGATTCTGCGTTTCCTGTTCCTCTGTTCATTCCATAAATTATTCCATCATTATGGTCTTGTGTTTATAATCTTTTTCCATTCGTCCGAAGTAGTTTTTTGTCAACGTTTGTGCGACTTCGTCCTGATAGCGAGTTTTTTATATGATCAAAGCCAGCTCTCAGCAAAGTTTTTTTTTCTTTTATTTAATTGACGATTGCATTTGCAACGCATGTGTTACTCGTTTCAGTTTTGAGAACAGAGGCTTCCTCCCGTTGTCGTAATGGCTTTCTAGGCCTTTGTTTTTTATTTTTATTTTTATTTTATTTATTTATTTATTTTTGCCCCACGGTTATGCCCTTTAGGTTAAAGGATACGGATACACTGATATTTGCTACACATATCTCATTGGGCGGTCTTTCGACACATTCGCGATAATTATGTTACGTCAATATTCCACTATAAAACTTTTATTCATTAAAAAATAGTTTCAAAATTTAAAAAAAAAAATTCTAGGATAGTCTCTCACAGTCCAGAAGAATATAGAAGACAACGTTAAACTAAGATAGTTCAAAATAGTTTCATAAATAGTTTGAATGAAACTTAAATTGTACAGTCATAACAATTGCGTATTGCAGATAGTGCAGTCAGAACCACGGCCGCCCGCAGATGGGGCATATATTGCCCTTCCTTGATTTTCGAAGGAAGTTCAGTTCTTGGAAATACATGTGAAAACATAGATTTGCTTACTCACACACAATAGTATTTAATTTATGTAGAAAATAATATGTAGTAATACGCAATATGCGTTAATGGTTGTTGCTTTACAAGAAGCACGTGCAGCAGGGTATGATTGTATTTCCGATTGCAGTTATGCGTTGGTCTCTTACTGGAAAATGTATGCGGACATTCTTGACCATAACCAAAGCTTTTATTGTGTCTGTTTATGAATTGCTTTAGAAAGCTGTGACAAAATTTAATTCTTATTTCCCATTTTATAGACTAGTATAACAACATCTAATAGAAAGACAATGTGAAATTTTCGTTTGTACCAAAAACCAGAGAATTGATAGCCGTCAGACGTAAGCTAGTAAATCTAGCTCAGTTTACAGCAGAGGAAAAACAACTAGAATATATTAGTATACATTCCTTTTCTTGTGTGTTGCGACGTTAATGTAACGTAGAATAACACTCTCTTAATAAACATTTGTGTAGTGATAAATCACTGCTTGTCTGTTAAGTTTGAACAGATGCATAGTCGCAATACATGAATGCTCGGTTAGCTATAAGATGGTTTCTACGAGTAGTTAATATGATTTTACCAAAGCGTTTGAAGTACAAACAGTCTCAATAACGGAGGATAGAATCATACTGAAAAGTAACCTACAGCTTTTGAAACATCAAATATTAATGCAGACATATTCATTCGTTTTTTTCATTCCTTTTCAACACGGACGCTATATAAGACGTGAACTGTTTAAGATAGAGAGGAGCCACGGTGGCTTAGTGGTAGGGCATTCACTTTTGGTGAATGAGGTCCTTGGTTCGATCCCAGCTCACAGTGATCTTTGTGTTTGGCAAACACCGCGTTCGTGGGGTTTCTCGGGGTTTTCCCATTTCCTCTCACTTTCTTCATTCCACCATTCCATTCATTTCTCATCATCACCGTCTTCTTTAGCCTAGCCATCATAATGTGGGACGTAAAAGTGAAAGATAGATGCAATTTCATTTCATTTCATGTGTTTAAGATAGATGCAAACATGTCACAAAATGCAAATCAAGACCAGGTCCGTCGCGCCAAAGGCAATAATGCTGACTTTGTACCTAGGCACGAAGAAGTCGTTACATATACCTATTCTAATGATTTATTATACCGTAAAATTGTTGGTGTTATGAGCTTATTTTTATTTTTCAACACTAAAGTATTCAGTTTCATTTGCCGTAGTCATTGATGCCGAGTAATTAAAGGAGTAATTGGGAACAATCGGCAATGCAAAATACGATGTCCTCTGCAAATAGTCGTTTTTAAGGTCACCTTGTATTTAGAAGAAGCTCATTTTGTCCTACTATTTTGTTATCCAGTGTGTTATAAAGATAACCAAGAAAGTTATGTCGCTTTTTGTCGAGATCTGTGTTCAATTGGCCCTCACACCGCAAGTTGAATGTGAATGGAGATAAGGTGAAGGTCTGTTGTTGGTGCGGGTATATTCAGCATATTAACCTGGTTGTGGCAATTCAGGTACACCGTGATCTTGCGTAAGGACAGAGTGAACAGAGGATCTCCATATAGCGTCATAAGGGTGTGTATATTGTAAGAGTTCAAACTGGAGTCAAACGCCACTGCAGCGGGGCGGAATATATATGGCAGGCCTTTGGTGAGGGTGTCGTGACTAGTGTTGTAAAATTTCCGGAAATTTTGAACCGGCTGGTAAAAAACCGTTTTTTCCGGTTTCTTTCCGGAAAAATTGGGAAAATAACAAAAATCTTCGTATTAGGTTAGTTTTACTAGTAATGGAACCGTTTTTTTTTTCGGACGCGTGAAAAATGTAAATTGAGGAATTTGAATATTGTGAATATTTAGAAAAGAAGCATTAGAAAATTAAACTGTTGTAATTATTCTTGAAAATTAATAGTCTGCACTCATTTTCTTTATGTGCCTTTAGTCTTTTACTCATAGTTGTGCATTACTTACATAACTTTTACGATTGGATACACATCTACCATCATGAAGCGTTTCTGTTGCAACAAATAGGGCTCTTGAATGAAACTGAGTTCTTAATGTGCTCTTTGATCTGGTAAAATTTTGTTTATTTTAACCAAATTACTTCTTAAAGGAAAGAGCAGTAGGCAAATTTCACTAATACTGATCCACTAAGACATATAATTACTATTATTTAATATTCAAATACAGACTTTAATATAAACTTTATGTACAAAATTTTGTATGTAAACAAATACCTGTTTCCAAATTATCTACATATATAAAAATAAAAATGACTATATTTGTAACTTAACAACTCTTCAACCACCAGACTGATCTCGATAAAAATTTTCAACATACATGAGGTTCGGGCCTGGGATGGATTTTACCATTTTACTTCCCGCAAACTGGGGGAGGAGGGAGATATATAAAAATGATGCAAAATGATCTATATTAGTGTGAATCCATAGTTTTCAGAGCCGCTGAGATGAACAATGACGTTTCCGATCCAGTTTAAATCCAAATTCAGCACTGCAACTTGGGGGAGGGGAGATACATAAAATGATCATAAATGAGCAATATTAGTATCAAATCCATAGTTTTCGTGGTTACTGAGATGAACAGTAACACTTCCGATGCTGCTTAAATAAAAAAAAATCAGGCTCGCAACTTAGGGGAGGGGGAAGGGGAGACATATGAAAATGAAAATAGCCGATATCAGTGTCGAATCCATAGTTTTCGGGGTCGTTGTGGTGAACAGTGACACTTTCGATGCCGTTTAAATCCAAATTTATCCCCGCAAACTGGGGGACGAGGTAGATATATAAAAAGTATGCAAAATGAATTATATTAGTGTGACTCCATAGTTTACAGGGCCGCTGAGATGAACAGTGACATTTCCGATGCAGTTTAAATCCAAATTCAACGCCGAAACTTTAGGGAATGGGAAGGGGATGAATACATAAAAAAATAATTGAAAATGACTGATATTAGTGTCGAATCCAAAGTTTTAGGGGTCGCTGAAATGAACAGTGACACTTCTAATGCTGTTTAAATTCAAATTCAGCGTCGTGACCTGGAAGCGGAGGAGAGGGGAGATCATGGTGCGAATTAGGGGATTTTTCCAGGGGGGATAAACTAAAAAAAACATTCCGTTTAAACCAACTTGATATACTCGTGCCAAACCTGCTGAGAACAAAAGCATCGGAAGCACACAGTACAATGATACAACGTACACTAGTCTTCATTCATTAGATGTTAACATTCGTGTCGCGCTAGTTCACAGTCAGTTCTCAACTAGTATAGCAGATCCTATCAATCTCATACACTCCCTCACTAGCTATTAGAAATATTCTAAGTGATGGCTGGGAGTTAAAATTACTTTATGCAATGAATTTCCTATTGACAATTTACAAACGGATTTACGTTTAGCACATTGAACTGAAGAATTTGAATGATGTAAGAAATATAACTGAGGATAGTAGAGGAAAATATAATCCCCCCTCTGGGAATTTTTTTCTGACTTTCAGCCAGGGATAAAAACTTTCCAGAGGGGATTTTCCCCCTCATCTCTAGTCGTAAATCGCACCCTGGGGGAGATATACAAATGATCGAAAATGACCAATATTAGTGTCGAATCCATAGTTTTTGGAGTAACACTTCCGATGCTATTTAAATCAAAATTCAGGTTCGCAATTTGGGTAGGAAGAATACATAAAAATGACTGGAAGTGTCCGATATTAGTGTCAAATCCATAGTTTTCGAGGTCGCTTAGATGAGCAGTGACATTTCCGATGCTGTTTAAATCAAAATTCATACATGCAACTTGGAGACGGGGAGATATATAAATATGGTAGAAAATGACCGATATTAGTATTGAATCCGTAGTTTTTGGGGTCGCTGAAATGAACAATAACACTTCCGATGCCGTTTAAATCAAAATTCATCCTCGTAACTTGGGGAGGGGGATAAGGGAAATATATATAAAAATGATCGAAAATGACCGACAGTAAAGTCGAACCCATGGTTTTGGTGATCTTGAGATGAACATTAACACTTCCAATGCCGTTTAAATCAAAATTTAGCGCCGCAACTTGGGGGCGGGAGAAGGGGTGGATATAAAAAACTGATCGAAAATGGCCGATATTAGTGTTGAATACATAGTTTTCGTGGTGGCTGAGATGAACAGTGACACTTCCGATGCCGTTTAAATCCAAATTCAGTCCCCATTAGTTACTCCTAAAGAGTGAGAGTGACATGTAAAAGTAATTGAAAATGACTGATACTAATGTCGAATGCATAGTTTTTGGGGTCCCTAAGTTCATTGGTGACAGTTTTGGACCCAAATTATACCCAAATTAAACGTATTCTTCTCGTGGGAAGAATGGGTATTCTGCTAGTCTTTAATAATAACGACCGGCAATTTCACATGTTAAATTCTTTAATATATTTGTCGCTGCTCAAATTTACGACTTGTGCAGTGTATGTGTGTATATGTAAATAAGATAATCTCTCTTTTTAAGTTATTCGAAAAATATAATTACAAATAATAAAGAGGGAGTTTTATCAGAAATCAGGAAACTAAAAGTAAAATTAAAAGCTGTTGCTTTAAGTATTTTTCCTGCTAGCGAAATACGTTATATATATGCTGCAAACACGTTACAGCAAATAACATTAGTATCGGGCGAAGAAATAGTTTTTAAATTATATTTTCCGAGTTTTGCCAATATTTCCGAACAGAAGATTTTTTCTAATGTGTTCAAAATTTTCTTAAATTTTACACAGCACAAGGAATATACGCATCTCCATAAAATATAATTTGATTTTAACATACTGGTATTAAGTAAAATAATTTTGGCCCTGTTATTTTAACACTTCCCTGCCATAAAACGATAACTTTATATGATTACTTAATATAATTTAAATGCGTCTATATTAATTAGTCTAACTAGGATTATATTTTAGTATATTTTGTAGCCATTAACTACATTCTGTCACGGTGCTAACTTTGAAGGAGTGATAAAAATATTTTTGTTTTGTTGCTACAAAATTTCCATATTCTAATACAAGAAACATAACTACTTAATGATCTTAACTGTAAACTAGTAAATATAAAATAGTTTTTTATTTTAAAAGCATAATGTAGTAAAATATTCGAAAATTTCAATTTTTCCCAATTTTTTCATTTTTTTCCAAGCTCGGGGAAAAAACGGTAAAAAACTGGTTTTGTACCCAAAATTTCCGTTTTTTCCCAGGCTTTTACAACACTAGTCGTGATTATGCGGCGGACAGTGCAGCTATGGTTTAATAAGTTAAAGAACGGCGGCGAAACACTCGAAGACGCACCATATGCCGGAAGACCAACACATGTACAAGATATGTAAGGAACTGGGACTACAATTCAGTATGAGTGGAGAAATCATTCGGCAGCACCTCCATCAACTTGGGAAGCACTACAAGTTGGGTCGATGGGTCCCGCATGATTTGACTCCGGGCCAGAAAGAACCTGTGTTTCTTTGCTGTCTAGTCTAATGAAGGAGCCATTTCTGACAAGATGTTGACTAGTGATGAGATGTGGATCTTGTACGAAGCTCCAGGGCGCCGTCATCATTGGTTAGCATCTCATGAACTGGTTCCAAGCAGTCGAAACCAGCACTGCACCAGAAGGTTCTCATTTGTGTTTGGTGGACTACTCATGCATCGTGCGTCGGGGACTGCTACCAGCTGCTCAGACCAATGTAGCTGTATACTTTCAGCAGTTGAGCCGCGTTCAAGAAAAATTCAAAACTCTAGAGGCAACACTTCTGAATCGCAAAGGGATCATCCTCTTACGGAACAACGCTTAGCCCCGTGTGACTAGGATGACCCGGGACACCATTCTACGTCTTGGATGGTAACAGTATTGCATTTGCCCTACTCCCCGGACATTGCAACGTTCGATTATCACCTTTCCATTTCTTGGACAATCACCTTAGAGGATGCCAGTTCAAATTCCTAGTAGAGGTGCAAAATGCGCTTGATACTTTCTTTGCTTCGCGGCCAACAAGTTCTACCGCGACGAAGTCCATGACCTTCTAGAATGTTTGCAGAATGTTGTTCGAAGGTGGTGGGTGAAAAAGGAACAGAACTTTTTTTTGGTTGCCTTTATAAAATAATCGTAGATGAAAGTAATTAATTCCTTTAAAGTAATCGCTGTTTTAACTAGGTTGCCTGCAAGACAAGAGTTGAGGAAAAATGTATGTATATGTTTCTGTTGGAAGAGCTTTGCCCCGTCTTATATATCGTTTCAGAAATTCTGTCTCATCTCATCTTGTGAGTAGGCAAATTTTTAACACTATCCGCTGTTATAGACTAAAAGTCAGGTTTTATCCAGTATGCAATACCCTTGGAGATACAAATGATGGTGTTCTGTAGTACTGTATAAAGTGTTGTTATAAGTCTAATTTTGAAAATGTTTTGAATTATTTATTTATTTATAGTAAAAGTGATTGTACTCATAAAATCTCCGACACTTTTCTCTATGTACTCAGTTGAAAAGTAAAAACAGTATTCGCAATGATTCGGTCAGTTTCAGATTCAAAAATGTTAACATAAAGAATAACCCATGCTCTTATGTAGGGGTGTAATTTTGTCAAGGGGGACTTGAGTCATTGTGTCCATTGTAAAACTCGATGAAGTGCAGTTTTTGCTACTTCATCCAGCATACATTTGAACTTCATGGGAGTTATAATTTACTTGTTGGGAGCATGTTGTATATTTTACACAACGTTTTTAACAATTAATTAATAAATTGTTATTTCACAGCAATGCTATGGTTCCGTGTTAATGTGAGTAATCTTTATGAAGAAATAGGTCCTTCTTCTTTATGCCACTGATTGTGATCAAACACAAAAAATTAATTCTGCTCTTGAAGGATGTATAATTTAATTAACCATGATTTGCAAAGATTTAAGAGTAAAACGAACGTAAGAAATAAACTATATATAGTAGAAGAAAAGACTTGTCACCATATTAGATATAAAATAGTAATGGTGGAAATTAAAACTACTTATATTAACAATAGAAGCATTCATAATTGAACTCGAAAATTTTCATTGAAAATATTAAAAATGAAGAACATACAGGAGGAAAGAATTATATTTAAAGAATGATCAAGTAATTTCAAATATGATTAGCTAAATTATTACGTAAGTATGAAGTTTTCAAAGATGGGGTACAATATACTCATACTTGTTCGAGTACATATACTATGACTAAAACTAGTCACTGTCAATAACGAGCAAGGTTTTGGATTGTACTTAAGATGTTTTGATTAACTGTGTTGAGAAATATGTCTCAGAGTACTGTAGTGGTGTTTTGTATATTCAGTCTATGGGAGGAAATGACTCGGCTCTATTGTCCCTCGTTGTAATGGTCAGGTCGTCCGGTTGACCCTATAGTTCTTAGAGCGATCCGGGTCACTGCTTAACATAAACTTTTACCTTTTGTTTGCGATTTTTGACCGACTGAAAGGAAAGGTAAAGTAATTTCAGAAATCAAGGACTGAAATAAATAGTCATTACTTGTGGGTAACAATATGGTTGTATCTAATGTTTATCATGTATGTTCACGTACGTAATATATTGTCTTGAATCTCAAAACGGAAATTTAGAAAGAAGCAAAGGGAGTGTGGGAAGGATAAACTTTTGAATTTTGTTGAACTACTTCGTTATTTATTTATCTTTATAATGCATGTTCAGTCACATACGTCATATACGATAAATTCCAAATTAAGATACTCTTTGAATACATTTTTATGTTATATAAAGAGAGAAAAACTATTTTATTCAAGTTACAGCACACTGTACTCAAAAGTAACTCACAAACTCCAAAGTTTTAAAGAGTGATTAATATGAGATCCATGTTTCATCTACTTTTTTAAATAGTACAGTCACGTGCATACATAGAGTGTATATATAAAAATTTTAGTTATATTTGATTGGTTTTGTGGGTTGTTATAGTCTTTGATATTGATTCAGAACTAATATTGGTGACTTGCAACTATCATAGTCTCATCACATAGTGTATCCATGAACTTTTACTTCTCGATCGATTTAGATCAAAATTATTATATAGGTAACTGTATAGCTTACTAAGTAAGAAGGGTATTTTGTCTAGTTGTACAGTATTTCTCACATTAACTCAAAATCATGACTGCAGTTTGTTTAGAAAATACATATCCTTCAAAAATAATATAATGTTAAAGGAATTTTTGCATAAGTTGTACTGCGAGGAATGAATATGAAAAAAATCTAGACGAATGAAATTTTTAAAGTAATTAAGGTTGCAAAATGTCAAGTATGTAGATTTGTGCAGCGAAGCAAGCATAGAATTATGCAAGTGTTATAAAGGATTAAGTAGTCATGCAATGTTAGGGTCTGTTATCGGTAGTCTTGTGAATTCATTTCCTTTTGCTTATTCCATGTTGAAATAAAAGAACGTAAGACTGACTGACAATAAGAAATAAATTTTATCTTGAGTAAAAATTAATTCAAATAAGGAAACACTTTAGACTTAACCGACTTTTTTTTAAGTGTAGCATCTCTTTCATCAACGAGGGTGTATATGAGTGGACCTATAGTTTGAGGTGGAATTTGAAGCACCGTAATGTGTTAAAATCTTTCAAGAACCTCAAAAATTATCATATGACCCCATGCACCAACATTGCAGGCTTTAGCCTCTAGATTAGCAGAAAGAACTCGAAGACTTTCGTTTTAATCAGATAATAGCAACTTGTCAAAAGCGAAAAGCGATTAATATACCTCTCCTTCGTACCAATCAATATTTATAATCTTTTAGATGTGGCGCTATGCCATTTTCGGGAGACTGCAGAAAGATATCTAAAATATCCAGAACTGGTTATGGTATACTGGCGTATGTCGTCTCACTTCGTCCACTGTTCCCATGTTTTGACATGCCTATCACTGTGAATCTCATTTATCCTTCATTATTTCTTGTCTTTTTATTAAAAGTAATTTATGGTATGACCCACCAAAGAATATGACTGTCCAAACGGCTTTATTATGTGATGACTTTCTGCACTGTAGTTAACTAATTTTTGGTGGCGTCCAAATTGCCTGACAGTGCTGGATGAACACGCTGAAGATGAGAGTTTGTAACATCTTCGGGAATCGAACCCAGGTGTGCGTGCGCCAGTTATTCGCACTAACCGTATGTCTATACATTTACTTACTTGCTATGTAGCTGGAGGAGAACTCGAGAGATACGACCATGGGAATAGTTGTAAACAGAAAGACAAGTGACCCACTTGACCGCCAGTTCTACGGTATGTATGAGCTGTGAGAAGCCACTGGGAGACGAAAGAAATACTAACGTATGGAGTTGGAGAGGGAAGAAGAAAACATGAGACATCATCAGCACCATTTATTTGAGAATGTACGGAACGTAATGACAATGAGCATGACAATTATGTCGAAAAACCATAGACAATTAACATGTGCGGTGATCGTAAACTTAGTCTGTCCAAGTGTATGCTCAAAATTGTTACCGTGTGCTGCGATATAGGCATCGAGGCGCACACGAAAAGATCACCCTACAGAATGTAGCATCACATGCAGAATGGCCACACATGCTGCAGTAATGTGTTGTTGCATATCGTCTGGTTTTGTTGGCACATCCTGATAGACAAGGTCCATCAGTTTCCCACAGAGAAAATACTCTAATAGTTCAAATCTGGAGAACGAGCCGCCCATTTTCAGTTCCTCCCCGTCCTATCCACCGATTGGGAAACATATAATTCAAACATGCTGTAATGCGTCGTGCACAGTAACCTGGGCATCTGTCATATTGATACCACATTTCCCTCGTCTGGAGCGATATGTTCTTTAATAGTGTTGACAGTTCATTTTCTGGGAGGTGTATGTGTCGGTCAGCATTCAGTGTCCCATGTACAACTAAAGGCTCAAGAAGATATTGACCCCCTATTCCACACTAGACGTTAACCTCGATGAGCGCTGGCGTTCCTGTTGGAGAAGCCAATGAGGATTTGTTACAGATATGGAAGATGAATCAAATATTCCACAGTACATGAGGACATCTGAGGCATTCGTGAAACCTGCGTTATACTGGATTTAATCCAATTTTTTAAAAAAGAAAATTATATTTTGTGATGCCATTGACTGATACATAGTTCATGCATCATTTTTCCAGTTATTTTTTGTGTATCTTTAGTCATAACATCATTATTATCAATTTCGTGTACGGTGTGAAAATACAGGATGTTGGACATCTCAAATCAAGAATTATCTCCACTTGTTCCAGACCAGTATTTGAGGAAATAATAATAATAATAATAATAATAATAATAATAATAATAATAATAATAATAATAATAATAATAGAACCGAGCATTGTGTAGAACAAGCAACAAACCCGTACGATGCTTGTGTTTATTAGTGCCAACTTTTCTGTGTTGTAACATGGAAGTATCCAAGGTTTCTCTTCTTTCAATATTCTTCTGCTTCTCCTGCACTGTAAAAAGTGAGGTGTTGAAACAACAAAAAATGACTACCAATTTAGCGTGTTACTTGTATGTTAATTCAACACCAAGCACATCGCCTTCTGAGCATATCAGAAATAACTCGTTACTACCTGATAGAATTTGCATTGATATTTATCGTTTAATATGAGCAAAGCTTTGCGAAATATATTTAGCACTTGTGCCAAGTAACAAATAATGTTCTATGCTTCCTGTTATCGATCACAATAATATTGTTGTAAACCTGTGAATCGTCTGACAACAGTTACATAAACAACAGTTCTGCCATCTTCTGTTCATACGTGCTAAGATACAAGAATAACAAATAAAGAAAATAGATAGAAGCACTGCTATTTGTGTAACTGTTGTCAGATGATTCAGAGGTTTACAACAATATTATTGTGACCGATTACACAAAACATAGAATGTTATTAGTCACTTACTATAAATGCGAAATGTATTTCGCAAAGCTTTACTCATACCACACAGTAAAAAAGATGCAAATACTCACAGCCAGTAACATGGTATTTTTGATATGCTCTGAAGGCGATGTCTTGGTGTCGAATTGACACACAAGTAACACGCTAAAGTGGTAGTCATTTTGTGTTGTTTCAACACCTCATTTTTTGCTGTGTGTATATCTAAAGCCACGTTTCCATTTTACATGAATCTTGTAGCTGTCATAAAAAAAGACCTTGCTACCCGATCTTTCTATCTACTGTTTAGATTTTACAACTTCTTGTAAGCAAGAAAGATATCACCACCCATGCAGCACTGCAGTCTACTGGACAAACAATTAACCTCCTCATTAAAAACGTGTATTTTGGCGCACTCCCCCTCCCTGTCCAAAAGAATCCGTTGTTTCGGAAGCGGCGAAACTGGTTTTTCCTTTATGTCAGCGGGATGGCGATAGCAGGTTGCAAGCAAGACGTCCCAGAAAGTTGGACACTGTTCGACTGCTTGCAAGATGGAAAAAATGTTTTATGACACTTTCAAGGCTACGTGTACACGGTGAAACATGGTAGGGTTTTAAGATTTTTTTTATTATGACAGCTACAAGTTCTTCTAACGTGGCAACCCACCTTAAGGGAGATCTTAAAGCCACATTGTCACGTTAGAAGAACTTGTAGCTGTCATAAAAAAAAAAAAAATCTTGAAACCCTACTATATTTCGCCGTGTACACATAGTCTTGAAAGGGTCATAAAACATTTTTTCCATCTTGCAAGGAGTTGAAAGATGCTTAACTTTCTGGGACGTCTTGCTTGCTATACCTGCTATCGCCCTCCCGCTGACATAAAAGAAAAAACAGTTTCGCCGCTTCCGAAACAACGTATTCTTTTGGACAAGGAGGGGAAGTGAACCCAAAATACACGTTTTTAATGAGGAGGTTCACTGTTTGTTCACTAGAGTGCAGTGCTGCATGTGTGGAGAAACCTTTCTTGCCTTCAAGAAGTTGTAACATGTAAAGAGTAAATAGAAAGACTGGGTTGAAAGTTTTTTTTTTTTTTTTTTTTTTTTGTTTATGACAACTACAAGATTCATTTAACGTGATAATGTAGCTTAATGAATTACACTTTCAGTAAAACTTCTGGATTCCCAGTGGGAGTTCATATGGTTTGGAATCCATTATAACTGTAGGTACACGTCTGATGCAGCCTTGCTGCTGAAAGGGATGGTAAACTTGAATCCAGCCAACCAAAACTGATGCAGATGATCAAAGTCTCTTATTCAATGTATTGTCCTAGTATTCGCAAAATGTTAAAAAAAAAAAAAAAAAAAAAAAAAAAAGCTGAGTTTTCAATTAAAATCTTCAGCGAAAGAAAGATTCTGTGAAATCAGTTAATCTTCCTGTCGCCGGAATTTCAAACACGGATTTTAGCTTTGCTCCCTCGTTGCTTTATGATTAGCGCACACGTCTTCGGGCGGGAATTCAGGTTCCGTTTCTGGTGGGAACTCGTGGTTCAGATCCCACGTTAAGCCGACGTTTGATGTAGCCGCGATGCTGAACGGGACCTAAACTCCAATTCATACGGCTAACGGATATTAGTCGCATAAACACATATGTTGTGTGATAATTATTATGAGAAACAGCGTTAACATTCATTTCGGTGTAAAAGCTAGCAACTTTTGGTACGATACGTTTGCATGTTCATTGTGCATTATTATTAAATATTTTATTAGCAGTCAGGACTGAAGGACATAGCAACTAGTATATCCTGCTGAGATGTAAAATGCTTGGTCACAGGCGGGAATCGTATTGGGACCTCTCAGTAGGAAGGACGAATGAAATCGAGCATCCATGTGAACAGTTTCAGTGTTACGCAGAGGACTTGCTGAACAACATTAGCAACACACACACACACACAGAAATTTTGTGACACTTTTATCTTTCGTGGTGCAGAATTCGTACTGAACGACGTTTTCCCTTGCATGTTTGTTTACACCAAATATTATGTTATTTTCTGGTTGGGAGGTATTTAAATACTACTCGATCTTACAGGTGGAAATGATACACCAGTGGGTTGATTTGTTCACACTTTTGATGGGAAACTGGAAAGTTTGCGGTGTAGATGGCTTATCTATTGTGCTTCTTATGCTCTCCAGCTGACTGCCCCCTCCTGCTTTTTTCCTCGTTTCTTTTCGACCGCCCCTTTTCTACTTCCTTCCTGTGGTAGCTGTGTCTCCTGTTTTCTCACGGTCAGGCCGAGTTTCAAGGATTCTGCTTCACTCCTGTGGGAACCGGGACCTGAGCGACCTTCCCCACCCCCAGCACTCTTGCGCGATCCCCACACTACTCCAGAGGTGACTTCAAACAATCAGGTAATTGCTATTACGGTTAATACTGGGTGAAGTGCCTCGGGGGCAAAGAGCATCCGGTGCACCTCAGAGGATAAACGCGCGTGGGCGGTGGATAGCTATGAAGGGTCCGTTAATAGAAGGACTGTTTTTATCATATGTTCAAATGCCATAACAAGTGTAATGCCCAAGTAAACAAATAATGTATTCAGTGAAGGGCTGGGGTGGTTAAGGTAGCATTTTATGCTTTCTTGTACCTAAGTACTTGTTTAGCCATAAGGAAAATTATTCTGTTTTATGCAAAATATAAACTGTAAAATTTTCTTTCGAATAATACGGGACATTGAAATCAATATTTGCATTAACAGTTAGTTTTCCAAACTTTATTTATTTGTAACTTTACTGCTAACCTTGGCTTCTGCAGTGGCTTGTCCCCGGAATTTTACTCTGCTCAGATGGTAGGGGGAAAATCATTTATATTAAGTTACTATCCGGCCATTATTCTAGTAGGTTAGAGAAAGATCTAGAAATACTTAAGTGACGATAGTAGGCATCAGCAATCGAACCAAGCACTCTTCATTATCAGGTTTGAAAACCCCTATTATCTATTCCAACATATTTACATGTAACTTCAATTCACGAAGCACAATAACTAGGGGGCGGTGGCTTAGTGGTAGAGCGTTCACCTCCGGTGCTTGGGTCCCTTGTTCGATCGCAGCTCGCGCCGTGTGGACTTTGTGGTGGACAAACACCGTGCTCGTGGATTTTCTCGGGGTTCTTCCGTTTCCTCCCACTTTCTTCATTCCACCATTTCACTCATCTCTCATCATCACCGTCTCCTTTAGCCTAACCGGCATAATCGTGGGACGTAAAACTTCAAGATTTCATTTCATTTCATTTCACAATAACTGGACCGGACTGGGGTTCAGGCTTGCATGTTGCGTGTCGCCCAATTCAAAAAAAGTCCACTTCTTCTTGGAATGTGTTTTCTCATTGTTTTATGATTTGTTAATACATAATTTCAGCATATGTATCTCATTTAATGTGTATAAGTATTTAGTTTACTATTACAAAAACTTATTTTTCTTATTTTCAGGTGTAGAAATTAAGGTGATAAAAAATAAATGATTTCCTGAAAGTTTTGTAAAGTGAACAAGAGACGTTTTGGAATTGCTCAACTTAGTCATATCATGTGAGCTTAGTGGGATGCATATATCTTATTTATGGCATTCTTTGATATACTGTCGATTCTCTCACTTCAAAATTTTATTTATTTCATTATCATAAATAAGTATAGTGTGCTTGAGCCATAGGCGCGTAATCATTGTACAGAATATTGTAGCAAGTATCCCTATTACAGAAAATGATATCTTTCATTGATTTTATCAAATGAAAATATGTAGCGTAAGTATAAACCAAACTTCATAATTGATAACTCGAGAACTAAAAGCCTGTACAACACAATATTTTAAATGCGTATTAGTCTTGTCAAATTTTGTCAGGATGAGATATTAGAGACTTTCGACAATTTCACTAAGTCCAAACTCCAATTTTGACGACCATCAGGAACCAAACACCTTCATCCGATACTTCTTCATATGCACACTAAGCTTGTCAACGTCTAGCACCATTCCAAATTGGGTCAAGATCAGTTTTTGTATTTCTATTCTAAATAACAGAGTTTTTTTAAAACGAAAACTTAACTAACGAGGAAGGTCCATAAACCGTGAGAGTTGAATTTTGATGAAAATTTGTGACAAGATTCAGTTCAAGTTACTAAGTAATGTAGTTATAGTCACTCGATGCGCAAATGCTTCATTGAGCTGCTACACCGACGCCATCTTGAAATCCAGTAGGCAATGTCCAAGAATACCCTTTTGGCACAAAAGTGAAAAAGCTTTTGATCGATATGACTTCAGTATTGTAAACCTAGGTAGAGCATCTATATGTGGGACTACTTCCAATGCATGGTCGCCATCTTGAAAGGCGCCATATTGAATCGCAGTCAAATATGATAAATAGCAAGAGGGTCACGTGGGGTATCAAATAGCACTGGAATTTACTCCTGAATCCATTTCCTTAACCAAAGTTTACATATCTGTTTTCACTTCAGAGTTAAGAGGTCTCTTACCCACAGGAATATATAAAAAATGTGCGAGTTAGGCTTATGTTATGAAACACGTTCGTGCGAGCACTTGCAGGATTTTAACTAACGCAGTAGTTAATGCAGTATAATAGCTACTAAGCAATCAAATCTTGATACTAGTAAGAGAAATCGTTAATTAAATTGAAATGTCTGTAGTGAAAAATGGAATAGCAGCACTGTAACAAATTATACCTATTTCAATGTGCGCTATATATATGAGTATGTGTGTTGCGATTATGCATAGCATTTAAATGCTGTAATATAAGTTAGTGCAACGGCACATATGACTTTACAAGAATATGTCTTGAAGTTATTAGAAAATTAATAGAAAAATTATTAGAAAAATAATATAAACTGGTGCACATAAGCAAATATCAACCTACTAACCTTTTGCTCTTCAGTTGTGATGATGGAGATCCAAAACGAAGTGATTAACACACAGCATCACGGAACAGTGCAAACTTAACAAATTCACTTTCGTCACAATCTTCATGACCACAGACACTATTTTTTACTAGTCTCCAGAACATTTGTAAATGAATCAACTATTGCTCCTGTTACGTACCCACATTTCTGCCATGTATATCAAGCATTTCCTTTAGGACTGGCGCACAAAATTGACGATACACAACAGAATGCATTTTCTTTATGAACATTCTGCTATATAACTTGTACACCTTGTACACCGAACAAGTGAACACCTGCTACAATGACTTATTTATCACAGTTTTGATATGAAAACTAGTCTTGCCCTTATTATAAGCAAGTGTTTTATCGTTAAAGGTGGAAAGATGCAGATATTTAATTATTTAATATTGTAGGAAAAAGCAAGAAAGAGGCTTGTTTTATGGATAGCAACTTGGTATTGAATCTTGTAATATTTATTGCCATCTATTTTTAGCAGGTGTGTATGTATTCTCTTATCACTAGTAGCAGAACAGACACAAGAAAAGTGAATTCTAAGTTTCCGGGAGTATCTTCTTCTAAGAATAGGCTGTGAATTGATAATTTAAATCCACTTCATTGCTCAATGCGGGAGCAATAAATCGATTGTATTTAGGCAAACTGGCAAAAAATACATTAAAGTATTTTAACTTCGTAATATGCACGGTACATTATAGGTTGTCAAGTATGAGTATTGGAAAAGAACGCAATATTCTGCAACAATGATGGTCTTTGCCTAAGGTTTCAAGATTGGAGAAGAAAACTTAACACACTATAACGGACCACGTAAAATTGCCTAAAATAGATTTTTTGCTTGATAGAGTTCAACGTCCCACACTTATACCTGCTACGCTAAAGGAGACGTGGACCTATTGATTATAGTGGAATCCGAACCATTTTGGTCGTTCAAATAATATGCACCAGTTTATATCATTTTCTAATATATATCCGAAGAATCCCTTTGGTATTCTCTGCTCGTCAGCACTATTAGGCATGTGTTTCATCGACCAGCAGTCTATTCCATCGCACTTTGAAATAGGTATAACTTGTAGCATGCTGCTATTCCATTTTTCACTACAGACATTTCAATTTAATTAATGATTTCTCTTACTAGTCTCAAGATCTGATTGGTTAGTGGCTATTGCACTGCATTAACTACTGCATTAGTTAAAATCCTGCAAGTGCTCGCACGAACGTGTTTCATAACATAAGCCTAACTCGCACATTTTTTATATATTCCTGTGGGTAAGAGACCTCTTAACTCTGAAGTGAAAACAGATATGTAAACTTTGGTTGCGGAAATGGATTCAGGAGTAAATTCCAATGCTATTTGATACCCCACGTGACCCCCTTGCTATTTATCATATTTGACTGCGATTCAATATGGCGCCTTTCAAGATGGCGACCATGCTCTGGAAGTAGTCCCACATATAGATGCTCTACCTAGGTTTACAATACTGAAGTCATATCGATCAAAAGCTTTTTCACTTTTGTGCCAAAAGGGTATTCTTGGACATTGCCTACTGGATTTCAAGATGGGGTCGGTGTAGCAGCTCAACGAAGCATTTGCGCATCGAGTGACTATTATTACGTTACTTAGTAACTCGAAGTGAATCTTGTCACAAATTTTCATCAAAATTCAACTCTCACGGTTTATGGACCTTCCTCGTAAGTCCAAACCCCAAAATTTGTTCTTGAGATGAACAGAGAATTATTTTTTCGACTGGGCTTTATTGCTGCCTTTCTATAGGAACACATACAGATATTGGGGTGTTCTAAAAATGGCGCCCACGCATAACAGAGCGCTATTCCCCAGGCCAAAATAAAGCGAAAATACCATATAATGGTATACCCTCCGGAACTCCTTCAACCACTATGGGGAATCAAAATTTAATTCTATGGCAACGTCGCAGATTAACTTGGAACCATTAATATTACTCTATGAATCCCTCAAGGTATTACATCGATTGTTACGCTGATAAATAGTGCTAATGTCAACGGCTATCGAGTTTAACTGCCTTGTGAAAATAATCTAGGTAACTGTTTGATTGGTAGATCTGCTGTATGATTCTGTATCTGCGATGTTGCCACACAGTGCAATTTACATTTCCAGACGAGGATCCGAAAAGTATACAATTATATAGCTATTTTTTTCGCTTTGTTTTGACTTGTAGAATAGATCTATGTGGTCGGTCCGTGGGCGCCACTTTTAGAACACCTGGTATGTATCAAATATCAAATTACTCGGTAACGCTGATCTCTACTACCTCCACTATTGGAAAAACTTTTTGCCGACTCTCATAATGGACGGTTGAAATGATATATATAAAGAGTGGCCCAATCAAACCTCCCACATTTTAAAGGCTAATAGAACAAAAAGTATTACAGATAAAAAGTTGTTTATTCAAAAATATAAAATGGTATTGAAAACAGTTTGTAATTGGGTTATAATCATATCAATAGCCGAAATTTTGTTCGATTACACAACCACTTAAGTAAAAGTGTATTTTTCACTACACAAAAGAACAGCATCTGGGACATTTTGCATGTGTTCATATGCCTGTTGATGTCTTAAAAAATCTATTGGTTTAAGTTCCTCTTACACTCTCCCAAGGAAGCCCAGCAGCTGCCTCACGCTTCCTTGCAGAACATTTTAGAGGCTGCAAAACAGACTGTCTCACAGCCTCAATACTCTCAGGAGTACGAGCACTATTAGGGCGGCCATAAAATTTTTCTTTTGAAGGATGAACGTATTGTTTGGAAATTCTCGACCCACTGCAAGATGGTCTTCCGATAAGGAACATTTTCGATACGCGGAATAACAAACTTTAAACGAAAACCTTTTTGCAGTGTAATCACAGAACTGCTGCTTTTGAAAAACATTTCAACTGCGTACACACGATGAGCTCCTAACGAAACCTTAATGCAGTTGAAAACAGGAGGGGAGTAGTGAGCGGAAACGTCGTCCTCCCAACCCTCTTGCCCTTTCAATGACAGCGCTACAGCCGATCAAAATGTGGAAGGTTTCATTGGGTCACCCTGTATTGTAAATTTCGTTGTTGGAACAAGTAAATAATGTATATATAATCAATTCATTATGTACAAAAATACATATAGAATAAAAAGTAAAAATAGGATAAAGAATGGCTCAAATCTAAAAATTACCCATAAAAAAGAAAGCACATCTGCAAACGTGACGTTACTGATATACAGTCTTGTTCAGAAAATCTTGGCTGCCCATCTTTCTTTAAATGCGTCATCTTCTTCTTTATATTCTTTACTTTTCATCAGCCCGTTGGAAATGCAGTCTTTCTCAAAATAAAGATCTCAATTGGCCTAAGAAAATTAACATTTATTTAATTTAATTCCAAATTTGGGTTACAGTACATAGCTTTTCACAGATAGATTGTAGCCATTTTTTAAAGAAGGTTACGTAAAAATCTTGCCGTAATTCCGGTCAGTAAGATTTATTAGCAATATACTTTACGAACATGTTTCGGTTATTCACATAAAGTATTGTAAACAACGATTCATCCTGTTTAAGTGATCATATTACAATTATTGCGAGAAATTGAACTTCCATTACCGACATGCCACATTTTGAAAACGGCGAATATACGCTGTTCTTTATGAACATTGTGTTACCGAGAGGGAATAATTGCAATGCGTTTAAACTCATAGGATTTGTAAGGCAGAGTTTGACATACGAGCGATTGCAAATTCAGCGGAATGGCACATGGCAGAACTTCTTTCGTTTCGTCTGAGGAATAATACCACGAGGTGGCTTACTCATCAAAATGAGGCAGTGGAGTGTATACAGTCGAACAAGGATTGTGTAGGCAAACGTCAGCATGCCTCTCTAACGCCAAAGTGAGCAAAATAAACATGTTCTTTTTGGGTTTGAAAAAATGCTGAGATATTGCCTCTCTCCTACGTTTTAACCCCAGACTGATTCGTTGATAAGTACATGATAGCTAATACTTTTGACCTGACACTTCACCCACTGAATAAACTTTCATTACCTATACATGTTGAGTTTCATCACATCGAAACTCTAGCACTGGGAGATGAGTTGGTTGATCAGGATGTGCCTGATTCGCGGAAGGACTGAAGTCCCTCTGGCAATCAGTCACTAGTGGGACGGGTCTGCAGTGAAATTTACCAATTCTCCCGCCACGGTTGGTAGCGCTAAAACCCATAAATCATTTAGGATAATGAGGTACTTCCATTTCGCGAACTGGCTGAGTACCTACCAGTTATATCTGCTGGTGCAGGGGACTCCCTAGCAAGTAAGAGTCTTCCAACATCTCCAGTGTTGGCACCCAAGCGTTATAAGGCTAGTTAACGTCTCGCCAGTACAGATATCAGCTACCGAATACCACTCTCTAACCACAGCCCGTCAGAGTTCAACCCAACCCGGGAACCTCTGGAAATCAGGGGGGCTTGGATCCAGGTCCTGCCTACTTCATGACGTTCAAACTCACGCAAAGATGCCGTGAACACGTCAAGGTGTTTCTGTACCTCATCCTTGACTCAACTGTATGTGTTAAATCGTTATTTGGGAGTGGGATTTGATTTCCCCGAGTAGGGTCGTACAAGCAATATTAGATTGCCTCAATTACACCTGAGAGCCGGAATGGTTACACAAGTCAATGTCATTTGGAAGTAAGTACAGTCCTTATTCCCCAGTAGAGTCATCCAAGCAATAAGGAACTATCTTGAAGTAATGAACAGAATACACAACTTTGATTGGGCACCGGGCCACACAATGTAAAAATATCACGAGACACCATAAATTTTGTTTGCATGGCGGTGACAGACCGTACAGCGTTATGACAATGTTACCTCAATGCAGGAGCGCGGTAACGAGAGTAAACTTGTCTACGTCAACGATTGAACGACGTCTGCTTAAACGCTAGATGACGGTATGCATACGTTTGTGTCGGCTCCCATTGATTGGGAACGGCAAACACCTCAGGCTCGCCTCGCTGGCATGGTTAGTGGAGCACGATTATGTTTTCGGATGAGTCCCGCTTCAACCTACTTTACGGTGAGGTCCGCATATCTGCTAGGCGCTGTCATGGCGAGCACAGTCTTCCAGCGCCAAGCGTGATAGTGTGGTTACTTACCAATAGAGGGCAATCCCGTCAATGACTGTATATCAGGTAGTGATTTGTAGTTCCAGAACTGTTCGCTCCAAAACGACGAATCCTTCGATGGAATGAAAAGATCAAATCTGAAAGGAAAAGGAACTCTGCGCCTGTCTCAAAACTTGATAATCCTTCCTTTTACGCCTCTAGTTATTACCTTCTCCTCACCCCAAAACCCAACTTTTCAATGACTTATCAGTTTCGAAAAGTGGATTTACTAGTTTAACTGTAAGCAGGAATCTGAACTGAAGAGCCACTTGAGAACTTTGAAACACTCAATTTATTTGATGCAATGAATTAGATCGAAAGAATCTAATCTGTGTTTGGAGGAATCAAATTGAAAAAGCCTAGGAAGTTGGGACCATTCAACTTACCTGAACCAAGGGATTTGAACCAGAGGAACAAATCCTTGTTTGCAATGTACTAAAAGGAATCGATTCCGAAAAAAAGGAATGAAACTGCCCATAACTAATATCAGGGAAGTTCCCTACGTAACTGGACACTTTAGTTCAACAGCACATAAGCTCGGTCACATTGCATTCCGAAATATTCAACCTTCTTTGAGGAATGATGCGTATTGCTGTATCCTTGGCCTGCAAGGTCATTTATCATGTCCCGATTTGAACGTGTGTGGGATATGGTTGGTCGGCACTATGTATGCTGTAAGACTGTGATGAACTGTGTCGATGTCTTGTGACTCGCATACAGGAAGTGTGGCAAGTGATTCCTCATAAATACATTTAACGCCTTTTTGATTCGATGCGATGACATATATAGGCTCTAAATGCAACACGTGAGGGGTTCATGCCATATTAATACATTAATATTGATTTTTCAAAGTTAAAGGTGCTGTACAGTTCTGAATTTGAAGTGAAATTTATACAACAAATTCGTTACACGACTTACATGATCACAATCACGCATGTATTTATTGTTTATTACAGTTTCCACAAACATCAATGTAATTACTATTACTGATGATTGAAAATTGTGAACCAAAATCCACATATCAATTTTTCTTTTTGAGAGGAATGCAGCAGGTTAACAGCAAATTGTGGTTGATGATAATCGTAGTTGGGAAACTTTTTTTTTTTTTTTTTTTGCGCTGTGACTACAGGCTTGACTGAATCCTTTTTAGCATATAAATTATATTGAAAATATTTTGCAGCTCTACACTTTGAAATTCATTGGTCTACGGTTCGTAACATGTTAAATCACCTGACTGACTGACTGATTGATCTGCTCCTAGTCCAAGTCACCTAAGATAGAGACTTTAAATTTGTGATGTAAGATCCCACTAAGGGAGGATTTCTTTTTTTTTTAATTTGGCAGGAAAAGGGAAAGAGGAGTGACAATTAATACAATAAAATGTTCATATCTCGGAATCTCGAAATGTTAGAAACATGAAATTTGCTTTGTAGACTTCTCATTTAAGATAATTAGAGACATGTTTCATCTTTTTTTTTTTATTTTGCCCTAGAAGAGAAGAAAAATGGTGGGGTTACAATATATTACAATTAGATAGTTATATCTCGAAATTCGTTAAGATTAGATAAATGAAATTCGGTATTTGGATTTTTCTTTTGAAATAATTAGACCTATGTTTCACCGCTTTTGATTTGCCCTAGAAGGAAAGAAGAAAGGGTGGGGTTACAATTGTCATAATTGGATGGCTGTATCTTAAAGTTCATTAAGGTTAGATGCATGAAATTTGGTAGTTATATTTTTCATTTTTAAAAATTGAGTTTCGTTTCATAGTGTAAAACTACAGTACACTTCCAAACTATTGCGAATTCAATACTGAAACATGAAGTAGTAAATCTTTAACTACACGTTGCAATACGGCATTAAGGCGGATCACCACCCGGAAGTCAGTACATATTTTAGCCCATTCCCTTAATTATTGCGCAATGAAATGTTACATATTATAATTATTGTACTATAAGATAGAGTTATCTTTCAGCTACAAGACAAAAGACTGATTCATTTGATTGTGGCTTCTGATATCAAAAAGGTAACAAATAAAAGAAAATATTTTATTCGTTTCACAATGAGCACACAAGATGTCACTTACTGTTAAATGTGACTAGAAGTGCTCAGTTTTATGAAATGTTTATTTGTGTGTGTAAAGTATTTTAAAGTAACGATCTTATTACGAAATAGATATATTGTTTGACCGTTTTTCGTGTTATGTTTTACATTTTATGTAGATATTAATTTACATTTAAGGAAATAGATTTTGAGAAGAAACTTGCGCAGAACGCCATAATGCGTTGTTACCAAATGTGTACGTTTAATTCCTGGATTCTAGCGTTGCAGTTCGAGAAGCGGAACTTGGCTGTGAATTGCGGTAAGGGTCGAAAACTAATTTCTCCAGTAAGTATCCAAGCAGAATTCCATGATTATTTCCTTTATTATCTGGCACCAGTAAACACTCGACGCTACCTGGCAACGCCGCACTATTCAAGCAGTGTTTAGTATAGCACCGAGAGCACCTAGTGATCCACCTTAAAATAAAATATAAAATCTGTTCCTCGGACTGTAAATCTATATAAAAAAGCCATTACTTGCCATGCTTCACTGTTTTATTCTACGGCAATAAAGGTTGAAACTAGAAATCGTTCATTTGAACCACTTCCGGTTTGAATATATGGCTAAATAAAGAGATAGAATTTATTCTTAAAGCCGAATCGAATGCAAAAACTGCATCTCGATATCTTACCGTTTTTGTTCTACGGAAATCAGCTTTGAAACCGGCAGTATTAGTAAATATTAACCACTTCTATTTTCGGTAGAGTATTTCGGGCTATGATGGTATGTTCTTTTGACACCCTAAATCATTTGCAGAAATCTGCTTTTCGCTATCTAGTACCAATTTGTTCTTTGGGACCGGAAATGGTTTATATTGACCACTTTTGGTTTGAATAGGTTAATGGGAGAGATGGAACCTATTCTCCAGACGCTGAATTAATCGCAAGAAACCACATCTCAATATTTCTTACCGTTCCTGATCTGTAAAAACCATTAATTAAACCGGAAATAGTAGTAAATTTCAGTCACTTCCGTGTATGATAGAGTGTCGCGGATAGTCATGGTACGTTGCCTTCAGACGCTGAATCGTTTGCAGAAAACCGCTTTTCGCTACATGTTACCGTTTTTGTTCAATGGTGATAAACGCTGAAACCGGAAATTACTAACTTTAATCACTTCCAATTTGAATAAAGGGTTAATGGAGGAGATGGAACCTACTCTTGAGACGCAGAATCTATTGCGAGAACCATATCTCGTTAGCTCTTACCATTTTTGCTGTGTACGCATTAGTATTGAAACCGGAAGTAATATTACATTTGAACTACTTCCGGTTTTGGTAGTGTGTTCAGGATAGTCATGGTACGTTGCCTTGAAACGCTGTATTGTTTGTAAAAACAAAGTCTTGTCGCTGTCTGTTATCGTTTTGTTTTCTGGCTATAAACGGTAAAACCTGTAATGACTAATTTCAACTACTTCTGGTTTAAATATAGAATTAACATAAACGGCGGAATCTATTCTTTGGAAGGTGAATTGATTGCTAAAAACTGCATCTCGATATCTTGCATCTTACCAGTTTTGTTCTGATACGTTTTGACAGACGGACGGATGGACAAACAAAGCCGTTCTATAAGAGTTGCGACATTTATGCGTGGAATAGTTTGGAAATTTTATAATTAAAAACGTGTTTTAGCGTTTTTGGATGTTTCCTCTAGAAAGGAAGAAAAAGACGGGAGGTTGCAGTTATAATAATATGATCATATCTCGAAATCCCTTAAGATTAGAGATACGTTAGGGATATGAGAAGTACGAGGCCGTAGGTCGAACAAATGCAAGGCGATATGAGAAGTACGAGGCAAAGTTCCCAGCTGGCCGAAGGCTAGTTGTCAGTATTCCGGAACTACTTCCAGAAAGATAATTTTAAAATAGGTATAGAGAAATGCAATTTATTCTTTTTTGTACTAAATGAGACTATAAGGCTGAAGTTGTTTGCAAAGCGGAGAAAGAATGAGCAGTTATATGCAGATGCGCACCACGGAACAATACTTCTTGCACACAGTAAAAATAGAAGTAGATCCTAAATGAGCCTTTCGTTTCAGGTTTTGTATGCGTAAAATGTCCGAAATTGCGAGTGCAAAAGGGGAGATAAATATATTGTAAGGATCCCCACGTCATAACAGAAACACGTGTTATTGATTACAAACGATGAAGCAGACGAGAAGTAAACACGGAAGACACCGAGGGACGCCGAAAGGAGATCACGAAAGGACCCGAAGAGGACAAATAAAAGAGGGACCATAGAAGTACCTGGTGTCAGTCGAGCAACTGATCAACTAACCACCACTTGCTCTGAGGTCGCATTGGACTAGGAGTACAAATTTCCTAAACCCTATGTCGCACTGGACTAGGGATCCCAACTATATCTGAAGCCTCGCGAGGCTGCAGTGAGCTGAGGGGGTTATCCACAAATTTCACCTATAAACCTTGCTAGTGTTCTGAATGCTGCCATGAGCGGAAGGGGCACCCGGCAAAACATCGATAACCCTTCATCTGGTCATTAAAAAAAGACACTACTTATTCTTTGTAAATCAAAGACATTTTTTATTTAGGAGTTTTTGTAATAAAATTGGTGAACGGGAAAAGACTGGCCCGGACCATCATTTAGTCTCTACCTATAAAATCGTTGCGATATACGGTACATAGAATTGTATTGTAAATTTTGATATTTGACATTTTAAGATGCGTTAGGAATGGAGTTCATGTAAGTCTTCTGTCACAGGCATGTTCACACTAATGGCGTATTATTCAGAATAATCCTTTTATTCTGTTTATCCATCAGAAGCGTACATAACAATAGATCAAGTTCAAATGCTTTCTCTTTTTCTAATTTCTATTTTTTACCACCAACAGAGTCTTATCTATCTATTAAAATGCTAGAATAGCAACAAAAGCGTTTTTTTTTCCTATGCCAGCGAAAAGCCAGCAACCGTTAGAAGGTTGCACCCTCTGTGCGAGATTATGCAGATCATTCATTGGAGCTCAGTTATCATTTGATGGGCTATGAGATGTTCGTAAAGTAGGAGCAGGATGTTTTATTGTATTTTCATTAAATGGGATTTAATCGTCATTTTATTCAGGTTCTATTTTATTTTATCATTGTTTGAAAAAAAGAAAAAATGGGAGAAATAAATGAAAAGAGAAACATGAAGTGCACTGTCACAACACAACACATACGTGATAGATAGTTAGTGTAACAAATGAATGTTATCTTCTGCCCAACTCTGGACGTGATGAAGACAAACGGGTGTCCTGTTAAGACATTGAGGTTCTTACTGTGCAGAGAATGAGGGTCCTATATAATGAGGAACGACGGATGCTGAAAAAGCTGCAACTGGGTCTAAATTCGGATGATCAGGAGGTAGGGTATAGCGGTAAAGTGGAAAGAGTAGCGACAACGGTGTATCCAGTAATTTGTGAGGTGGATTGAACGGGATGTCTGCTTGCATTGTGGTGAGGAGTAAGGGATGCCGGGACTCGTATCTGTTAGTAATATACTTTGTCCGTAAAGCTTCAAGATGAAACAGAAGATGTGGAAAAGGCATAATTTCGTAAAGATCTTGAGTAGGACTAGGGATTTTTATTCTGTAGGCTATTCGTATGGCATGTCGTTCTAGTATTTTCAGTTTTTCATAATGACACTAGAGTGCGGCTATCCATGCAGTGAATCCGTAGGTCAGGACTGTCGTAAGAATACTTTGTAGGTGTTAAGATCGGTATTAGCTCGTGGTCCCCAAGTAGTACCCGTGAGGCGTTTGAGGAGATTAGTCCTGTTATATGCTTTCTGTATTACATTCTGAAGGTGAGAGCGCCAAGTGAGGTGGTGGTCAAAAATAATTCCCAGATATGTTGCATGTTTAGCTGGATGAACCTGCATGTTATCTACTTGGATATCCAGTAGTGAAGGATTTCGATGTACCCGTGATCTGCGTTTTGGCGGGAGAAAGACTGTTGTTTGTGTTTTATCTGGGTTGAGTTTCAGACTCCACTTCGTACACCAGGTGAGAAAAGTTTGAATTGCTGCATTAATTTCAGTACTTATACGATGAATAGTTCGGCCTAATCTAAGAAACGCATTATCGTCTGCATACTGAAAAATATGTGTGTTTGGCGGCAATGGTTGCATATCTGCTACATATAGAAGATGAAGCAAAGGGTGATAAGGCAGACCCTTGTGGTACTCCAGAGAGAATAAATATCGCGTGCGAGAGAGTGTCATTAAGAGCGACATAGGCAATACGGTTGTGAAGAAAATTATAAATAAACCTGATGTATGATATGGGAAGTGTCAGACGGATAAATTTATATACAAGAGCTGCATGCCATACCTTATCGAATGCCTTTTCCAGGTCGAAGAGCACTAGACAAGATGGAAATTGTGTATTAAACTGATTGGTAATAATATTAGACAGACGAAGTAACTAATCATTGATACTAAAACTGGGGCGGAAACCAGCTTGATGTAGAGGGGTTATATTACGTTCTGTTAGATAAGAATGAAGGCGTCGGAAAAGGATTCCTTCAAGAATTTTGCAATACACAGAAGTAAGTTGAATAGGCCGGTAAGAAGAAACAGTATTTGGTGCTTTGTGTGGTTTTAGGAACATCAGTGTTTTGGAAGTCTTCCACTCACAAAGAACAAAGCCTGTCCGAAGGATGAATGTATAAATGAGAGCAAGAAGGTAAAACAACTGATAAGGCGCTTCCTTAATATGTCGATAAGTAATCCCATCGAAATCAGGTGCAGTATTTTTCTTGTTCTGGACAGTTCGAGTGATATCCGTTACTTTAATTGGTGTAGTAAGAGCAGGCTTGTGCGAGAGAGTGTGATAGATGTCAGGTTGAAGACGTAAGCTGTCGAAATTAAGTTTCTCAACTGAATGAAGACGCTGAGAGTATGCAGGTGGTAATGGAGTAAAAATTCCCTGGAGATATGTTGCAAAAGCGTCGGCTTTATCTTTGTCACATTGTAGAGGGGAATCTTTATCTATTAGCGGATATGAAGTACGAGTGGATTGTCCTGTGAGCTGTTGGAAGCGCTTTTGTTGGGAACCACTCATCCAACAAAAGCGCCTGAGCTCCACCTGATTTCAAACCTTTGATTTACGGTTATTTGTGATTTCACGTTTAACACAAATATTTTAAACTATGTGTACTTTAAATAAATTATTTAAGTAGACCTTTTCATATAAAGTTTTTTTTTTTAAATTATTGTTCAAAGCCTTTGTATTTTTAATAAGCCTTTTCCAAAGTCAATGCAAATGAATTGTGCTGCCATCTTTGGAGTTCTTTTAAACTATAGGTTTGTGGGCGTTTATATCTTTGTGGCCAATCCTTTCGACAATGAGATCTCGAAAACTACAGGCTCTAGAAAGATGACGTTTTCACTGACCGATTGCAAATTTTGTGTAGATTGTCCACTTCTAATTGAATATTTAGAAAACATGGCAATTATTTCTTTATTATATTTTTACGTGTACACTGGAAGTGTTGAAATAAAAAAAAAATAACTGACGTATAATATCTTACACAGTATACATTCCAACACCACATAATCGTATATGGGGTTGCATACCTCTCAGTCGTTCCTTTCATGGCCAAATGATAATTAAAAACGAACGATAGCCATTTCTCCACTCTAACACTAAGCTGAATCTTTATTGTTTGGAGTGTTTTGCCAAATTAACATCATATACCACTGACATTATAATTAATTGTTTGTGTAATGTATTTGCTTATTACATACTGCATGCAAGAAGAAAGAAAACATTGATCATACATTAAAGCTCCAACCGGAAGTAGGTTCAAATCTTGCAAACGGTGCGAGATATTGAAAAAGTAATCGACATAATCTCCCCTTTATGGTACCTCTTGCCAAATTATATCAAGACGTCTTTCACTAGTGTCTGTAAAGGGACATTTACTGGTGTAAGGAATAACAAGGAGACTCATGCTTATATGTGAATGATGCGCTATGTAGGGAGCGCAGGTTCAGGTATCACCGGGAATAGAATTCGGGGCCGGTTGTACCGAAGGCGAGAGCGTTAACCTTGTGGGTAAGGAGACATGCACAGTGGTAAGTGTAAGTCATTCTGTAGTAAATTTGAGGGGAAAGTCTAAACTAGAACTGTGTTATAAATTATTCTCATTTATTTCCATCATAATTATATCTGTATTCCAAGAGTACATCCACTCAGAAAAGTATCTCCCCCCTAAGTGCTCTAATTCCATTACGTGAGCTCCAAGTCATTTGCAGTTGTGAGAACGCCTAGACAGATGCAACCCAACTTACACGTAACTTTTCTCGGTACTGACAGGAGTTGGTAGCACTGAGTCAAGTATTTATGCAGGTAAAATTGAGTAGATGACACACGAAACATTTCTCCTTATTCTGAGATCAATCTCTCTGGTTCGGAGCGTGTTGTCCAATGAACATCATATGTTAATCTCAATATTGCTGTGTACGTAATGTATTATTTCCTTATATACTGTATATTCTAAGAATAAAGAACACTGATCACATATGAATCAGAAAATGCTTGGAAGTAGATGAAAATATCAAATCTAGAACAATTGTTCGAAATAAGTTTGTAAATCACTGTTTCCATTGACAGACCTTTTTCAGTTCTCCTTAGTCCAACATCTTTTTCTTTCTAGGGAAGAGAAGATCTTGCTTGTCACGCTGAGTATACATTGAAATTGAAATTGAAACATGAACACTTGAAAAAGTTTTGATCCTGGCTGGGATTCGAACCCATGTCTACCGAATAGAAGTTGAGTGCGCTAACGACTCACCTGCCGCGCAACTTAACCTTCCACCCAAACTAATACCTAGCTAAAATCGTTCATGGAAAAATATAAACAAGATACTCAAATATAACAAAAACAAACAAATATAAACGAAATATAAATAAAAATATACATAAGAAAATATAAGCAACTTGTGTGAGTATCTTAATGACTTGCTCGACATTTCCTTGTTTAACTCAAAAACAAGTTATATAGACGTTCCTCAATGAGAAAAATATCACGAAACGTTCTTGAACTTGAGGCTAGGTCACCGGCAGAGCCGTAACTTGTGGGGTGGAAGAACAATTCTTTGGAACTCATTTTTGGCCCATACTGTAGCAGTAAGGACGTGTTTTGCTCTTATGTATTCATCAATTCTTGTCCAAACACGTTACTTCCAAGACAGTTACGAATGAAGTTGTTACGGACGACGTAATTTTGTGTTGTTGTTATTTCACCTGTGAAGGAAGTCGTCTCAACTCTTAGACCCAGAGAAATTGAATATTCTTCATGTTAGTATACATCAGAAGTATCAGTATTGCAAATTGTAAAAATTTGCTGAATTGACACAGCCTGTATTGAACTCGCGTCCCCAACATTATGAAACTAACGCTTAAGCCACTACTCTAAGGCATCACACTTTTCGGAGAATGAAAAAATGGAGCTGCAGTGAATTCAGTAATTACATACTTTTACGATTCCAGTGTAATAATGCTGACACTTTCTGATTTCAGTCATGATAAAATAGTAAAGTATTATGCAGAAGGAACAGTTCAGAGAAGTCAACTTTAAGTTGACAACTCATATGTACGGTGCTCTCGCCTCGGGCACTGATTTTTCACGGCACGGCATTGGACAGATACTCATATTGATTGGAATCTGGTGTTTCTGGGCACTGGATTATTTTTTAAGTTAACTAATTTAACGAACTTTCCTCAGTACCTTGCTTCCTAATTTGAAGAGTTGTACTCACTTTTACAGTTTTCCCACTAACTCTTTAAGAACAGGGACAAAAACGTAGAAATATTGAGGACAGTAAAAATCACAAACACTATTCACGCGTTCTTGCCTTGCCTGAAGTAAAACAACAAAATATGGTGAACATGCAATTTTTGGTCTTCCATCTTCTATATAGTGTCAAATCCAGAGTTTGAGTGGGTCAAATGGATCGAGTTTTCTGAGTGCGTCAGTAGATCGTGGGTCAACAGCATGTGACCTACGGCGACCCATCATCCAGCGTGACCCACTGCGACCCACCACCCACCGACCCACTCTGCTCACTGCATTGTAGACATCATCTTTTGAACAGCATATTTTTTCACCCTCGACCCTAGCCATAGAAACTAAAAACACGTTTCTGATTGGTTGCAGCTTGCGATTGTCCAAACCTTCTGGTGTATGTATTGTGTATTATAGTAGTAATAAAAGAACGTTGTCACTTTGTTGAAATTGAAGGAAAAAATTGAAGAGGCAGTTGAGATTAAATTTACATCATGGCAGTCAAGGTGGAACAAAACGAGAACCTGCAAGGCTTCTAACCCGCTCCTCCTCCTCCTCCTCCTCCTCCTCCTACTACTACTACTACTACTACTAGTACTATTACTACTACTACCACTTATACTGTTTATTCGTATACCAAAACTCCACACGTAACGTAATCATTTTCTTGAGTATTATTTTCATCTTACTTTAATGAAAAAAGTGTTTTGAAAATTTGAAAAATAAAATATAAAAATTAAAAACTTTCCTTGGCCCGGGGTTTGAACCCACACCAAAAGCAATTATAATTACTAGCCCATTGCGCTAGTACTTTCGGCCACGCCAGTAACAGACACTTCATTTTTGGTATATTTCTGCTACGTGGCGAGAAACGGGTAGCTCCAAGAAACAAGAACCGCGTATTTAGCTCCTATGAGTAGGGTCGAGCGTGATTTAAAAATATGTTTCTGAACACTGGTCAATTTGTCTACGTTTTACTTTCAAGTTCACCGTTTTCCTTTTTCATTTGATTCTCTTTACTTACCTGAGTTGACGATCACTAAGTGAAAAAAGAACTTGAAACATTTTGGATATTGATATTTGTAATTGTAATAATAGCAATAGGATGTATACTACTACTTGTCTTTCGAGACACAACCTGTGAGTTTTAAAGGAGCTAACTACTGGAAACAATACATTTTTAATCACTGTAATATATAAATTATTGCATAAAAATAAATGTAACTATGTGTGCCTTATCATCACGGCCAAATTGCAGTCAAATAAAATGGCTTTAGGTATATAGTTAGGCCTTAATCTAAACTGTGATGTTATCATATTGCGTTCATTATAATAATGTCCTAAGGGATAGTGGGGATCCGAATATTTGCGAAAAAAAATGAGTATCTCACAATCCGTTAAACTTACGGAGCTGAAATTCAGTATATTAACTCTTTATTCAAAATGAACAGAACGTCTAGCATTTTTAAACATTATCCTTTATGGGGAGGGGTGCACTTTCTACATATGGTAAATAGATAGTGGGTTAGTTTGTAAAAATTATCGAAAACGATCGATATTCGTTGAGAAACAAGTTCAGAAAGAAGAAATACAGCCGAGTTTGATTTCCGGCGGGAGCTCATCTGTTTCGGATTCACGTTAATCCGTACTTCATGCAGTAAGCGTCGGTGGACCACTGATGGGCAATTAGCGACATCTCGCCAAAATCTTGCGGCCCCGTTCCGTTTTAAAAATTATACCACCAGTGGCAGACACGCGACAAAACGCCAATAAACCACAAAATTACTCCCTCAAAATATGTTAAATCACTTATGTGCGTAATTCGTTTACATTAAGGAGAGTCTGAAAAACACTAATAAAGTTTTAAAGAAGTGTCCCGGGGTGGGCGCGAACCACCAACCTTTGAATTACTAGGTGCGTGCTCTTCCGACTTGGCCACGGAGGCGATGGAGAAAAAGTCGCTTGTAGAGGCATAAATTCTTGAGGTATTTTTAATTTGGCTAATCAGAATGCTCCTGTAACCATGTATATTAGACGATAACCGTTTGAGATCAGATAAAGTCCGTTCGCATGTAATTTTATAACAAAATTATGCGCGTCTATTTCATGGTTTTCCCATATTCACTTTCAAATAATCGGCTACAGTTGTCATCTAAATTCATACAATTATACACACCCATCTCAAGATTTTTCACTTCATGATGTACAGCCAGGAGTTACTCTTGACCCCCGTAGGTCACTTTAGGAACAATTCGTCAGGAGAAAATAATGTACAATAATAACTGCATGCACATGACTGGGGATAGGTCGTGTTGGTCCCTTCGCGATTCTCCGCGACAAATCGAAGAAGCGCGGACGAAAATGAAGTCGTCGCTGCTATACGGCGGTAACTTCAATATCCCGGCTGTAGATATCTCTTTCGACTAGAGGAAACCCTGCCGCCAGTGGCACACTAGTGGCAGTCCTTCGACGCGTCGCTATAGCGACGATAGACATTTACCGGCAAGTGGGGCCACTAGGTGTTGGCGACGTTTATGGCATAGGGTTTCTATGCGAAATTCAAAATTCACATTTGAATTTGAATTTTTCAATTGTTACTTTTTATTTTACAGTTTTTTAAAAATATAATACAACTTGTAGAGCATTCTTTAAGCTTTCTAATGGTGTTCATTCCACGTCTCTAGTGCACATATTAACCATTTTATGACAATTTTTAATAATCACTGTAACTCAAAAAATGCCCTTTTTGACATTTTTGAACACCCTGTATGGGGACACTTTCAGAACGAGAGAGAGGTAATATTTGGGATTTTTCATCTCCCACTGTAGTCAAGCTGTGCTTTTTTTTATTTTTTTTTATTTTTATTTATTTTTTTTTTTTACAAAAATCTGATATGTGAAGTCTGATGATTTGTTGATTTGACATGGAATTTCCCATTACTTACTTTTACATTTTTCCCAATAACTCTTTAAGAACAGAGACAAAAGCACAGAAACATTGAGGACAGTTAAAAGCAAAAACACTATTCGCGCGTTCTTCCCCTGCTTGAAGTAAAACAACAAAATATGGAGAACATGTAATTTTTGGTCTTCCATCTTCTATGTGTTATCAAATCTGTAAAACCAAACCAAACAATGAGCAATATTAATACACAAAACGCTCAACATCTTAGCTATTCATGACATAACTATTGCATCATCCGAATAATTCCAGTATATCCACAAATCATCACTTCTCATATTTTACGGAAATACGTCATGACTTTTCCGACAACCTGATACTTTAAATGTTGTTAATACGCAAAGTTCATTGATCTCATCGCTTATTCACTTAGTCTTTTATGATCATCAAAACCTTTAGGGTACTTCCCGTAGATATAGAAAGGTGAAATATAGTATCCAGGCTTGATGTAGCATACAAGTAAACAAATAGAAAGTAACAGGATAATATTTCCCTCCGCCAAGTCCCCTTGAATGGAGTATGTTGATTATTCAAGAAAAGGACGTGAAATTTAATCTGAACATTCGTAAAATATAAAATATGCAGCAAAGTCTCGACTTTGCAATAATAATAATAATAATAATAGACGAATAACAAACTTACAATATCAATTACATAAACAATACCTTCCAACAAAGAAAAAATAATAAATGCCACTCCAGGATTCGAATCCGGGTCACTGTAATGGCAGTTCTCTGCTCTCACACTTTGCCATCAATTCCCCAGACAAAGGTAAGAAAATAAACTAGTAATTATGTTAGATAATCATAGCACACACTATTTCTACATGTGTTGATATAATTGAAAGAATGTGAAAACACTTTCTATCGTCTTTTCTTCTTTGGAAACTAGAAGGTAAAGAAGAATTGTGGGGATGGGCACGAGCGAGTTCGAGCGAGTTTTCACTCAAACTCGACTCGACTCGACTCAAAACAGACATCTTTGAGCTCGACTCGAATAATTTCCTCCAACTCGATTCGAATTTGACTCGAGTTTCGATTCGAGTCAAGTGAAAACGAGGAAAATCGAGCCAAATGCTGTGTGTAGTTTCAAGTACTTTCTTCAAGTATCCTACATAAACAATATAATTATTATCAATGGTGCTACTACTGCTACTACTTTACTTATTATTATTATTATTATTATTATTATTATTATTATTATTATTAGAACAACATGTATAAATATGAAAGATAGGTACATCTCAATACTAAACACTAGTTGACTTCTGACCTCGGTAGACGTGAAGTCGAGGAGGCAAGGACATCTTTCACGAGGTTCTGGATTTGAGTTCCGGAGAAGCAAGCATGCGGGCTCAAACCAAAATTCGTTACAAATTAGAGGGCGCCGAGCAAACTTGTTCAAAACTGCTTGACTCGGGTTTAGGGTTTTCAACGGCTCGAATGGATCAGCTCACATCTCATTCCCTATCGAGCCGAGCCAGTAGCTCACCCACCCAAGCCGGCTCGAACCGAACGAAACCGAGCTGATGGCTTACTCCAACCAAGCTGGCTCGAGCCGATGGCTCACCTGAGATGAGTAGGTGCCTCATCTAAACCAAGTCGGCTCGAGCTGTTCGCTCAGTTGAACGAAGCTGAGTCGGTTAACGTCACTACGCGGGTTGGGCTGCTTAGCCTCAAATCTTCGACCGTGCAGGTCTTAGAATTTGTGGTAAGAAATACAGTATATACTTATTTTAGTGCTTACGACATTTGAGGCTGTCTCGTTATAAAAATCCATTGTCGTCTTATTAGTCGATACGAGACGAGATGCGAGCAATGTCCCATCTCATGAGCAACACTAAAAATATTCCACATTACTGCTTACATTTCTCATAGCTTTCGCTTTCCAGTCTAATCAGGTAATGATTTCAAAACGAGCTAAACGAGCGAGCCATTTATCAAACTCGACTCGACTGAAACTCGACCTCAGAACAGTGACGACTTGGAACTCGACTCGAGAAAATTACCTTTGACTCGATTCGTAACTCGATTCGAATTCGCTTGGAGTTTCGAGTCGAGTCGAGTTTTAGCTCGACTCGAGCCCATACCTTAAGAATTGTAATGTAAATCGGGACCATCGCTGAAAACTATGACGTAGCCTTAACTTGAAGAACGTTTTCTGATGTTCCTCATTGAGGAACGTATATATGTTTTTTTTTCTTTTTCTTTTTCTTTTTTTGGTTTAAAGAAGGAAATCTCGAGTAAGTTATTGTGACACTCACATAAGAAACGTTTCCGTATAGAGGGATAAATCGTTGAGTCCTTTTAATTTGACCAACAGAGCGCTCCTTTAACCGTGTATATTCGACTGTAACCGTTTGGGATAAGATAAAATGCGTTCGCCATATAATTTTATAATGAAATTACGCGCATCTATTTACTTTATTTCATAGTTCTCCCATATTCACTTTCTAATATTCGGCGAGAGTTGCCATCGAAATTCATACAATTATACGCATAATAATAATAATAACGTAAATAATACCTTGCAATAAAGCAAAAATAAATGTCACGCCGGGATTCGAACCCGGGCCACTGAAATGTCACTTCTCTGCTTTCACACTTTGTATGAGGAATTGATGGCAAAAATAAAAAAATAAACTAATAGTTATGTTAGATATGTATAGCACACACTATTTCTACACGTGTTGATGCAATTCAAAGAATGCAAAAATAATGTCTGCCGGCTTTTCTTCTTTAGAAACTAGAAGTTACTATGAGGAAGAATTGCAGTAATGTAAATCGGGACCAGCTAAAAAGGATGAGGTAGCCTCATCTTGAAGAACGTTTCGTGATATTTTCCTCATTGACGAAGGTATATATCACTTGTTTTTAAGTTAAAGAAGGAAACCTGGAGTAAGTCATTGTGACACTCATAAGGAACATCTCCTTATACGAGTATTAGCAAGAGTATTTTGTGTATAGTCTTACATCCAATGCTTTTAACTAGCTAATAATTTAGGTGAAAGACAAAGTGACGCGGTAGGTAAGTGGTTAGCGCTTTGAACTTCTATTTGGTGGACCCAGATTCAAATCCCGGTCAGGTTCTAACTTTTTCAAATGTTTCAATTTCAATTTCTATACATACTCAGTTTGACAAGCAAGATCTTCTCTTCTCCAGAAAGAAAAAGATGGAATGAGGAGAATTGAAGAAGATCTCTCAAAGAAGGCAATCATTTACACACTTATTTCCAGAAGTTGTTCTAGATTGGATATTTTCAGCTACCTTCAAGCATTTTCTGATTCATGTGTGGTCAGTATTTTTATTTCCCTAAACATACAGTATATAAAAAAACAATACATTACATACACAGCAATATGAAGATAAATATGTTGTGTTCTTTGGAAAACACGATCCGAACCATAGAGATTTATCTTAGAATGTAGAACTATTTCGTTAGTCACCTACTTTACAATTTTAAATGGATAGACACCTGGATCAGGGCTACCAACTGCTTTCAGTGCCGAAAAATGTTACGTGTAAGTTGGGTTGCATCTGTCTAGGCGTTCTCACAACTGCAAATTACCTGGACCCCAAGTAATGGAATTAGAGCACTTAGAGAGGGAGATACTTCTGTGGTTGGGTGTACACTACTAGTCCTGCGTTAGGCCTAATCAAAATATATCAAGCCAAAGATCATCTCCCTTATAACTTCTGATATATTTATTTCATATTGCTTCCCAATTTCCAACTAGCTTTTACATTATTAAAAGTACATAAAACTGATTCATACGTAAATATTATCTAAATTGATATATCAATTTCCCATCCACAAAACAACATAATAGCTTCCTAATTTACCAATCCATCTTAAATATACATACATTTTAATTTAACATCTTTTCACAGATTAGGCCTAACTCCTGTTGAAGCCTAATCACAAAATGGCATGTGCAATTATTCCGTAACATAACGATTCCAATCTCAAGAACCTAATTTCGAACACGCGCCTTATACCATACAGGACTCATTCATAACAGGAAGGAGATTTATGGTGATAACAGAACGATGCGCTGAGTAAACAGCGCAGGTTCAGCTAGTACCAATTAAAAACGCTTGAGCTCCACCCTATAACTTTGGCTTTCAAATCGTCTATATGTGATTTCACGTTTAACAGAGATAAACATTTTAAGTGTGTGTACTTTAAATAAACTATTTAAATAGATCTATTTCAATAAGTTTATGTTTTAAAATTATTGTTCAATGCCTTCGTATTTTAAAAAGCCTTCTCCAAAATCAATACAAATGAATTGTGCTGCAATCTTTGGAGTTCTTTTAGACTATATGTTTGTGGACGTTTATATGTTTGTGGCAAATGCTTTCGATAATGAGATCTCGGAAACTACAAGCTGTAGAAAGATGACGTTCTCAGTGATCGATTCCAAATTTTGTGTAGATTGTCCAGTTCTAATTGAATATTTAAAAAAGTCCGTTATTCTTTATTGCATTATTTAGGGATACATTGGATGTGTTGAAATAAGGCATGACATCATATGAGTTATACATTCCAACACAATATAGTTGTATAGTGTGGTTGTATATCTCTCAGACGTTTGTTTCAATGCCAAATGCTAATGAAAAACGAAACCTTTTTTCCAGTATGAATCTTTATTATTTGGAGTGTTTTGCCCAATGAACAACATGTATCACTGACATTATAATTAATTGTGTATGTAATGTATTTGCTTATTACATACTGCATACAAAAAGAAAGAAAATACTGATCACTGATTAGAAACTCCATTTCGAAGTAGGTTCAATCTTGCAAACGATGCGAGATATTGAAAAAAAATAATCAAAAAAATATTCTGTGTGTAGTACCCCTTGCCGATTTTTTCAAGACGTGTTTCACTTGTGTCTGTAAAGGGACATGTACAAATGTTGCAGGAATCACAAGGAGATTCATGCTTATATGTGAATGACACACTGTGTACAGAGTGCAGTCTCAGCTACCCTATATATTAAAATCCTAGCAAAGTTTATGTTTGTGGTCAAGAGAAGTTTATATGTTAGTTTCTAACCCTTTCGACAATGAGATCTCAAAACCACATGTGCTAGAAATGTGCCCTTTTCGCTGGATTCCAAATTTTGTGTAGATTCTCCAGTTCTAACTGGATATTTAATAAATGTGTTCGTTGTTTCTTTATTACAATTTTAAGAGTACACTGGAAGATTTGAAATAAAAAAAAGAAGCATTATATCCTATGAGTTATACATTCGAACACAACGTAGTTGTATATGTGGGTTGTATATCTCTCAGGCGTTTTGTTTCATGGCCAAATGATGATGAAAAACGAAAGATAAAGTATAACAATTTCTCCAGTCTAAGACGAATCTTTATTGTTTGGAGTATTCTGCCGAATGGACGTCATATATTACTGACATTGTAATTAATTGTGTATGTAATGCATTTGTGTATTACATATTGCATGCAAAAAGAAAGAAAACATTGATCATACATGAATTAGAAACTTCAATTGGAAGTAAGCTCAATCTTGCAAACGGTGCGAGATATTGAAAAAATAATTTAAAAAATCTTTCCTTTGCCGATTTTTATCAATATGTCTTTCATTTGTGTCTATAAAAGGACATGTACAGATGTTGTGAGGAAGAATGACAAGGAGATTCATGCTCATATGTGAATGATGTTCTGTGTAGAGAGCACAGGTTTAGCTAGTATCCACTATTATAGTTTATTTCGTGGTCCACTTTTCCTTATTTCCCACGTTGAGGCACAGTAGCTCCCTAGGATTCACCCTGGTGCTGTGTGTCCTGATTTGATTCCAGGTCACGTAGGTTTTTGATGGACATCATCATTAAGTGCACATTCTCCTGAGTCTTCTACATTTTAGTTCCACCAATTCAAAAATAATCCATTTTCATTTGTCATACTTCTTCTTTAGCTTAAACTATAATTGTGAGACGCTAAACTAAACTTTTCATTTTATTTTCTGTTGTTTTTAATTGGGTTTGTGAAGTAACAATATGAATAAAAATTTGGCTTATGTTCACACTGATTATCCGACCCACTAGTTCTCCCTTTTCCCCCACAAGCACCGTGTCAGGATTGAAATAAATTATTCAGTAAGTTCCTGCAGGTTTGCTCTTTAATACAAGGTGACAAGTTAGTGAAATGAAAATAGTGGGAGGGAGAGAAATCCAACACAGATTCACATCATTTCCACCGACGCTTTGCCACTTTGAGTTTATAAAAGTTCCTTTTGACTAAACGATTAGCACTCTCGCCTTTAGTGCCAGAGGTTCAGATTCTATCCCCAGTGAGAGTGTATCTGCTTTGAGTCTCACGTAATGCTATAGGCCCACATCTCATATAGATTTAAGGATGAAACGGGACGTTAAATTCCAAACAAATAAAATAAATAAATAAATAAATTTGTGACGTCAGTTCCACCCGATACGTAGCCTGTTGAAATTAGTTTATATGTAGATATTAATCTGCATAAATATGCTTGTATGTGATCTTTTTGTATTATTGTTAACCATACATGTGGCCCTGTGAGGCATGCCCTGAGATTTTTGCTTTTGTAATTACTATGCCTGGCCTTGAAAACATAGCCGTAGGTGCTTGATGCTAGGAATCTTCTATTTCGTGGGGACTGTGAGAAACTTTTTGTAATCTTCCTACACTCTTTTGAAATATATATATTTCTCTTTTCCTTTTCTTTCTTTTTTATGGATTCTTAAGTATTTTGTGTAAATGCCACCATTACCAATACCTACAGTCGACGAGTAGTGGTAGCAACATAAGCTAATGCAGCCGAAGTTTCCAATTCGTATGAAAGTGCTTGGCGTTCTTCTCTTTTTAGCATCCACCGCTGTTCCCCCTTCCCGCTATTTTCTGTCGTAGTGAATGGGTTGGCAGCTATTGTCGCTGAGCCAGTGCGGGAGGGGCGGGAACTCCAAAGTGGAAGTAGGCTGTGGGAACTGAGTGACGTCAGGCGGAGGGGGTGAGGTGACCCACCCCGAAGTCCCGAAGTTCCCATTGCAGCACAGTATACAAGACAGCGTGCTCGCGAAGAGAACTGGATCACGTGGGGCCAGTGTGTATGTGTGGTGTTTTGAAAATGTGTTCATTGCCCTAGCTGGGGCTGTGTTATTGATACTGAGAAAGTGCTAGTGTTATGACAGTTTGGTGTGTCGCATTTACTTGCAGTTATTCGAATTTTGAAGTAATCGTTAAGGATGCCTGTTGTAATGGAAGAAACCGGTAGAGGGTCACATAGTTGGGTAAGTAAATTAGATGTTAAAATATTAGTTTGCACGCCGGATTCGGTGTACCGTGAGTGAAATCGTCTGCTGTGAAATGCGTTTTTCCCACCTCCGAAGGAGAGTTACAACACGTGGTTTTGACTGAGCATGCGCGGAATTGTAGCAAAACATTAGTGCAGGATTCCTGTTGCTGTTTTAGAAAATTTCCTTAGCGATGATAGAAATTCGTATGAATTGTTGAATTTTGTGGTAGTTTTCTCTTTTTCCGTGTAATAAAGCGTTAACAATGCATCTACCAACTTATAATTGTAAATTTTCGTGCTGCAGATCTTAATATACACGTGAGGATGAAGTTGCTATTTTTTAAATAATATCACTATTGATTTTTTGGAGACCAGATTATAGTGAAAGCTTTATTCGTTTATTTTTTTTTAATTCTTTTAAGAGGGAATGACATTTAAATGAAATCACTGTTTTTTTTTTCTGAGTACTAGAACGGGAAATATCTTCAACGACTTGAACAACTACCTTTGCTAGACCAGCTGATGGCCGGAAAGCAGTGTTGCCAGAATAGTTGTCGTTTATTACCTTCTTCCATCACGAGATTCCAGACTGTTTCCGTAAGACAGACTGAAACGAGCATGTTCCGGAGTCGTTTTCAGTATGTAGGACATATTTCTAAATTTCTCGCGACAGTTTGGAATCTGATAGTTTTCCTCTGATAGCATCTACAAGGAATTTTGTAGCCTGAGTCCTTGTAACGGTGCAAGGGGACACCAGTGGAAGTGGGTTTTCTCAATTGGACTTGAAGATACTGTTAACAAAGTAATTAGTGTAAAAATCATTAGTCTCCTAGGAATTCCAAACAATATGCAAGGATCTAAAACAGTGGCGTCCTCAGATAAATTTTGGAGGGTTCTTGAGCTGTCCTATCAATATTAAGAATGGTATTGCTACTCACTGAACTAAGCAGCCTTGAAATATTAATTTTCATTTATTCTCAGAGGCAGTAGTTCTATTGTGAATTGTAGGATAGAATATCAAAATTGAGAATTGTAAGGTGAAGTAGAATTTTGTCCGCAGAAAAGAGTGACAGGAGCCATCTCCTTTATAAATTTTCTCCTGATGATAAGAATGAATGTTTAATTTCATAAATTTCTTCAATAGTGATGTTGATTGTGCTAGTACTTCTGAAAGGCTGAAGTGATATACTGATTTATTCATTGACTCTAGCGAGCTGCTGTACTCAGGAACTTAAAGTTTGGACAGTTCGCTCATGATAAAGAAAAGATTTTTGAAAACTAGGGCTCAAAGGGGAAGAAATTAATAAACATTATAAACTTTAATAAAGAAAATGAACTTTTATCGCATGAATCGCTAGACTTGAAATTCAGCATGTTAATTAATAATTAAAATTAAAACAGAGTTTCAAAATTCAACTCAAAGGAGAAGACTTTATTACAATTGTACTCGTTTCTTTTCGAAAAGTTGCATGTGAAGGCACAAAATTTGATATGTGAGCTTTTTTTGCTTTAAAGAATGCGAATGCTGTAAACTAGCAGGAATTCAATATTTATGACAGATTTTTTAAAAAAGTCAAGAAGTTGTATATCCAGCATAGTGAAGTGAGAGGGGAGTACATGCGGTTCAAGCCCAGAGATGATACTGTACAGCTCATGTTATTGAATTACATTTTACTAGATGTACAGGGTATTTTGTTGTACTCCCCGCCAGAAATAGCATTATTTTTGGTTACGTTAGTGTTGAGTACTCTTAATAATGGTAAAATTTGGATAGGTACTGTTATATACTATACGAAGAACATATTTTAAATCAGTGGCATAGTGAGTAATTTACATTGACGGGCCTTCGGCTTAAGAAAATTTTAGGCTTGAAGTATAAGTTCTTATTTGATTTCTATGTGGAATGTGTTAAATGTTTGGTAAACTAGCATTAATTAGTGCTATCGTATTTTAAGAGAGGGTAAATTTGTAAAATGTACGGAAGAAATATAATTACTTGATTGCACAATAGGATTGTGTAAGTAACCAAACTATATCGAAATCTTACATCTCACATGTACAAGTATAATAAGCAGGGGCGCACCCAGAATTTTTGGGGGAGGAGATCTAATACCACAAGCCACTACATCAATGTAGTAATGATCTGCACTCGAAAAGACAAGTAATTGTAAAATACTTCCACCTATGTTTTAAGAGAAAATGATAGAAGTAGATTGTTTTTATAAGAGAGGGAATATAGATGAAGTGTAAGATCAAATTTTCATGCTATACCAATCATTTCCTTGTTAAACAAGTATAATTTCATTGAGAAAGTATGCAAATGTATGTTACGAAGTTTTGGGGATCTGGACTCGGTGGACCCCTCGTGGGTGCGTCCTGATAATAGGGTAGAAGCGTGAAATACAAAGTGTGCTCTTTACCATGTAGTACTCCATAAGGAAGACACGATGAAGTAAAGTGCTATATGAAGGCAGTGTGCAAAGTGGTCATAGAAGTGTTACAAGCTGTGCCACATACAAGGCATGTATCTTTGCCATACGAAGTGTTTCTCTACTATCTCGTTTATGCATATATCGCTAGCGCTTCTGCCCTGACTCGATTAGATAGCTTTTGTCCTGTTTTAGTGGCCACCTAGCACACAAGTTGTTTGGTGTTTTATACACAGACCTCCTAAAGTCAATCTGCACCCAGTAGTAAAACTCTTCTCTTAAAAACTTTCCAAGGCAGTAAGGCTGAGTTTGGTGCTTAGAGAAGTTAATATTTTGTGAATGTGTGCCCTCTCTCCTTAGCATTCGTGCTTTTAATGGCCACCTAGCATCACAAGTTTTGGTGAAAACCTCCGAAGTTGGACACCTGCGGATCGTCGAAATTAGATGGTTCGTGGTTTGTACCAAAACCATGTTACGTAATAAACAATGTAAGTATCATTACACTATATTGTGTACAGAATACTACCTACATATCCGGTTGGTGTTATTGGATACTTTGAGTGTCTCCATGTTGCAACATATATTAAACTCTGCAATATAATACAGGGTACATAGTTTACAATGCAGTATATAGTATACTTACGTACCTTAGCAGTTTATTGAACATTTAATACTTGAACAGCAGTAAATAGACGCATGAAAACAACATTTGGAGGATAAATTTCGTGGTCAGTTACGGAGGTTTCCCCCCCCTCCCTTCTGTGTTATTTTTTATCAACATATTTTCAACCAATTTTCCCATAGCGAACACAGGTAGCCACTTAGCCAACCTTCTTTACTCGAAATTTCATATTGTTTTCTCACGAAAATATGTAATAGCCTATATTCTGCTTCTTCATTCACCACCATCACCTTTTGGAATTCCAGCATTCTCATCTCGCGAACCATTAATTCATAACTTTGTGTGAATGATTGATTAATTCTCCTTTACTTTTCTGGTGCCTCTTTTAGGTGTCTAACTGTGTTTCAAATTTGTGTCCAAGATGCAAGATTCATCTTCTTAAGTTGTTACGATTGTGAGATACTAAATTTTTCGCGTGCATGGGGTCCTTGGTTCGACCCCAGCTCACGCCAAGTGAACTTTCTAGTGGACCAACACCGTGTTCGTGGGTTTTCTCGGGGTTCTTCCGTTTTCTCTCACTTTCTCCACCATTTCCTTCATTCCACTTATTCCACCACTTCCTTCATTTCTCATCATCACCGTCTCCTTTTGCCTAGTTGTCATAATCGTGGGACGTAAAACTTAAAATATTTCATTGCACCAAATCGTTTGCATAACTTTTAACGTCTTTTGTTTTCCCTTAGGTTGCTCATTATAATAAACTAATTCGTCTAAAATCTAAGATAGGCAAGAGTCAAGTTAGGTACCAAAAATCATCAAAATCGATTCAGTGGTCTTCTTACCCCCGCCCCACACTCATGGGGGATGAATCGGGAGTCTGTGTCACTATTCTAAGCAACTCAGAAAACTATGGATTTGACACTAATATTGGTAGTATTGGAGTACTTTCACATGTCACCCCTTCCCCCTAGTGATATCATACCCCCTTTTATTTTATTTGGATTATAAGTTATGTGTTTGTCAACTTGTGTCTAGAAATAAATTTGCATACCTAGTTTCATCTCCCTAACAAGGAATTCATGACATGCTGAAGTTTTTACATATTTTTTTAAAACCAGCTTTTTACCTTTTAAGCCCCCTCCTTCCCTCTAAGGATGTGAACGAATAAGTTCTACATAGTTCTTCAGACTATTGTCTCTTCGATGGAATGACTTGGAAGTATGGCAAGTTGACGATGTGGATTTGTTTACCGAACACGCACACAATTCAATTTTCAATTGAATAATTCAATTTATTGTATATAAGATATGCATGTATAAATGTGAGACGCAGTTCGTTTCTTGTAAGAAGTTCAAATTTTGCGTTATATTGACGCAAAGGAATACGAAGTAGGACTTTTTTTCCACCTGCACAGAGGTTGCGACTATGTTTTAACGGCCAGAAAAAAAGTGTGTTCTAGTTGGCGAAAAGTTTTTCATTCAATCGTGGAATTGTGTGATTTTGAGTTAGAAATTTGCTTTTACGAAATTGGGATTAGATGTTTAAGCTTTCGGCATCTATAACCATGTTAGCCTTCACATATTTTATATGAAGAATGACGTCTTTCCGCGATCACACTGCCCGAGGAATTGGGGACTATTATGTCAGGTACCATCCCGGCATTTACCTGATGTGAAAGAGGAAAACCCAGGAAAACCTTACTTAGGTTGGCTAGCCTGAAAAAGCTGTTACACCTTTTCAACTGAGTGTCTCTACCGGGAATCAGAACTCGAGACCGCTCGCACCAAAGGCGTGAGCGTTAGCGAGTATCCTACGCGGGCCACACGCTTTTATGAAATTGACAGCACTGTGTTGCAGTTCTGCCTTATCATTTATGAACAGTGCTCTTTTCGTAACGATTGACTTGTTATAACGCCTGCGGTATAGTAGGACTTCATGTATACTTCTGATTCTGGAACATCGATTTTGGAAGTTTATTTCTGTAATAAAAACGAAATATTAAAATATTAATACTAAGTAAACTTAATTAAACGACTAGTTGTTAAATTATTTGAATGACTACTAGAGGTACACTCATGTCCAAAATTATTGTCGCGTGTTCATAAATATGTTGTTGTAGGAATATAGTTTGATAATGAATTCGCCCGGAATTTCTTATAATGTTAGTATGTGTATAACAGGGAATTCGTGTTACTACTCGGTTCAAAATCTCTTGTCGTCGCGAATTCTGTCGAGGAATTTGAAGCTTAAAATATATAAAACGATAATCATGCCTGTTGTTCTGTATGGTTGCGAAACATGGTCGCTTACTCTGAGGGAAGAACATAGACTGAAAGTATTTGAGAACAGGATCCTGAGAAGAATATTCGGACCCAAGAGGAACGAGAATGGGGAATGGCGGAAGCTTCATAACGAGGAACTACATAGTTTATACGGTTTACCCAACATTGTTAGGGTCGTCAAGTCTAGGAGGCTTAGGTGGGCAGGTCATGTAGCTAGAATGGAAGAAAGTAGAAACGCTTTCAAAGTCTTGACTGGTAGACCCATAGGAAAACGACCATTAGGAAGACCTAGGCGCAGATGGGAGGATAATATTAAGATGGATCTCGCAGAGATAGGAATACAAAGTAGAAACTGGATGCAATTAGCTAAGGATAGAAGTCAGTGGAGAGCTTTTGTGAACGCGGCACTGAACCTCCGGGTTCCATAGGCCATAGAGTTAGTTAGTTAGTTATGTGTATAATCGGGAAAGACATGTATGTGGCAAATTTCATGTCAAAAGAGCAGTAAATAAGAACAGTAAAACGAAACATAAAACTTTCTTGTCCATTTAGCAACATTTTGTTTTACTCACTCTAATATTCGTATTTATTATTATTTTCCTATGAAATTTACCACAAATACACATTTCCCGATTATACACATAGTATCAGTATTAAAAGTACCGTACAAAATCATTATCAAATTCTTACAAGAAGACAGTTATAGATATGCGACAATCATTTTGAACATGAGCGTACCTGTTGTTTTGCATACTCATTTTACTGAAATAGTGAAATTCCTGGGTTTTAAAATTGAGAGAGGCGTTTGAAATCAACCCTTTGATAGCTGTGTATAGGGGTGTCATCTGGAGAGGTCAAGGAGGAATTCCTTCCCCCTGAGTTTGAGAAACATACATATACTAATGTAACAAATAATTTGTATACTAAAATGCTGATTAAAAAGAATCGCGAAACTCTTTATTTCGATGGAAACCTTCCCCTCCCCCTGGCGAAACCTGGAATGCCACTACTGTCTGTATATTGTAGTACATTCTAGTACTTCAAAAGTCATTGCGTGTAGCGAGTGACTCAACTCTGACTATTCTTGTACTACCTGGAAGCTAGTGCCTTGCCTGGATAAACGTTATTTTATTCCTTAATAACAAACACCATTGTCAGCTGTTGAAATTTAAAGGATCTTAGTATTCTGTATAGCGGTTCAGGAAATGGATGCTAGGTATTTCTCGAGTAGGTGGATCGTAACAAAAATAACTTGATCAACCACTGCGGTACATTTTACAGATATTAAAAGAATATGGTATTTTGCCATTCCGCCCTATATTTGTTATTCAGTTTGTTCCATAATTTGAAGGTGATAGGTATCCGTGAAGTGTAGTCCATTTGTACGCAACCATTCATACTGGGAGACCCGGTTTCGATTCCCGGCGGGAGCTCATGTGGTTCGGATTCCACGTTAATCAGTAGGTCCACGTCTCATATAGCCTCGCTGCTGTACGGGACGTTAATCTCAAAATCAACTCAACTCAAGCAACCATTTATAGATATATTTGTAAAATTTCTCAAATATATTGATTACTAAATTTCGTAGTTGATTTCGCCTGAAGGTAAAATTTATTTTCATCTGCCACACTTTCTGTTATCAGTAACTTCGGAATAAACTGTACGTAGAAAGAATGCATAATTGTACGTGCATTTTACCGAAAACTAAATTCAATATGGCAAATTAATTCCGAGCTTATTGGTAAAATAATAATAATAATAATAATAATAATAATCTACTGGTCTCACCATCTCACTAGATTGTAATATGTCTAAAAGGATCTTGCTGTAAACGATTCGGAGGAGTTTCTATGCTTTCAGTTGTGATTCTCTTAAACTTAATTCAACATATCGTGGAAAAGCAAGTGGGTGTTTACAAATAATAATAATATTAATAGCAATTCAGAAATTAAATTCTCGAAGATTTTTTTTAAAGGCTGAAAGTACTATGTAAGTATGGATGGACGTTTTCTGAAGATATCAAGATGGAGTTTTCAAGGCTTCTTCCATCAAACTCGAATAAATTAGTATTTACAGAAAGATCTTTCAAACAATATATCGTGTGATTCATGTGTCGACTTGAATTTTTGGGTGGGATCCGTTGTGAGAAGTATTTAAGATATTTCTTTGTCTCCTTGGCATGGCAACCAAATTCACTAGTGGAATTCCCCGTAAACATTAATTCAATTTGGTTTTATTTATTTTTGAATTCCTTCTCATGATTTTCCCATTTAGATTAAACGAGACTGAGAAATACATGGTGTTACGTGCTTTGGACGGGATTCAAACCCATGAGAGAGCGAACTTGTGATCGTCATCTTATCTATATCAACCAGATAAATATTTTGAAATAAGTGGCTTTCTTGGTTGGCGTACCTGGTATAAAAGAAGTGTAATCACTGATAACTTATTAAAACCAATCAGGGAAGAAAGATAATTTTGATTTTTGGGGGGGGGGTCCAATGTAGGTCTGCGTATTGAAAAATATTTAAAAATGTCAGAGGTGAAGAAAGCATGAATTTATTAGTTTCTAATATCCAACCAAACTCTCGTCCTATAATTATTCCCTTTCTCGATCTTTTAGGGTAATTTAGCATAGTATTCGTGTGTTGCGCGGTACAGGTACAACAGTTCAAATCCCGCTCAAGCGTAATTGTTACGAAGCGCGCGTTATAATGCCGTGTCTGGCTGGTAATACAAAGGAGCAAGTGACTGGCAGCGGTCGTAGTAACTTACTACCTAGTGTGAGGTGGTATTCAGGAACTTTTCGTTTTTACACAATCTGAATAACAAGGAAACGATGCCTGCTTAATTTAAATTGGATTGTTTGTGGACTGTATATCTTTTAATAACTTATACTTGAGGCTTTAGGTGACATAAGATTATAGTTCAAATTGCCGTGTTTCTATAGACAAAGTTGTGCTTCCGCGTATGATTCCTTACCAGACAATGCTTTGTAATCAACAAGGAGAATAGGAAGGACATACATGTATGCTACCGGAATGCTGATTAATACTGCGTAGTATCTAGTTCGTCATACAATATGTGTTCCACAGGTGATTTCGTGCTTATGAACATGAACTTTCCCGCCTTTGTCATTCTATGTTACCGCACCACAAGCTTTCAAAGGGAGTTACGTAGTTGAAAATAAATCTATTTCATCCAGCATCACACATGTAACTACAGCGAAATTAGTGGACATTCATAAAATTTTACATTATCTGTATGCATTACCGCTCATCTCATTTTCTTTACTCACTGTATAGTGACGAAACATGCTAAGGTTTATAGTCAGATATCAATACGTGACAGCTTTATTCTTTTCTAAATTCCCCTTGAGAGTGTAATTCAAAATGCATTAAAGTTAAAGGAAGCAATAGTTTAAACGGAATGGGAAAGTAGTACGCGAGAGTTTTTCTATTGCATGAATATTAACGATTTGTAATTTGCAGTCTTATTGTCTTTATATATATATATATATATATATATATATATATATATATATATATATATATATATATATATATATATATATATATAATATTATTTATAGTAATTTGCTGTCAAAAATTTCGAATTCCTGTACAGGCCTTTGTGTGGACACGAATAAGATGAGAGAGCTAGGCTACTTTGTGGCTAACGGTTAGCGTACGCACCTTTGTCGCGGGAGACCCGGGTTCAGTTCCCAGCGGGAGCTCATTTGGCTCGTTAATCAGTAGGACTACGTCTCATATAACCTCGCTGCTGAACGGGACGCTAAACTCAAGATTAATTCAATGAACAAGATTGGATGATAGTGTAAAATGGATCTTACGGAAGTCTGTGACAGGAAATCTGATTGGAACTCATACCTATGATTCAATATGCAGTTTTATTTCTGCTGGGATTTCGCTTGAGCTTCTTCAGTTTATGTAGTGAAACATGAGATAATTTTGTTTGTAACTAGTATGTACAGTAGATTATACACGATTTTTGAAATTACGAAAAGGGAAATACACTGGATAAATGCAATATTAGTTCTTTTCGGTAGATCTAGTTTTCGAAAAGCAAGTAATGGAAATACTCTACTTTTCCGAGAAAGAAGTGAATAGCTAAAAGAAAAACTGATCACTGTATCTTTTGAAGTTTGATGACAGGGAAGATTTCATGGAATACTCGAGGATTACAGTCCTTCAAAGCTTTGGAGGCAAGTAGACACAAATTACAGGAGTGTGTTTCTTTCGGAATGTGTGCAATTCATTTCGTAGGGTTGTGAATTACCTCGCGGACATAGGGCTCATAATAAATTCCCACGAAGAGTAGGATCTTCAAGGTCGTTCCGTGTGATGCGATAGTGGCAACGTAGCAGTGGAGAGCGCGGGCCAAGCGAGGAATATAAAATATCAAGACCAGTAGCAGGGCGGCGTTGCCACAATAGGCATACCGTTTTCAAGAAAAGTGCTCAAAGGAAGATAAAATGAAACCGTGTACAGTATTGAGCATGACTTATTTCCCTGTAATATATAGGGTTAGTATACAACATCGGTATATTTAATGATGGTCGTTGTATGATGCTGGAACGCTAGAAACATGTCACTAGCTGATGATGCCAAACAAGTGGTGTGGTGCAGACCGTGGGATGGGCTTGGGCAGCGTGGGAACCACGACTCACTCAGAGCGTAGAACCAGGCGCTTGCCTGCAGTGCTACCAGCTGGAGAGGGCCGAATGGGGGAAGGAGGTTTCTTATTACATCCAATATATCACGTTCTTGTACATAAACAGACTAGCCATCTGGACCAAACAACTTCGTTCTATGTTGAAATGTAATTGAGTGAGTGTAATTAGATTTCGTTACTTAACTGCCTATATTCGATCCCAAACTTTATGGTATGATCAATAGGAAAGGGAAATAAGTGGTCCCTGACCTTCGATTACTATAATATGCTTATTATTATTATTATTATTATTATTATTATTATTATTATTATTATTATTATTTGCATTTCTTCAACACGGAAAGATACACAACTTACACTAGAATTGAATTAAAAGTAAAATTTAATGTTTATAAATGCTATTGTACACGGAGACTTAGCAGGCTAGTAGTGCAGCAATATTGGTTGATTGTATTTGAGTCTTTCATCATCGAGGCTGTATGAAATGTGGTCCTACAGCCTAAGGTAGAATCGGAACCACTGTAATTTGTTGAAATTTATGCTCATTCGGGAATCGAATTCGGGACCCGGTGCACCAAAGGCACGCACGCGAGCCAACTAGATAAGCGGGGAGGGCATATTCAACAATAGAATGGCCTTATTACCTCCCGGCGTAAGCATAAGTTCACCTTGCCTTGTTACACTCCGCAAGTTGGAAAGGAATGAGGAGAAATGAGAACGCATAGAAGTTAAAATGAACTATACGTAACGAACAAAATGTAGTAATTATCTAGTTTTGCTTTTGTTTCTTGGAAGTTGAAGAAACAAGCATTTTATTGCAGTCAAGAGAACAAATGAATATTAGCGTTACTATAATTAAACGGGTAAGGAAAAATGTCTCAAGAACGGATGGTGCCCGTTAGAAGTGGATAAACTGGTAATCCCAAGTTGAAATATTATATTTCCGCTGTGAATAAGACAATATAATTCATGAAAATTTGCAGCTAATAATGGAAATTTATTGTTATTGTGAGGAAATCTTGGCTCCGTCACCACGACAGATATTTCTTACGTTAGTTGCTTGATTTGGGGTTAGTGTCCCGCTCAGTGCCGAGATTATAGAAAACGTAAACTTGTAGCTAAATATGGGATCCGAATTACACAGTGGTGATTTTAGGGGTGGGCGGAGCAATCCCCAGCAAGTTACGAAATTCTCCGGCGAGGCAAACCTTTTATCGTGTTCAACAAGGACTAGCAGTATTTTCGCAGCATTACTTTAACCCCCTGTGTATTGAAATTCATCTGAGGAAAATTGTCTGAAATCAACACTAGAACCATATGTTTTCCCACCGGGAGACGAACTCGGGTCACCATGTAACCACGAAGAAGTTAGATTTTTCTAGTCTGCGTTCAAACCTTGACATGATTATCAAGATCAATGCCTTATGCATCTCAAGCACAATAATGGATTACCAAATAATAATAATAGGGAAATGCAGTAAGATTCTTATGAAACTGTAATCGAACTCAGGTCTTCCCCATGTAGTAGGATTGGTAGGTGATGTTTAAAAAATCGATATTGGGTAGTTCACTCTTTGTGTGATTTTTTGGACGAGTTTCTCTAAAACTACTCTGGCGATTTTGTTCGTATTTTATAAATAAATATTTCATTACTAACCTGACAATATGGCATAACTCATTTGTTCAGAAAAATGTACGAGGGTAGTTTATTCCTGGAGAAGTCTTTTTTGGGATGATTTTCTCAATAAGTTATGTCATTATTTTCATATTTCACAAATAAATATTCCATTAGCAACTTTATAATATTGTATAGATTATTCTTTACGAAAAAAAATTACAAATAATTATAGCACGAGATTATTTAGTTTAGGGAAGTGGAAGAAACCGCGCTTTCAGAAATTACGTTTGAAGACCATGTTGATTGTGGTTTTCGACAGCTAATGGGTTACGCACAGAGTTCCTGAAGAAGGTTCCACTGTAAATAAAGAGTACTATAAAGATGTTTTAGATATCACAATAGTGCACATTCGTCTAGTTCATCCTGGCCTGTGTCGCGCTTGTTGCAGAATCTGAAAAGGAACTTAACGAGATGTTAGAAAACTTTAGAAAGGGCTGTGAAGAATATGGGATAAAAATAAGTAGGGTGGGTGCGCCATATATGGAATACGTTCCTAATGTGAAATACCCGATTATTTTGTTTGCTATGTGCTGCCACCGAGTAGACTTTACGTAAACTTGTTCACAGTGACGCCCTCAGTCTGCGTATGTGTGATTTGCTGCCGAGTGATAACATTTTCTTATGTCGCAGAATATATTTTTGAAGAATGTGAGTTTTTTGGGCGTATATTTCTAGGTTGATGAATGTACGCAAACAAGCATCTATTACTGCTGAGTTTCTGATATTTAGATTGCATATATAGTGGACCATAAAGGCATGAAGATTCAATACATAGAGAATCACGTAAGCGTGTGTAGGAAGGGAACTATTCAAAATGGCGATTTTCCTAATATGGAATACTAGGATGATCCTAATATGAAATATTCCTAAATAGGTTCATACGTATGTGAAGAAGAATAACTGAATTGTAAGTTATATTAGACTTCACATATCATTTTACACCGAACGTCAGCAAACGTCTCCTAGTCGAGACGTTTGGCATTTGTATTGTTTGCCTGTGTCAGTATCTGTCTGTGTGTCTCGCGATAACTCCTGAACGCGTAAACCGATTCGAATGAAACTTTCACAGATTATTTATTGATTCAAATGTCTCAATCGCCGTGTCGTCTACAGTGCAAAGTGAAGAGAACAGCACTACAGTAGCGATTGAAGTAGTGAGTCTGCTACAGTGATGCCAACTGAAGGGAAATTTCCCTTGGCGCAGGGAAATTTAGAGTAAATTTTGGAGAAAAAGGAAAAAGGGAAATTGCTTGTAATCTCTCATTATTGCAGGGAAATTTGAACCTCTCTTCAATCATTTATAGATTGAATATATTTACGTATCTGATTAATCTCATTAAAATTCAGTATAAATTCTACATCCTATTTGATCCAAACATAATAAGCTGCACATATTTCACATATATTCTCACAAGTTATCTTGCTTTGCATTCGTTAATATTTATCAACATTACACATCGATTAACATATTCAGTTAAAATCGAAACATTACAACAATGCTTATTTAAAATCTTTTATCAAAATTAATCTTCCCATTGTGGAATTAAATGCAATGCAATAAGATGAAATATTTCTCAATTAAATTATCACTCCAACTATTGTAACAGTTTGGTTTTCCCAATCAGAAGATGTTTTTCCCAACCAGAAAATTGATTGTGAAGAGGATTTGTCGATGTAAGAGAAGAAAAATGTATATATGGGCGAATACTGGGCCATTAGTGTATGCGTGTTTGTGTAAGTTTACAAATTTTCTGGTGCCTGTGCGCACAGAATTATAAATTCTTAAGAATTCCGCATCTCTAAACTTTGTATTGTGCTTATGAACATTCCTCGTGTACAGCCAAAGACAGTAGCAGCTAGAGTTTTCTTTGTAACTGTTCGTATTCGTTTCAGTAAATATGGGAGTGCTGTTCTTAAGTAAGTACATACCAAATATACTTAATATTATGTATATTTATATTTTTAATATTTTCTTTTACCTTAGGTTACATTAATATTAAAATCTATAATGATGTCTAGGATAAAAATTAAATTTACATAGTATTTCTTTATATTTTTTATGATTTATTTAGGTTGTCCGTCCTGACCGAGGTATTTATAGGGTTTTTCCTCAGTCACACTAGGCAAATGCACAGATTGCACCTTTAACATAGGTCCTGGCCTACACCTTTCCATATCCTTTCCCCTCCTCTATCGCGACGCCTTAGATACCTAAACAACAAATCAAGTTTAAATTCTGCGTAAGCTCAAAATGAAGGCTGTCAGGTATCTGCTTGTATGTGGTTATAAGATTGGGGTGAGGGGGTGGAAGCGAAAACGATTAAAAATACGTTTACTAAGTACTTGAACGGTTTGGATGAAGGGAAATTTTGTCCGGAAAAGGGAAATTCTGAAGCTTGTGAAGGGAAAACGGCTCTGAAGGAATTGGCATCACTGGTCTGCTACCACAACAGCCACAGCATCGCAACACACGTGGTCGAAAGCCGGGTGAGGCGAAAGTAGTTACGAGCACCCTACACAAAAACGATTTAGAAGCTGCTTAATCACAACAGGCCTTTACCTCATCATTGCAAATAGTTAAAAAGCGTTTAGCTTTCCAAGCCCCGCCCAAGAAAATAAAAACGAAACAGCCAAAGAAAAGGACATCACGCGACTACAAATTAGAAAGTTATCCGAAGAGTCAGTGAGTGACTTGAACGAAGATAGTGACAGTTTAAGTGATGCTACTGATGATGACTATGATGAGAAATGTGGACACAGTGGTAAATTTTGGTTGCTTAGTACAGGTTAGGGGGTATCTCCTAATATATATACAGGGTATTAATGCACTATACCGACAAACTTTAAAAGGTGACTCCTCACATCAAAATAAGAGAAAAAGTTCATATCGACCTATGGCTAAAAGTGCATAGTTTCAGAGATAGGGCTGTCCAAAATCTCGAAAAAGCCCAATTTCAAGAGGCCCTATTTCGAATACGAGGGACTGTGGATGCTTATCAGCGTAAAGGAAGGCACACATACGCAATCCAAAAATGCATATTTCATTAATGTTCAATGTGTGTACATATTATTCCTGCAGGTGAAATTCCCACACATGCCATCAACCGAATTTTGAGATATGCTATAATTTTATGATTGGTCCAAAGTAAGCAAACGATATGTCTTGATAGCAGTGAACACGGAATCCTTTGGCGCGATGTCAGAAGTGTTAAGAATCGTCCGTCAGCAGCACGGTCTCTCGTACTTGGGAAAACGCATGGTGCGATGTTTTCTTTCACGTTTATAAGTGAAAAAAATGTGAAATATACCGTGACGAAATACATTTCATCACATGTTATTCCGAACACAAAGAAACATGAAGCTGCTGGTTCCTAACACTTCCGCCCTTTTGCGAAGCATTGGATGTACATTTTTGTCAAGGTTTACCTCCTGCCTACTTTGGACCCTGCTTGAAATTAGGGTATATTTGAAAACTCTATTGAAAACATATTTGAGAATTACACCCCGTAGGGAATACCCTCTACACTTAGTGACAATTGATGAAATATGCACTTTTGGATTGTGTATGTGTGGTTTCCTTTACGCTGATAAGAACCACCATCCGCAGTTTCTGGAATTCGAAATAGGGCCTATTGAAGTTTAGCTTTTTCGCGACTTTGGACAGCCCTAGCTCTGAAATTATGCACTTTTCACCATAGGTCCATATGAAATTTTCCTCTTATTTTGATGTGAGGAATCATGTCTTACAGTTTGTGGGTATAGTTCATTAACACCCTGTGTATATGTATAGTACTTAATATCAATATTTTATGTGAATTAGTCAGGATTGAACTTGCTATACGAGGTGTAACAAGCTTTTTTTTAATTTTCCGTTCGTAAAACCGAGATCACATAAACAAAATCGGTCTTTAAAGCGTATGTAACTCTGTACGGAGCAAGTTTGAAGATGATTTTTTAAAATGATGTATAAATGACATTAATATCATCGTGAAACCTCCTTCACAGGTTAAGGTGAGATTCTCACAACTCGTGCTGTCATCGAAAGTCAGACTTGGGTCTTCCGTACCGAAGATCTATATGTATTTCTCCGTGCTTTGGTATCACAATATTTCACGTGCAAGCATGAATAGAAAATCTTTAAAATAAAGTTGACAGCTCCACGATGTACAGCAGAACATGTATATTTGCTATTGCCCGAAGCAAAACCATATAAGGAAAAATCAAGTGGTGCGATTGTAATGTCCTCTTTCAAGTCTTATGAACAAACGTACTCTGTAACGGAACCAATGCCTGGGCCAAGGTCACGTATACGATGTCAGAGACGCCTTGTATGTTCCTGAAGCAGGCTGGAGTGTTCAGTCAGTCAGCAGACAATGTGTTCCTGAATAGGGTCGTATGAAAGTGCACCGTGGACAGTTTTGCCCACGAGACGGGTCGAAATAGAATTTTCGTAACAAAATAGATACAAGACACAGCTCTTTCAATAGAAACAAATGTACTTTTTCTAGATGTCACAACACTTTCAACGGCATCTTTCCCAAACGAAATAGCCGCAGATTTCTTATCATGAGCAACACTAACCATTGGCATACAAGATAGACAACTACATACAGCTTCAAATTCTTAATCTTTAGACTCTGGTTCATGCCTTTGAAGAAATAGTCACGAGTTCACTAGTATTCTTTCAAATAGACTATATTTAGGACAAGATTTTCTGGAAATCTTGGGGAAACTTGATCAAAAAGATGCAACAGCTTTTTCAGGCCAGCCAACCATTCTGAGTGTTTTCCTAGATTTTCCTCATTCACATCAGCCAACTACCGGGATGGCACCTAAAATACAGGTCCCAGACCGCTTCCTTCCTTGCCACCTTTTATGGATAATGTGCTCGCCGAGGATGTCATCCCTCGTATGTGATGGGCTTGAGGTCATAGATATCGGATAATGCTCAGAAATGCGTATAAATAAATAAATCCACACACAAATAAAAACTCATCCCACGTAGTTTCTGTATTAACTCTATGAAATCCAGGATTATGTGACTTATTACACACTATAATAATAAAATTATTAACCTTGAAGTTCATCAACTAATTACAAGCCTTGTGCCATGTAGGTTTAAAATAATGAAAATGTCTCTGAGTTTGGTAATTTAGTTCATTTTTAAATAGGAAAACCATACAAGTCTTGTTGAAGAGTTAGGTATTCTTGAACATGTTTACCAACTTAAAAAAAAAAAAGCCTTCTTAGAAACTGTACAACCCGGTGAAGAGAGAGATTGAATGGGGTTCATAAGTTTCTGATACTTTCCATTTGGTAACTTTTGCGTATGAAGGAGTCACACTTCAATATGAAAAATATCTACATGAAAACTTATATACATACATTATAGCATATTCGTAAGCAGGCGAGGATACAGGATATGATCAAGGGAGTGGTTAAACCATAGATTACCGCTTTATCCTGTGTAGAGAAAGTAGGATTAAAGTCCATTTTATCGAGTGTATACCTGCGCGCCAAGGGGAGGGGGTATCCCCTATAGTCCTCCCCTTATATCTGCGCCTGGCCATAGGCAATGGCTCATATCTGCATTGAATTAGGTATTCAAAGTAAGTAGTCACAATTACCATCTAAACATTCCTGTTTGTTATGAACCACTGCAGGTTAATAATAGCTTCAGTGTTCATAAGGATTGCTCTGCAGGACGTTTCAATTTCTATCCGTAACGCAGACAGTAGAGCCAATTTTATACTGTATACAACATACTTCGGGGATTTCAGAGGTTATCATGGGATTATAAGTCAGGAGAACGGAACCCTTCGACCTATCTAACGTCGTACCGTCATTTTGTTTGACTATTCTGATGATGGCCATGTAGTGATGGTAGCAATAGTGCGACTAATGACTTCTTTAGAAAAGATGTAATAATTACTACATCACCGCTATAATTCAAGTTGAATTTTAAAGAAACGTATATCTATTATTCTAACCACTATACACATAGTTTGAGCATAAAACCAGGCTCAGTTTAAAGTATAATAGCGTAATATTTACGCTAGAATAATAGAAAGTCATGTCGAGATTATTAGGAACAGTTTTCTAGAAGTTTTTATCAAAATGGTGCAGTGTTTCCATAGATAATCATGGAATCTCGTGGGAACCTAAAGTCAGTTCCGAATAAATATTTTCTCTTTCTTCTAGGATAATAGAAATGTCAAACTCCGGTCTTAAAAGTATCGATTACAGTGCTCAAAGATTAGGTATATATATAAAAAAGTTGTATTATTTCAGTTTTCATTCAGCTTTAACATTAATAAATCCAAATTAATTACGAAAAATAGTAGAACGATGAAGTGGGGAAACACTGAAGTCCTAGAGAAAATCCAGTGACTTCGACGAACCTAACTTAAGTCACCAGGATTCGATCTTGCAAATTTGCATTTCAAAGGTGATAATTCCTTTTCTAAGCAAGCGTAATATACAGTTTTTATTTAACCCCATACATATTTAGATGCTTTGGATTAACTCTTGCTGTATATTGCGAAACACTGTATTTTTACTAGGTAACATTAGCTTTATGTGGACTGTATACACATTATATTTTTTCTGTTATAACAAGAACTTCAGTATATGTATTATTCTAAAAATGTGATTCGGTATATATTACTGTTATTCGTTGACCATGACCTACTTGCATATTTACTTTCTTTTAATATTAGGTGAAACAGGAATTGACGAACGCGGATTCCCTTTTCACGTTTCCACATAGCAAAGTTTCTAATCTAAAGTAATATCAATTACCATTCCCTGTTATATCTTCACGACAATGAACATTACCGTACTATAATGAAAAATAATTGTCATGCCATGTACTGTGTATATATCGAAGTCTGTACAAAACTGACTCGCTTACCAAGAGGAGTGGGCAATCGATAGGTGTACTGCGTTGAAATTGGCCATTAGCAAGTTCCAGATTACGGCAGAGCTCTTCCTGGCGACGAAGTACTGGAAAGCATTGATTGACCCGGGCGTGCGGTGTGAACTTGAGCAGCTGACGTGAAGCAGAGGGGGCCAACACCGCCCGGCACCCAGGGCCAAGTCATTAATAACACTGCCTCAGCTCAAGGCAGAAGAGTGGGAAGCCTGTCGACAGGTAGGGAAAAACAGATGTGGGCGTTTCAGCTCCTTCAGAATTTTTCCACTGTTAGCACAAGGCACTATGTTCTGGAGATGATGTTAGGAAGCTGCGGGGAATTCGACAACCTCGTAGTTCGATAATTTTTTCAAGAACTTTGATGGAATTCTTTTTTGAGCACTTTTTCATTCAATCATTTTTTTTAAAGAAAGAATTTTGTTCGAAGTTAACGTAAAGCTATAGGATGCTAGTGTGTTGAACATAGAACTAGTCGGTTTGTTAACATCATTGTAAGGATTATCGAGTAACTTGGAACTGCATAATACCTGATGTTGAACAATTTAGATTATGCATTTTCTAATGAGAAGTCCCACATTTGATTTAGTGCGCTGTCCTAGATAGATTGTCTTGTTTTTTTCTGCCTCATTTTTCTTGATTGATATATTCTCCAGTGCGTTTAAAAATTTTATATATAGTATGTTCACTTCGCATGGACCTTTATATTAACGTGGTGATCAAACATGTAAAGAAATGCACATATCTTAAAGTACAATTAACAAAGAAAATTACGAATGAGTGAACAAGTGCTGTTTTCTTCTTCACCATTGCTACACTTATTTGAGTGCGTAATTCTCAACGTTTGAACTATATCCAGTCGTGTGTTCTGAAATACAAATTAACATACGAAAAAAAAGTCATAGTTGTTTGTCAATTTTGTGCAATGTTAAAATGCAAAGTTATTATTTGAGAATAAAATAACCAGGGTAATAGGTGAACAGATCTTGAAAACAATGAAAAATCATGTTCACTTTGTTTATTTCTTGAAAAAAAATGGCATAATTCCTATCACAAGCTAGCTCACAACATGGTTGATCCAGAAGTTACTGTACAGGTTCCTTAAAAAATGTTTTCTGTCACTGCGCAAGAGCGGAATGATTTGTTTGCGCTGTAACTTAAAGAAGGCGACACGGTTCTTTGAAAACAGAAAACAGTCCAATTTCTTGACACATTTAGAAGACACTAGAAAATTATATCAGATACGAGTGTTAGGAAAAACCCTGCCTTGTGAGCTTTTATACCTTGTGTAAGATTTATATAAATATAAATACCGAAAGCATTGGACCTCAGTGCAAAATACGTGTTTCTCTGTGGTATTCAACTTCTTAAATGCAGTAGACCTAATTTTACTTAATGGTGAAACATTGTCAGCGAGAGACTGATTACTGGAAAATGTTTTACCAATCACATAAAGTACCGGTACTATCTGTTACAATCTTTAGATTCGTTTGTGCCCGTATCAGCATGTTTTTTGACTGTACATGCCTCACTGTCCATGCATATACTGATGAAGTGTAGAGTTTCTGAAGCTTGAATCCTTGGGTGTTGATAATTTTATATTTCCTGAGAGGCAAAACATCAAGTGTCAAATGAACTATAGTCCTTTCTCATTAGACTGAGGACCCAATTGTAATACTGTGTATACTTGAATTCATTTAATTTCTATATTTTGTGCATCATTAGAATTCTCTTTCTGTTTACTTGGCTGCACGGCAACTAAGTCACACCATGTGACATATTCTTGTAATTGTGTGTATTTAAATATTGTACACAGTTAACTGAACTAATTGTTCTCTTTTTCTCCAGGGTCAGTACAGCTACAGTCTGGGTCCCAGCGGAAGTTACGAGCAGCGGGACGGCCCCGGCGACGTGTGGCACGGCGTCAACGGGCAGGACCCCCTGCCCCCCTACAGCGGCGCTCCCTCGCTGCCGACCACCTCCTCGCCCGCCCCCCACCATGCATCCGGCTACTATATGCAGGTAGGATGTTTTTAGCTCTTATTGTAATATAACAGTTGAGACATTAATTGGTATTCCATAATTTTTGTGTCAGTTTTAAAAATATAAATCCTATTGGTGTTGAAAGTCGATTTTTCGGAAAGCCGAAGATCTTTTTTTGAGAAAGTTGAACCTCCCCCCCCCCAAATCCACTTTCGATTTTCAAGACTAATTTTTGATTATCAAAACAGATTTTCAGTTTCTGTTTTTAAAATTATTTTTGGCTTTCAAGAAAGAAATTCGTTTTCAGTTTTCAAAACCAAAATTCGATTTTTGGTATCTAATTCACTGTGCAAACGTTATTTACTAGGAATGTGAACGGAAACAATGAAAAGAAGTGGGGACAATAAACAAAAATGGTACACTCTTATGTCTGAACGTGTTTAATTTGTGCTACTAAATGAACATGTATTAATGTTCCGCAAAACACAAACGAGTTACATACATATTCATGGTATGAATGTTACTTGCGTGAAAGGCAATTATGAGGCTCACCTAAGGTGCGCGTGATCTCTGTTTTGATTTCATATTTTTAATGGAATCTGCTGCCGAAACAAAACCCGGGAGATTAAATGTCATACGATATTAGTATATTTTTACCTCTAGCATCATCCCCCTTCCGTTGAGCACGGGCGCGTGCTTTAGAACACCCAATGTAGATCTCTCTAGGTATGCAATAGAATCCATCACCTTACCTGAAAACCCTAATGCTAAGATAATGATATACCAATTGAGCCACGGCCGCTCAATACATGATTAATATATTATTATTATTATTAATATTATTATTATTATTATTAATATTATTTAGCAAGCCCATTAAACACTAATGAGAGCTCAAAATTTTAATCTCCCTCTTAGTGATCCCTAAAAAACAATCCTAGCTACATTAGCCTTCTGCTTGTGGGGGCCGCGGTGGTTCAGTGTTAAAGCTTTTACCTGTGGCTAATGGGGTTCTTGGTTCGATTCCAGCTCGAGCCAATTTTGTGGTGGACAAACACCGTGTGCGTGTGTTTTCTTGGGATTTCTACCATTTCCTCCCATTTTCTTCATTCTACCATTTCATTCATTTCTCATCATCATCATTTCCTCTAGTCTAACCGGCACGTCTGTGGGACGTAAAACTTATAGATTTCATTTCATTACTGCTTGTAACATTGTTTTACTCTATATCTAAGATATGGCAAAATTAATTGTAAAAATATATAAGCTGTAATTTAAGTTAACGGTTTGATTATCCCGTTTCATGTATTTTCTCGTGACCTAGGTTATACAAATATAGAAGAAATAAATTAGAAATGAGTTCTGTAAAATATCTGTAATTATTGTACATTCACCGGTATATAGGGTGGCCCAAAAGTAGGTATGCAGACTAGCATTGATTAAGTATGACATTTTAATTTATTAAGATGTTGAATTTATTTGCTTTGATTTGTTCCGAGTTTAAGGTATAAGTGAAAATAAATTAAGAACATATAAGAAATAAACTAAGTCAATACTTGTATGGATAACAATAAGTAAATTACATAAAATGTCATGACCGATCAGTACGGGACTGTATACCTAATTCTGGGCCGCTCTGTATTGATTTTATGACACAAAATTACAAATCGATAAATCCAGATTTCTCGAACTGAATTAAATATTTTTTTACACATTTATGCATAAACACATTTGCATTTTTTAAATATACACCAAAATTGCACTTGTCACTGGTCTAGTCGCTACCGCGCGTGCCTTTGGTTTACGCGGGCAAGTGGTCGATTGCTGGTGGCTTTAACATGCTGCAAGAAGAATAAAACAATTACCCACTTTGTAGTTCCTTTTATTTCTTGTACAGTTCGCGGCATAGAAATTGTTACAAAAATTCTAAGTCCAAATTAATAATAAACTCTGTTTTCTTATGCATCCAGAAATACATGTCACAATCGATTAGTTGCTTCTAGTACGATCCAACTCCAACTTCACCTTTCCTTGTCTAAAGCAGTGTGTGTGACGTAGTACACTTTCCATTCAGACGAAAAAAAATAAAATCAGGAATCAAGTTTACAATGTTATAGCTCTAAAATAGTCTTTTTCATTCCTTTGTTCTGAAATATATTTTAAGAGCCTATTTTAAAGGAAGTCACAGAATCTTCCCATAGTTTCATTAATACCTTTAGTTTCATTCTTTCCCTTCTTTAAAGACTGCGAGCTAGTAATATGCTCCCTAAGAAATCAATGTAAATTGCCAATAACGGAGTAAGTTTTGTGCTTCCTAAAGTCTATAATGCACTTCCAGAGCTCGAGAATATCTACTGAGAGAAATGAATGTTATTCAATGATTCATTTCATTTCTTTTCAGTAATTGCAAGCAAATGTTCCAAGAGCGTCATTTGGGCAGGACAGGAGGGTATAATTCCCCCCCTTGAGCCTCATAAATACATATTGTTTGAGCAAATGTATAGTAATACACTAAAAAAAGAGTGAATTTTTTTTCTGTTGGCGGAGACTCCCCCCCGAGTCAAATCTAAAATCGTGAAGAGTCGAAGGTTTGATCTCAAGCCATATGAGATCCTGGGCAACATTGGGAGTGACAGACAGAGAGCGAGAGCTTGAAATATGAAGACAGAGAGGAATGGTTTATATACACAGATTTAGAACTGGGGGAAAATTATCGGACAGCATTTGTATTATGACGAAAATTGTGATTTTGTGAAACAGAAGAAGGGAAGGTTTCGAACTGCGAGGATCGCATTAGGCAGTTATCGAATTAAGGTGGAGAACACTTTTGAGAACATCAGATGATTGCGAATGGAGAGAAAGATCTTGAGAACTGAGGAATTAAGAATTTAAAAAATCTGCAACTTCCGACACGGGTTTCGAACCGCGAATCTTGTAGTTATCGAACCATGACTTTATTCATTCTGATACGTAGAACCCTGTACGCATTCATATATGTTTCCTTTAGCTACGTTCAAAGCTAACCTAATGAAATATTCCAAAAGTTGACTTGGTGGATGCGCCGTTCTGATAGGTTATAAACCTCTTGTAACTTAGTTACAATGTGCATAATAAACTTCTGCTTGTTCAGAACATTTTAGGGCAGTAAAATTTGTTACTATTGTGTTAATTAGGTTGCACTTGTTAGAACCATCTGATAAAGTAGTGCCAAACCCTGTGCATCATTGTCTGTTAGGTGAATGGTTAATGTAGGTTACTTCTACGTGTATGGTCCGAGCTTCGAATCAAGACCATTCTTATTGATTATTTTCTTTGAGCTACGCTCATACTGTGCATTCCGCAAGTTTAATTTTGAAGTAATGTAGTGACAGCTAGTTTACTTCGAAATTATTTTCAAATGATATTTATTATTGCATGCGTTTCTTTAACTTGCGATGTTTCAAACTTGATATTAAATCTTACAACCTTAATGTAACTCATTTCCCTACGGCATATCATCATGAATGTTTGCACAACGACGACAGTCAGGCGTTAATACAAAATTCAGTTCTTACTGTAATGTATGTATATATATTTAGAAAGTTTGACTCAAAAAAAAAAACGTACAGTGCAACATTGATTCTTGGAGGAATTTCAAACGAATTTACTATACGTATAAATTACCATCTCAACAATCTACTGTGGGGGATAACACACTGAAACCATTCCAGAGAGGGAAAAGTGTTATAAGTAAAAAAAAAAAAAAAAAAAAAAAAAGGAATAGAATACGAAAAATATTACTGTCAAATTCATAATTTTCTGGTTCGAAGAGATGAATAGTGGCTACTAGATGGCACTCCTCACTTGTTTGTAACCTTGTATAAATGGAAAATTGTTTTAAAAGTATTTTTTACATTCAAGTATGATTGTTTTTTTAAGAAAGTTCGTCCTTCAACATTATGTTTTATAATTATTTTATACTGCATTTTTTATTTATAACAACATATTTTCTATATATGTTGTATTCCATGTTATACGTTTCTTATTTACATTTTATGTCATACATTTGAAGAGGAGCTTATGACAATTCAGAGCAGCAGGGACATTGACAGAATGCAGGCCTTGGCAGTCCAGAGCTCCTACCCCACGAAATCACTACCTTTCTGTAAATTATATCTAACTTTAGAGATGATGATAGACATTTTAGTAAAACATACCCTCAAAAAGTCTTGTCTACGCCCCTGCAAAGCAGTGAAAATTTTATAGAGTGAGCAGTTTGTAATGTTTCCCCAGAAGTTATATCTCCGATAATTCCGAGTGTGATATCAGTATTTGTGCATTATCACTTTTCACCCGCAGTATATTGAAACGTACTAAAAAGGAACTGTTCTTAACTCTTCACTGGTTTCCCCTATGACCTCATGAAAATAGGGTCAACCTTGGACACCTGTTATGTCAGAGATCCCGAAAACTATCCATTCGACACAAATATAGGATATTTTCGATTCTTTTTGCCTGTCACTCTCCCATTGTCAACTCCTTGCCAACCAAGGCTTAATTTGGACTTGCGCAGCATCCACAGTGTCACTATTCATCTTTGTACATGAATTTGACACTAATATCGTTCGTATTTGAAGTCTTTTACATGTCGTATTCACCTCTTGGTAGGGGTGGTTTTAGTGTCTCGCCCCCATAACTATGGAAAAATTTCAAGCAACGTAAGTATAATTATAAATTACCATTTGAAAAATAACTGTACAGGTGATCTTTTTCGGAGAGGAATTCGTTAACTACTTTTTCGATATCAATTTATTGCCTTTTTTAAGTAAGATCCTATACTCAAACACAAATCATGTCTTTCAAAGCTCTAATGGAAAACGAAACGAATCGTCGTATACATGTTACGTTTTCGAAGAGAAAAAGAGCAAAACATTGATTGCACAAACGTATAATGGTATCATTTGCATCCAAATTTATAACTTATAAAACGTGTTGGCTTGATAGATGAAGGGTTAGTAAACGGGATTCTTCTGGTGGTCCTACCTTCAAATCTCGTCCATTCTTGTTGCGTTTTCCTCTTAGCTACACTGAGTTTGTGCATTCCAGATCTTCAAGCTTGAACCAAATTTAATACCAGTTAGTGAATTAAAAGTAGCTAACGATTATTTTCAAATACGAGACGTTATTACATGCTTTTCATTAGCTTACAGTACTCAACTTTGATACCAACACTTCCATCCTTCATTTAACTCATTTCTTGACGTGTTTTGTTACAAAATTCATTAATCGTGACGGAAAAAATTGCTTTAACAGTTAATGGTGACTGCTTTGAAAGCAAGTGGAAAGTATGAGAATTTAATTTGTCATATCTATAGTTTCGTGTGGAGAAGAAACAAACTTGTGAACCAAAGGTTTAAGAACAACTCAAGTTATTAATATAAACTTTTCCGGAGATTATTAACTTATATCACTATAAAAGAAATACGAAAGACGTTCTGAAACGAAGAAATATAACAAAGTTTGCAAGAGGAGGCGAAGAAACCTAACGTAACAAGACTAAAGACGAATCATTTACGGCGTAGTGATCGTGGTTAGTGGTCAAGGCGCTTCACCAGTAATCTGGAGGTTCGTGGTTCGAATCCGCGTCGGGCATTTTTTTACTTTAGGATTTTTGATCGCGATTGATTGACCATGACACACGTTAATTATATTCAGATATTTGAATACTCGGATGTTTCAATATTTGAACTATCAAATCTTCTACGAGATAATAATAATAATAATAATAATAATAATTATTATTATTATTATTATTATTATTATTATTATTACTCGTAGAAGATTAAAAGTAGGAACTAATTATCGCTCCGGTCATACCGTTACAAGCAGAAACGTGACATTTGGCAAGAATATTTCGGTTTTGTTTAATTTTGCCCACGAGAAGAGAAATTTCTCATCTTGTTTCTAAAACAAACAAAATAACATGAGAATTAACATTTTACATTCGAGAGGGCATAAGGGTAGTTCAAATTATCATGTCGCTTTAGAGATGAGAATCGAGACGAGACGAAAAGTACCGTAAACATTTCTTGTCTTCTTACGATTCTCGAAATAGTGTATGTCCATTCTTTAAGTAACAATTGCTCTGTAGACTGAATCTTATAGGCTTTTTGTTACTTTGTAAATTTATAGCTCATTGAATTATGGCCTATGTAGGTATTTTTTTTTTTAGGAAAGCTTTTATAATTGCCTCTGCATATCCTAAAATTTAGTTTATTATATGCCTTACTGTTGAGTGGCATTCAATTATTTCTATTACAGTTATTTTTCTTAAAACATACAATAGAACACTTACTACATAAAACGTTAGTAGAAAGCTTTTGTTTAAAATGTGGGTAGTTGTAGAGGTGTATCTTGAAGGTACGGAACCCATTTCTCCGAAATCCATACGTTTAAGTAAGTTTTTCCAAATTTTAGGGCAACGTTAAAACTTTTGATATCATTATTATTATTATTACTGAAGTGTTGTTAATTTAGTGGTTCACCCTCTTCCAACCAGCTCCTGCCTAGTGGGCATTGCTGAATAAACACCGTGGTGTGTAGTTTTCTCCGGACTTCGCTTCCTCCCAGTTTCTTTATTTCAATATTTCTTTCATTCTCATCATCGACTTTTTCTGTAGCTTAGCCGGCATAACCATTACTTAAAAACAATTTTTTGTATGGCTCTTCTGAGTTCAGTATCCCTACTTTCTAAATGAAATTAGCCAGGAAACTTTCCGTTTAACATTTAGCTAGTTATAGGGACGTATGCAGAGGGTATGTCCTGATGGTCCTGACAATTCTCTCCAATCCCGGCTATTTTGTAACTTTTGCCTAACGCTAGGGGCGATTTTACAGATTTTAATATAATCTGTCCTCATACGGAATTTGTCTTCTATATTATTATTATTATTATTATTATTACTGAATATTTGAGACCTAAATATTACGTCCTATTCCAATGCAAATAAGCATACTGAAGTTAAGAAAAATCAAAATATGTTTTTTGGACCCTCTTTAAGGATGAATTTCCTTATAAGAGATACTTTGGAGGGAAAAGAGGGGAAAAGGAAGGTGTCAGCTACTGGACAATATGAAAATCGAACCTTCAATTGCCTTAACAGAAACTAAGTAGGATTTGTCTTCACGATATATAGTAACGCCCTTTCTTTGGGTAAAAGACGTTGGATTATTTTTGCGTTATATTGATATTTTAACAAAATATATATACAAAAAATAGTTCGTATTTACCAATTTTGGTTGAACAAATATATGGAACGTGTTGAAAATAACGAAAGGAAATATTATTATTGCTTTAGTAAGAGTTTAAGAACTTAGAAACAATTCCACAATGTCGTTTCAGATATTTGTGACACATACAAGACCTTAAAATGACCGTTTTGTATTCATGAATTGTTTGCGAAACATGCGAAGTTTTCAGACAGTAGGAATCGAGAGTGTAGACTGTGATGTCATGTTAGTTTTCCCCCTGTGAAGGAAGTCGTTTCAACTCTAACTTGTAAGAACGAGAGAAATTGACTATGTTTTGTTATTATACATCCGAAATATGAACTTTGTAAATTATAAAATATTTCTGAAGTACGTCGGAGGGACTCGAACCGCGGACTCCTGACTTACGAAACGACTGTTCAAGCCACTATCCTAAAACTGCTCTTTTAAGTAAGAGTCAAGGAACACTCGTCTATATAACAAATTGCAAACGTTTGGGATTGTAATATTTTATTAACGATGGAACACTGATTTCGGTCAGGATAAAATATTATAGTCCAGAGAATTCAACTTTAAATTTCAAAAAAAGACCGAAAGTATCCGTAACTTATCTCTATTATATTCGGTTATTCTCGTTTTACATTTATTTCCAGTAACTTTGAACGAGATGGACACGAACACAGATGCATCGAGGACATTTAATATTTGAAAGGCTCTCCCAACGGGAATCGAAACTGAGACTCCGCCAACTGAATTATCTGATGGGTGGGGTGCCTGGTTCGTTTCCAAGGCAAGTAAGCTTGAAACGGACAACTTCGTGCTCGTGGGTTTTCTCGGGACACACCAACTTCCTCATTCCACCAATTCGTCCATCATTTTTCACTTGCTTTAATCATAGTCTTCCTCAACAGACATAAACGTGAGACATTAAACGTATAATTATATTTTCAAGCTGTTAACCCAAACCAATCCGAATCGAAAAACAGTTGCATATTATTGCTCATTAACGTGTTTTCACGTTAATATGTAGAAGAGAAACGGGAAATCGTAATTCCATTCAAAAATGAAACAGCAGACTCATAATACCTTCACCTAAAACGAAACACGATTACGATTCCCCGTTTTTTTCTACATTATTTTTTTGTGAAAACGTTAGAAATTGAATTTATCAATTGCCTACGCAGCTTCCAACATCAGCATGGATTTGACTTTGTTTTAATTTTATTGAATGATATCTATATACCAAATTTGTAGTTTAATACCTCAGTTTTAACGTAGTGATTATGATACGTTGACCTTAAAATTTTATATACAAATACGTTTAAAGTAATAACAAGATTTTCCCAATGGCTAAGGCGGGAGTTTTCCGATTTATATATAACTTTATAATGTTTTTACTTGTGTAACTTTTTATCTTTTTGTCCTTCTGAAATGACTCTTGACAATTATATTAACAACTAGGCCTATGTAAAGATCAGTACAACGTATTTTTATCAGGAGTCGTTCGTGAGTGAGTCGGCAATCGCATTTGTGTCGAATTAGTCCCGGTTTCGTGTGGAAATGGACAAATTTTCTTGGATGTAGCCGAGAAGCGCTTTGGATTCCACTTTAAGCTTCTGTGACCCTTCCAGCATAACCTTCTTGTCGCATAATAATACCAAGGCGAAACAAACTAATTTCTGTCCATGTCTAATATAAATATATAGAGTAAATTATTTAAACCAAAAAAACTGGTTTAAATCAAAAAACCTGGTTTAAACCAAAAAACCTGTTTTTTTTTGTTTTTTTCAATAAAAACATTGTTTTAGCCAACCCTGGTCCCTGCTGCTCTGAATTGTCATAAGCTCCTCTTCAAATGTATGACGTAAAATGTAATTAAGAAACATAACATATAATACAATATATATACAAAATATGTTTTTATAAATAAGAAATACAGTAGAAAATAATTATAAAACAATGTTGAAGGACAAGCTTTTTTAAAAAAGCAATCATACTTGAATGTAAAATATACTTTTAAAACAATTTTCCATTTATGCAAGGCTACAAACGAGTGAGGAGTGCCATCTGGTAGCCACTATTCATCTCTTCGAACCAGAAAACTATGAATTTGACTGTAATATTTTTCGAATTCTATTACTTTTTTACTTATAACCCCTTTCCCTCCCTGGAATGGTTTCAGTGTGTTAGCCCCCACAGTAGATTGTTGAGATGGTAATTTATACGTATAGTATAGTAGATGGAAATTCCTCCAAGAATCAATGTTGCACTGTACGTTTTTTTCTGAGTCAAACTTTATATATATATATATATATATATATATATATATATATATATATATATATATATATATATATATATATATATACATTACAGTAAGAACTGAATATTGTATTAACGCCTGACTGTCGTCGTTGTGCAAACATTCATGATGATATGCCGTAGGGAAATGAGTTACATTAAGGTTGTAAGATTTAATATCAAGTTTGAAACATCGCAAGTTAAAGAAACGCATGCAATAATAAATATCATATTTGAAAATAATTTCGAAGTAAACTAGCTGTCACTACGTTACTTCAAAATTGAACTTGTAGAATGCACAGTATGAGCGTAGCTCAAAGAAAATAATCAATAAGAATGGTCTTGATTCGAAGCTCGGACCATACACGTAGAAGTAACCTACATTAACCATTCACCTAACAGACAATGACGCACAGGGTTTGGCACTACTTTATCAGATGGTTCTATCAAGTGCAACCTAATTAACACAATAGTAACAAATTTCACTGCCCAAAAAAGTGTTCTGAACGAGAGAAAGTTTATTATGCACATTGTAACTAAGTTACAAGAGGTTTATAACCTATCAGAACGGCGCATCCACCAAGTCAACTTTTGGAATATTTCATTAAGTTAGCTTTGAACGTAGCTAAAGGAAACGTTTGTGAATGAGTACAGAGTTCTACGTATCAGAAAGAATAAAGTCATGGTTCCATAAATACAAGGTTAGCGGTTCAAAACCCGTGTTGGAAGTTGCAGATTTTTTAAGTTCTTAATTCCTCAGTTCTCAAGATCTTTCTCTCCATTCGCAATCATCTGATGCTCTCAAAAGTGTTCTAAACCTTAATTCGATAACTGCCTAATGTGATCCTCGCAGTTCGAAACCTTCCCTTCTTCTGTTTCACAAAATCACAATTTTCGTCATAATACAAATGCTGTCCGATAATTTTCCCCCAGTTCTAAATCTGTGTATATAAACCATTCCTTTCTGTCTTCATATTTCAAGCTCTCTCTCTCTGTCTGTCACTCTCAATGTCGCCCAGGATCACATATGGCTTGAGATCAAACCTTCGACTCTTCACGATTTTAGATTTGACTCGGGGGGGAGTCTCCGCCAACAGAAAAAAAATCACTCTTTTTCTAGTGTATTACTATGCATTTGCTCAAACAATATGTATTTATGAGACTCAAGGGGGGATTACACCCTCCTGTCCTGCCCAAATGACGCTCTTGGAACATTTGCTTGCAATTACTGAAAAGAAATGAAATGAATCATTGAATAACATTCATTTCTCTCAGTAGATATCCTCGAGCTCTGGAAGTGCATTATAGACTTTAGGAAGCACAAAACTTACTCCGTTATTGGTAATTTACATAGATTTCTTAGGGAGCATCTTACTAGCTCGCAGTCTTTAAAGAAGGGAAAGAATGAAACTAAAGGTATTAATGAAGCTATGGGAAGATTCTGTGACTTCCTTTAAAATAGGCTCTTAAAATATATTTCAGAACAAACGAATAAAAAGACTGTTTTAGAGCTATAACATTGTAAACTTGATTCCTGATTTTATTTTTATTTTTATTTATTTTTTTGCGTCTGAATGGAAAGAGTGTACTACGTCAGACACACTGCTTTAGACAAGGAGAGGTGAAGTTGGAGTTAGATCGTACTAGAAGCAACTAATCGATCGAGACATGTATTTCTGGATGCATAAGAAAACGGGGCAAGTTTGTTATTAATTTGGACTTATAATTTTTGTAACAATTTCCATGCCGCTAACTGTACCATTCATTCTGAATATTCGAAAGTTAGTAATAACCAGTAGTAGGAGTATTTTAAGAGCCGTAACAATTAGTGGCGCAGGCGGTGCAATGCACTCAGTCCCCCAGACGGAGGAATCTCGGCCATCCCCGCATCTCTGTTTGAAATATGACATATTACTGAGTATCGAAATTACCATTACCGTATTCATTTTGCGTGAGATTTGTACATTTTAAAATTTCATATTAGTAGCAAATTTAATATGATTCCCTCACTCACTGTTGCAAGTATTTTTTAAAAAAGTAAAAGCATTTAAACATTAACAGAACGAACACAGCTCGCGTTCCACCATACATAATAGCAATATCTTGCAGGTAGCCAGCTTAGCTTGTGCCTTGAATGCAGAAGAGCAAAAGTGTCTCTGAAACAATTCCGAAGCTGGTCATCAATATACCATACTAATTTATTAGTAGCTTTATGTGTAATACGATTTTTTATTATTATTAAAAGATCTAGTAGACTGGTACTTGAAACATTCGTAACTCTCAAGGGATAACTGCAGCAAGGGTCCCGGAAGGAAGAAGGCCCCGCAGAACCAATCGGGAAATCACATATGAAAAATTCACGGAGGTTCGTTGTTATAGTTTCTGACTAGGAGATAAATTTTAACTATTATTCTTTAAAATAACTGTATGGTTGGGGATACAAATATCTTCCTCCATTGTGGCCAACTCATCAGTGACGTAACTAAAGACTTGGGGTCCCTCTCGCAGACAGCGTGAAGTGGGGCCCCTTCTTTACGTCTCACTTCACGATTTGGGGGCCCTCTCATGACTTGGGGCCCCCGCAAACCGAGGTCTGCGGGGCCCTTATTTACGCCTCTGCAACTCGCTGATTAACGGAAGTAAGGGGACAAAAATACCTTCTTTCGCCAGAGCCCCAAAGAGATTTATTGCGGCATTAAGTATGTTATGCAATACTCGATATAGGTCGTACACTCCGAGACGACTTCTTTCCATTTACTTTTCATAGCGACACATTTCATAGTGAGATTGTACATATAAGGCTTTTAATTGGACGGTATGCTTGAAAATTCAGTTGCAAAATATATAAGCTTCTGGCGCTAGTGTTTGACATATCTCGTTTCGAGCAATGGTTATATAGGAAATGTTTCGAAAACTAAGGGAATGGTAATCTTAATGAAATGGAAAGAAAGGGAATACCGTTGCTCGTATTTCGAGCACCTTTAATGCGTGAAAGTATTTTTGTAATGGAGAAACGACGGAAATCGCCAGTGGTTGTTGGGTTTTGAGGCCGTTTTATTGTCTCAAAACTGTTAAAAAAAAGTTTGGGTTTTTCGGTTTTTGAAACAAAATATTTTTCTTTTTCAAAACCGAAAATTTCATGAATTGTGAACAGCACTAATAAATACTTGCGTCAGTGGTACACCACTAGTTCCTTATGGACATACCGTAATTATTCCAAACTTTGCAGAAGTAGGGACTTATCCGATACGCGAACTTGACGAGGATGGCTCTAACATGTCGGTTTCATCAAATCACCATCAGTAAGTTTCACTCTACATATTGTACCGCAAAACTTGTATATTCAAATAAGCGTACATAGGTTGATATTTAAACGGAGAAAAGTTTTCTTTATTATTATTATTATTATTATTATTATTATTATTATTATTATTATTATTATTATTATTATTATTATTATTATTTTAACGTTCGATTATTGTGTTCCGAGGCTAAGAAAGACTGTGATATTAATAATGAACAAGGGTTGTTGTAGTCTATATATACAGCCAACAACACGTTTGTACATTTAGTTCAAAGTATTTTCTTTTTTCACACACAAAAATAATATTCTTTTGTCCCTTCAAAAAATAAGCATTTATAAAAGTACAAAAAACAAATAGTAGTTATGTCAGTAACAACATGACAAAACAATAGCAATTTCGAATCAAAATGTGATATACGTACAGTAGTTTTAATGCGAATCCTATTATTTACTCCATCTAACAACGAAAGAACATGTACCTGTCATCCGGATATCCGAATCAAACCTAGTCCATCTAATAAACATAACAAAGATATGTTCATACACAAAAAATTAGGTGCCAGGACAACGGAGTAAGTTCCTGGGGCCTATTGACCCTGTTAGTATAGTAGCTATTGCATCAACACTGTTCGTTGGAAAGACATGTTTTATAGTTCATTCTCTTCAGCATGAAGTAAGCTTTCCAGAGGTGCTATGTATTGGGGCCCCTAACGTACTTGAACAGGGAAAACTGGGAGAAAATTTCCTCCAGAAATCCCTCCCTTTAACTTTGGACCCCTCTGGAGTTGCCCCAGGTAAAAGCACACTATCCAAATATATCTCGAAAAATAATATAGATAATAAGAAATGTGTATACCAAGTTTCGTGTTTATAGACGGAATAGGTTTGAGGGAAAATCGTGTATTGTTATTACAAGCTTGTCCCTCATATCTATTCCGTCTATCAATAAAAAGAACTTGGTATATACATTTCTTATCCCCTATACTATTTTTTTTACGGAGATCTGTGTTCCACAGGCCCTCATACCGTGAGTTGAATGCAAATGGAGATAAGGCGAAGATCAGTTGTTGGTATGGGTATATCCATCATACTACGTGATTGTAGCAATTCAGGTACACCGTGAACTTGCGTAAGGACAGAGTGAACACAGGACTTCCACAGAGCGTCATAAGGGCGTGTATGCTGTACGAATTCACACGCCGCTGCAGCAGGGCGGAAGATATGCCACGCCTTTGGTGAGGGTGTCCTGATTACGTGGACAGCACAGCGGTAGTTTACCAAGTTTAAGGACGGTGACGAAACACACGAAGATGCACCACGTGCCGGAAGACTAACACATGTACAAAATGAAGATCTTCAGGCAGCAATTGAGGCGAATAGTGAGACATGTGAGGAACTGGGACTACAAATCAGTGTGAGTGAAGAAACCATTTGGCAGCACCTCCATCAACTTGGGAAGCACTACAAGTTGGGTCGATGGGTCCCACTTGATTTGATTCTGGTCCAAAAAGCAACGTGAGCAGACATCTGTGTTTTTTTGTTGACTTGTGATGAGAAATGGGTTTTGTACGAAGCTCCAGGGTGCCGTCATCATTGGTTAGCATCCCATGAACCAGTTCCAAAATAGCCGAAACCAGCACTGCACCAGAAAATTTCCTCATTTGTTTTTGATGGGCTGCTTGCGGCATCGTGCACCGTGAAATGCTATCAGCTGGTCAGAGCATCAATGCAACGGTGTACTGTCAGCAGTTGAGCCGTGTTCAAGATAAACTCAAAACTCAGGAGCCAGCACTTCTGAATCGTAAGGGAGTCCTCCTGTTACAGGACAACGCTAAGGCCCACGTGGTTAAGATGACTCGGGACAGCATTTTACGCCTTGGATGGGAAACATAATTGCATCTGCAATACTCCCCGGACATTGCACCGTCCGATTATCACCTGTTCAACCATCTTGTACCTTGGACAGTCATCTTATAGGACGCCAGTTTAAATCCCTAGTAGAGGTGCAACATGCACTAGATACATTCTTCGCTTTACGGCCCACAAAGTTCTACCGCGATGAAATCTATGGCATTCCAGAACGTTGGCAGGTCACCGATGCTGATGGGGACTATTTTTGATCTTCCAGGTACGTCTAATGTGACATATCGCTGTTCGAAAGTGGTGGGTGAAAAAGGGATAGAACTTTCTTGATTACCTTTATAAAATGTGAAAATTCATTACTATAGGATATACTGATAATCATTGGAAACGTGTCAAAGTGTGGGATGTATTTTCAGTAGCATGTTCTGTTGTGTGTTCTGTGTATTTTCGGAACATTATATTTTGTGCAAAAATTTGTACAGTTTAGATTTATAAACACTATGTACATTTTAAAAGAAGAAATGCCAAATACGTTTTGTTCCTGTGTAAATTTCTTGTCCTAATGTGTAACATTCTTTGAAATGAAGGGAAAGAAAAGATTCCTATTAGGATCGTGTTTGTATGTATTGCGTAATAAGGTTCAGCATGATTGCCTATATAACCAATTGGAATTCAAAACGAATTCACATTGTAGTATATGAAGAATTTGACTCAGCGGTTGACCGTATTGCATTGAGTAATAGATTTTATAAAATGCTAATTATCATGATTAACATTGAATATATTGTATTTCCATTTGAGACACATTTCCGACTGTTTGTTCTGTCAATGAATTACAACGCTAGAATTGAATTGTCAATAATGTAATGATTACGTCATTAAGACTGGAAACTATTGTTATAGAGATCGAGAGAGAGGTAAATATGGAAATAGCAGGCATGTTATTTGTAATACTGTACAAACATTCATTATGGGGGGCAGCTGGGAAAACATTGAACTAATATATATATATATATATATATATATATATATATATATATATATATATAATGTAACATGCTGGTTTTCGATACATATGTAGTTGCCAGACACATTTATATGCATATCATTCAGAAGCGTATCTATTTAAATTATATTTTCGGCCTATAATAATAGTAATATAGGAAACGTTTTACGTCCCAAACTTAATCAGATTATGCTTGAACTGGGACATTTATGGAGGTAAAGTAGTTGAGCGAGGTAGTGCTTAACCCTGGTAGGAGGATCCCTAGCTTGATTCCAGGACATTAATTGTGGTCGGTTTCCTCGATATTCTTCTGTTTCCTTCTGGATTCTTTTTCCACCAGTTATTTAATACTCATTCACTTTCATTAATCGTCCGTCTCCTTTAGCTTACAGGACATAACCGTTGGTTATTTATCAGCCACAGGCATGGTAGATGAGTATGTAATGTTCTAATTTAAAACGATCAGTATTCTCACCTCAGGGTTGACTAAGAAGTAAGTCAGTATGTTGTTGCGCTTTCAATTTGTGTAACAAGTTTAAGATATTCCACTTGCAATGCATTTGCATAGTCCCAAGTTCGAGATATACAAGGGGATGCTGAAAAATTCGTAGCTCAACCAAGCAGTAGTGCATGTGGAACGATGAAATTGTGCACTTTCAAAGACCACATCTCTGTATATATATTTAAAAAAATCGTGTTAATAACGCAATTCTTGTTGCTTCTTAGGACTCTAAAGTGATTATGTGTGCCTAACCAGAGAATTTCACGAACAGCGAGATCAGAGCTGTCATTAAATTGTTGTTCCAAGAAAAATCACCGAAATAAATTCATGAAGAAATCAGTGAAACACTATGGGACTTTCTCAGTCATTTGCAGTGTTGAAGAAATGGTGGCACAGTTTAAACGCGGCGATTCTCGCAGCGGATGATACTACATGTGTAGGAAGACGAAAAACAGTGACTGCCTCCGTTATCGTGGATGAAATTCGTGGCATTATTATTGAAAATAGCAGAATCTCAGCAAAACCTGTTCCAGATTGTGAGCATTTCTCGGAAACGCTTCAGTAGCATAATTCGTAATGACTTGGCCATGCGTAAGCTCTCGGCAAAATGGTATCCCGAAAACCTGTCAGCAGATTGAAAGCGTGAAAGAGTGAGGGATCAAAGGAAGTCATTTCCCATTTTGACCGCAATTCCGACCAATTTGTGTCACGAATAGTAACCCTGGGCGAAACATAATTGTACTACTACGATTCTAAAACGAAACAACAGACACGGACAGAGATGGAGTGGGTCAGTGGGTCAAGTTTTCTGAGTGGGTCAGTGGGTCGTGGGTCAACAGCATGTGACCCACTGCGACCCATCGACTCAGTATGATCTGCCGACGCACTCTGCTCACTGCATGGTAGACAGTATCTTCTGAAGACTGGTAAATTTGTCTTCGTTTTACTTTCAAGACCTTCATTTCCCTTCCTTTTCCATTTGTTTCTACCTACCTACCTGAGGTGAGTATATCTAACCAAGTGAAAAAAGAACTTCAGGACTTTTGGATATTGATATTTTTAATTGTAATAATAGCAATAGGACTTATACTACTACTTGACTTTCGAAACCTGGGAGTTTTTAGAGGAGCTAACTACTGCAAAAAAAAAAAAAAAAACATTTTTGAATCACTATAATATATAAATTATTATATAAAAATGAATATAACTATGTGTGCCTGATCATCATGGTCAAATTGCAATGTCAAATGAAATTACTTTTGGCACATAGTTAGGCCTTAATCAAAACTGGGATATTATATTGTTTTCATTATAATGCATAATATCTTAAGGAGGTAGTGAGGATCCGAATTTTTGCGAAAAAAATTAGTCTCTCGCACGCCGTTAAACTTACGGAGCTGAAATTCAGTGTATTAACTCTTTATTGAAAATAAATAGAATGTGTCTTATCATTTTTTTTAAAATTCTCCTTTATGGGGGAAGGGGGCACTTTCTATGTATTGAAAATTGGTGGTGAGTTGGTTTGTAAAAATAATCGAAAACGATCGATGTTATTTAAGAAAAAAATCAGAAACAAAAAATACAGTGCCTGGCTTCATATATCCATTGCTTTCTACTATAATAATTGCTGAAGCTTATGTTTATTATATGGAGCGCTTACAGCACAGGGCAATCAACCCATAAAGTTGTGAGAAAAATAGGCATAAAATTTGTACTGTAAGCTTACTTACACGTACATTTTAAGTTTCGATTGTACGCATTATTATTCGGAAAATTTTACACTTTTTTTTTCCCTTTACGTTGGTCTACTTACCTTGATTGGGAACTTTCAAATTTCATCCTTTTTTCTACTGAAAAGTATCGATAATTCAACAAGGAAATAATTATACTATGATAATTTAATTAATTCCTCGTAATTTGGCACATAGCAAACAGCAGTGTGGTAATTGAAGGGGAAGAAGGAGGGAAATTCCCATTCACCTCTGAACACTTTCCAGGAACCTCGTTCCCTTTCGCTTTCCAGACGGAGGAGGGAACTTGGTAATGGTATCAAACCTTCATGTGTAATTACAAAAAATAAATTTATAAACAAATAAGAAATCATCAGTTTTTTCAGGCTTTAATTGATAATTTATTCACAAGATTCCCTATCGAAGGCGTGGTAGATAAAGTTTCTGTTCTTCATGAGTTGACATTGCCAACTGACATGGTCGATATGGAAAAGATGTTGTATGGTGATAGAGAGATGATACTTCTTGCTGAGTATTTCAAAACTGACCAAAGAAAATCGTTATCAGACATAAGTCTAACAAGCAGATTGTCGATGAGAAGTTTCAGAAATCGGGTAGAAGTATTATCAATTTCCACGACAGAGTGCGAACGGGGATTTCCCCCAATGAATTTACAGATGACTGATATTAGAAATAGACTAAGCGCTCAAACATTGTCTAACTTGTTGTTCATTAATGTTAATGGCCCACCACTAGACAAGCTCAAAGTAGATGAGATAGTTATTTCTTGGCTGAAGGATGGACATCATTCCACTGCGGATGATTTACCACGAAAAAGTTACCAACAGGAAATAAACCCGATTTCAGATTTGTTTTAAGGTGAAAAATTACGAGTTATGGAAAATGTATACCTGTATTACTAATGGCTTATTTGTGTTATTCAACTTTGTACCTAATTTTTAGTAAGTCTCTTCTTTGCTTTAAGTAAACTGCTTTGAATAAATATTCATAATAATTGCAAGTATGCATATTTGTAACTTAAATTTAACGTGGTGTTTTAGTGATTACGCAAATTACAATTATGAGCATACTTTATGGAGATGCTCTTACATAGGGTGCCCGAGCACCTTTATACACTATGAAAAACTTATTTTTCAAGTCTTTTGTGAGAAAAATACTGTGAACTGAGCAGGGTTGGCTGGTTTAAACCAAGGTGGTTTAAACCATGGTTTAAATGAAATGAAATCTTTAAGTTTTACGTCCCACGTTTATGCCGGTTAGGCTAAAGGAGACGGTGATGATGAGAGATGAATGAAATGGTGGAATGAAGAAAGTGGGAGGAAACGGGAGAACCCCGAGAAAACCCACGCACACGGTGTTTGTCCACCACAAAGTTCACTTGGCGGGAGCAGGGTTTGAACCCGAGACCTCTAGCACCAGAAACCATGGTTTAAACCAGCTGGTTTTTTCTAAAAAACCAACTGGTTTAAACCAAAAAACGAAAAATGTTCGTAAAAGTGTAAGTGTTTGTAAAATCTTGATGAACACACATTTGTGGGTTATCACGTTTCACTCCCGTATACTATTCGTATTATATTCAGACCTAAATTCCCCATTCATTACTGAAAAAGATTATACTACAAAAGCAACTTTTTTAATATAAGTTTATAAATGTTTGTTTTGTGATCTTTTTGTAGTTGTTATTATTGTTATGTAATTGCAATCAAAGAAAAATTCTAAATATTGTTTCGTTTCAATGTTTACTATTGATAAAATACATCGAAATGCCGTATTTTGTGTGTGGGGGGGGGTCATACAGACCCCACGAGAGGCATTTAGTGAAATGAGAAGTATCTTTAGTATCTATTTATGTATAAATGAGTCTGAGCCTAAGTGGACTCAAATAATTCTTATCTTTATTCGCTTTTCTTACTTATATGCAAATTAAGTCGTTGTATTTCTTTAATTTGGACCAATAAAAGTCGTTGTTAACTAACTTGAACTAAATTAGTTCTTCTGTACTCCGTAGTACTTTGTAATTGTTCATATTTAATTCTGTATAATGGTTTCACTTGTGCAACTGTTTATCTTTTTGTCCTTCTGAAATTACTCTTGACAGTTATATTAAGAAGCATGTAAAGATCAGTACAACGTATTTTTATCAGGATTCCTTCGTGAGTGAGTCGGCAGACTTATCGCGTTTGTGGCCAATTAGTCCTGGTTCCGAGTTCAAATGGAAGACAATTTCTCTCGGATGTAACTCGAGAAGCAGGTTTTATTCCGCTTTAAGCTTATGTGACCCCTTCCAGCAAAACCCGGCTGTTGCATAATAACATCAAGGCGAAACAAACTTATTTCTGTCCATATATGATATGAATATATAGAGCAAATTATTTAAACCAAATAAACCTGGATTAAACCAAAAAAAAAAACTGGTTTAAACAAAAAAAACGGTTTTTTTGGTTTTTTCAATAAAAACCATGGTTTTTGCCAACCCTGGGACTGAGAAACCATAACCTTTTCCATATTGTACAGGGTTATTTTCCTGCTAATAGAAGTTTCTTTTGGAATGCGTTCAGAAATTAACACTTGCAAGAATACTCTCTTAGTACAAGTATATTTTAGGCACACACTAATTTCCCCCAACCTCGGACTGTTTCAATTTCCTCACTGACAAACACTTTACTGTTTTATATCGTAAAGGTTAGATCCACTGTTATTGTAACAATGTGGTGCTTGAGCGATTGATCGTAGAAATTTAAACTCCGATTAGTGACAATTTCACGGTCTAGTTTTATTACAAGTTTAAACTATTTAGTCAGTAAAGAAGAGGCCGTGTATCGTGTTCAGAGTTGATGACGATGGATTTTGGTGAGTCAGAGTAGGTCAAAGTGGATGAGAGTGGTTCATGGTGGGTGGTGGGTCACGGTGGGTCAGAGTAGGTCACGGTGGGTGGTGGGTCACAGTGGGTCATGGTGGGCGGTGGGTCAGAGTGGGTGACGGTGGGTCAGTGGGTCGTGGGTGAAGTTTTCATTGACCCACGCCAACTCTGGACACGGAATGGCGGCACTAAGGTTTTCCTCCCCCCAAGAAGTTCAAGAAACAGAAATCGACTGGGAAAGTGTTTGTGACATTCTTCTGGGATAATGATGGAGTTGTACTCACAGACTACCTGCCAACGCGTCAGACATTTAATGCAGAGTATTGCTCTGCATTACTCACAAAACGTGAAGAGAAATTGGAAGTGCAACGCCGTGGAAAATTGAAAAAAATTATTTTCCTTCTGGACAATGCCTATGTCTATCGAGCACTGCAAATACAACTGACATTGCAGGATCTAGGGTGGTTTTAGTGTCTGAATCATCCTCATTATTCCCCAAATGTACCTCCGCCAGACTATTGCTTTTACCCCAAACGCAAACAACACTTGAAAGAACGACATTTTGGATCTGATAATGTGATTAGTGCTACGGAACAGTGGTGCGAGAAACAGTTTTCCGAGTTTTTTTTTTATCTGGCCTGCAAAAATTGGAGTACCATGTAAAGTAGTGTATTGTATTTTCGGAGGAGTGCGTAGAATAACTGTAAAATTTCCTCATTCCATAGTCCTGAGTGTTGGGCTACGATTTTTCAGCAGTCCCTCGTATATCTATAAACGAAGACAATTTAATGACCGGAAATTAGGTACAAAACGATTAAATATAAACTTAGGACAAAAAAGTCTCGTAAAGATAATTCCGTTATTGTACCTGTTCTTTATAAATAACTTAAATTATTTCACTTCTATTTTCGAATGTGTGAAGAGGAACTATATATATGCAATTAGTTATGAGTTGTTTATTTCTTTTAAGCGGTATGAGGAACCAATTTTATGTTCGATAGAAATTGACACTGCCTACCTTGAAACAGTTATTTACTCCTGAATTAGTGCGGAAGAGAGAAAATTCTCCTGATGGCTAATTAACGTTTGATTTTGATAATTATCCTTGCAAATGAGCATGTAAGTAAACCATATTTATTTAGAACAAAACTCAGCACACATTCATTTAAAAAAAAATCGCTAAACATGAGAGCGCTAATGTAAGAGTTTAGAAGATGAGTGCGTAGTGAAACTGTTGGCCTTTTTCAAATGAGATAGAATTTGACATTTTAGACAACGTTTTGAGCTCGTTTCCTTCCTCTCTTTTAAATGATCCTTTCTTACGTCATCAAGCAATAATATAAGTTAGAACTGTAATACATGTTTCTCCTATCATGTGGTTCGGATTTCACTTTAATCAGTAGGTCCACGTCCCATATATGCTCGCTGCTGAAAGAGACGTTAAACTCAAAATCAACTCAACATGTTTCTCCTACACCCACTTTGCGTGTTCGAGTGCTGTAAGATTATTACTTTCGTGTTTCATATAGTTTTATAGTAACAGTCATTAGCAATATTTTCAACCCTTAGGACGACATAGTTTCTAGTTTGGTGTGAGTACGTGTATGATCATGTAGCGCTAAACATGTCAGGCATAGTCCCACATACATTTTTTACCTCTTTATTACCACCAGTAATATATATAGTAAAGATGCCCCACTGAGTGAAGATGCCCCTGCTCGAATTGCTCAAGGCCTATGACTCGTGGTCACAGCACTTGCCATGCGCGTGAAAAGGTACACAGCCTTGAGTAAATATATGTGGAAGTTGCATCGGAGAAAGAAGCTGCTTTTGTTCAGGCCTGTTCACAAAGCTAAGTTACACTTATTTCAGTGTCTATAATGTTAGAGAGTGAAACGTAGTAATGCTCTTAACGGTAGTTAAATAGAAGTACATGAATAAAACATAATTGCTTAAGAACAGTGTGCGAATTGAAAAATTTTCCCAGGGGGGGATGAATTTCACCCATATGCGCACCGTCCTCACACACACACACACACACACACACATATATATATATATATATATATATATATATATATATATATATATATATATATATATATATATATACTAACAAGTACAAAACAGTTGAGATGTGAGATGTTTCATAAATTTTCACTCAAGCAATATTTAGGTTAGCTACGCAAAGTAAGAATTGTTTCCTTTTTCTATCTTCATGTCCATTTAAAAATACTCCAGACGAGGAAAAGTTATCCCTGCCAGGGATAAAATTTTTCTTCTCCAGGGGGGGAAAGATTTTTGTCAGGGGGGGAAATCCCTGGCATCCCCCCCGCCAATTCGCACCCTGGGTTAAGAACTTCAGTCTTTTACAAACACTAATGTGCTTTGTTGTGTTTCTGCGTCCATGAGTATGTCCGTGATCGACTGGGGTGTCTTTGCATCAAAATTGGGAAAGTTGCCCCAGTGAAATCGAAGAAAAGACGCCCGCCCCACTTTATGACGTGTTGCAAGGATTTGTACGTTCGTTATGTTTTAAACAATGTTTTGTTTGAATATGAAACATTAATTGTTCTTTAATAACCTTTAATTAATTGTTCACTCAGAAGCAAACGGGAAATTTCCATTTGGAGTAGTGGCTTGGTTTCATGGTTGGTTTGCTGCTTTCAATGATATAATATTCTATTTTATAAACTTTTCCTTTTTGCTCCTTATGTGATCAATATTGGACGGAATGAGCTTCACATATTGTATATGACGCTAGTTGACTAGCAAACTGAATCAAGAGAATGTGCATGGATTGAGTTTTAAGCCATTTGTGCGAGCTGAATATGTATGTTCAAAATACTAAAAAAATATCCTTGGGGGAGGGGTCCTGCGACACACTTGATTTATCATAACTTCCTTTATCTAGCTGAATTGTTTTGAAAAGGTAACTCTCTGGTAGAATCAAATATCCCTTCATTGCAAAATGAAGAGCATTTCCACTAATTCATCAGATATCATCATAGGCGTACCCGTGTTGTAGCCAGCTAGTTATAAGGGGAGGCATTACTTTTTCAGGGAGCATTTTTTACATATTAAAAGAAAGCTGTCCTCCCCTCTGGTCTAGTGGCTAGTACGTGTCCCTTTGGTGCACGAAGTCCCGGGTTGGATTCCCGGTGTGAACGCCTAGGAAAATTTGAACGATTACGGTGGTTTGGGTTTAAACTGTAGGTTCACTGCATTAATTGTAGTCGCAGGAATGCAAGTTTGAAAATACTGAACAAATGATAATAATATGTAAGGTCTACAATTCTTTTTTATCTTTTATTTTTATCCATTGTTTACAAACGGATTTAGAAAATATACATGGAAAATATTTGCCATTTTGTTGAAAATTTTCTTTATAATTAGATTGAAGGATAATAGAAATTAAGTTAGTAATATTAGAGGTACAAAAGCATAGTTATCTGCTTCTATGATATTTATGAACACATTTTGAAAAATTGTAAAACTGGGGCATCTTTCTCCCACATGCATGCCGAAGATGCCCTACTTGAAGGTTTTTGTAAATGGTTTAAGTTCTTAAATTTACTGAAATAAAATTGTCTTTTGAGGTACTACAGAGAAGACATCAGTCTTCTAATTGATCATAAATTCAACAACCTCACCTTAATTGCAGGAGTGGAAAATTGGTAATAATGAAAAGGTGGGGCATCTATACCCAAGTTTCTCTCTCTCTCTCTCTCTCTCTCTCTCTCTCTCTATATATATATATATATATATATATATATATATATATATATATATATATATATATATATATATATATATTAGAGACCTGCACGGGCCGAATTTTTCGGCCCGAGCCCAATCCAGCCCGAGTGTACGTAGGCCCTGCCCAACCCGGGCCCGAAAAGTTTTGGAGATTTTCGGCCCAAGTCTGGCCCGGCCCGATGTTTTTTTTAATTCTTGGCCCAAGCCCGGCCCGGGCCCGATAAATTTTCGAAGTTTCATTTTGTAACATTTTTCATGGGCACACTTCTTCAACGTTTGCCTTAATTCTAATTATCGTTTAACGAATGTCAATAATAATTAAAGAATTGCAATTAATCGGCCCCAGCCCGGCCCGACCTGAAGAGAAATCAGTGTCGGCCTGCCCAAGCCCGGCCCGGTCCAAAGAAATAATAGAGTCGGCCCGCCCAAGCCCGGCCCGTGCAGGTCTCTAACATATATATTCGTTTGCTTCTTAAAGTTTAGTGTCTCTGCTCAGTACCGAGGTTGTATGAGACGTAGACCTACAGTTTAAGGTGGAATTTAAGCCATCGTTATGGATTCAACACTCTCCTACCGCAGTTGGAATCCGGGACCACGTGCACCAGCGCGCTGGCCACTAGACTAACGAAGATGATCATATCCTATTTATAAACGACAAACATGCCAGTGCATCACACTAATTCCTAACAGTACACAGTAACTTCCGCTGCCTACCTGCCTGATGCCAGAAAATGTCGCTATCATGCAGGCAATTAGCAGATTTAAAGCTGATGTTATGGTTTAATTGCAAGTTAGTTTCTGCTTTCTTTCAATTTAATTATTTCAAAATAGAAATAGAGCTATATTTAGATTTGAGCATTACTATTTGTGTATTTCTATAGTAATATCTTATAATGTTTTAATTGCAACTCAAACTATGTTTGAATTGAATTTACTTATGGAAAGTAGTGAATCTGAACATGAAATACTCAGGCGCGGATGCAAGGGGAGGGCTATAGGGGCTATAGTTCCCCCTTGACCCTCAGGTATACACTGGATAAAATGGGCTTCAATCCTACTTTATTTACACTGGACAACCCTTCATCATATCTTGAATCCGCGGCTGAATATACTTCTCTCTCAGTTTTTAGAAGGGGGGTATTTTTTTTTAGTTTGTTTGTTTGAGCGGTAATATTTGTGCAACTGTTTGTTGATTAATAGGCAAACTTTTAAAAGAAACATGTTAAGTGTAAACACCTGGAGCTCTTAATTAAGCACGATTTGAACTTGTAGTGTACAGCGGGCCAAAAGTAATTCGGTTGCAACAACTAATTAATGTGTATATAACTTATGGGCTACTTTTAATAATAATTTTGTTACGGAATGTAGTAGTTTTTCTAGTAAAACGAAAAGTAATTTTTATTGATATTCCATTGTATGGAAGAAGAGTTTATCATTAGTTTACTTACGTTAGTAAGACCAAGATATGGCAGGTAGAAAACACTTCCTCCCCGTTTTAAAGAAAAAAAAACTTGTGTTTGTTAAGGAGCAAGCAATCAAAGCGTGAAATGTGAGGACACGAAGCATGAAATAGTAAATACAGCTCTCGGTAGCAGTTACAGCTTTCAACCATATAGCTATGGACACTTTAATAAATGTGAGTATTTTGTTTTTCCTCCATTCTTGGAAAACGAGTAAAAAAGTGCTTAAAATAATCTTGTGATCCCTTCTTTATTACGTATACCCAATTGTTTATAGGGTTCGAAATAATAACCAAAAGAAAGACACTTATATTGTGTAGCTTTTTGATTGGCACAATGTTATGTTGCGATTCCGTAGCGGTAGATGAGCAGTAATATCTATGTATAATGTGATTGTCATGCAGAGCTGATCCTTTTCTGGTTCGGAGGTTTTCCCACAATTTTCACGTTTGTGCATATCAGAAAAGAGTATTTGTGTTCTCCCAAGTTTTTTTTTTTATTTTTTTATGATGCCACTCATTACGTCATTCATTCACCACGACCTGAAAAACTCGCCTCCTTCTATTTCTTTCTTTCTTCCTTTCTTTCTTTTAATTCTTATTATCCCTTTATTTTCTTGCTCAGTGTGTTCATATTCCGGGCTCCGGTTCTGGCTTGTGGAGTTGGTGAGCGATGTGGGAACTGTTCTTGCCGAAGTTCTCAGGACAGGTTGACTTCCCTCTTTTCATAGGTAACTCCATTCAAGGCATGCTGCAGAGGGATGGGGCGAGCCTCTACATGGTGGAAAGTTCTGTTATTGAAAAGGAACTTTTTTCAAGATGATATTCGTAGTCTCTTACGTTTTCTGTCCTTTTTTGTATATGATATTTGTTGTTTCTGGGGTTTTCATCTAATTGACCGTAGAGGATCCAATTTTTCTAGTTTTAATGTACGTAAGAATGGAAAGCAATTTTAGTAAATCAAACTCCTCAACGAGCAATAACAGTTTCTGGGTTCAATTGAGACAGAGTAATCTTGTGCCTTTCAATTTCGGCAACAAACTGGAAAACAAAATCTTAACTATATATAAAACTACATGAACTGACATAAATTAAAGAGGTATCTCCGATTGACAAGGAAAGTTGAAATTTGGCATGATTGTAGCTTTTTGGAACTAACCCACGGAAAAATTGCCAAAAGTGAATATTTTTAATTTTTAAGAGGTCTAAAGGAGGCATGAAGAAATTCCCCTGTTATTTAAATGGGCCTTTTTTTGGACCTATAATCTCATGTTTTAGGTACTTGGAATTAGAATGAAAACTTGAAATTTGGTATTCTTGTACGTTTTCGCTAGCGTTATCTAACTAAATCATTAAAAATAAAAATTTGCAACTTTAGAATGGTTTTATGGGGTACTGAAAAATATTTCCCATGTTGTTTATATGACATCTTTTCCACTGCAAAGTTATTGAACACTTCCTGTAGAGCTACAATGATTAAATTTTGCATGATTGTAACTTTATGGGACTAACCGACAGAAAAAATGCGAAAAGTGAATATTTTTAAGTTTTAAGAGGTCTAAAGGAGCGATGAAGAAATTCCTGATTATTTAAACAAGCCTTTTTTGGACCTATAATTTCATATTTAAGGTACTTGGAATTGGAATAAAATCTTGAAATTCGGCACGCTCGTACATTTCCGTTAGCCTTAACTAGGTAAATCACTAAAAACAAAAAATTCCATCTGTAGAGTGATTTTATGGGGAACTGAATAATCTTTCCCATGCTATTTATATTTGACATCTTCTACACCCCAAAATGTTTAGACACTTGTGGAGGGATTAGAATGATGAAATTTCTCATGATTGTATCCTTCCCGAACTAACCCACAGAAAAATTGCAAAAAGTGAATATTTTTAGTTTTTAAAGGGTCTAAAGGGGAGATGAAGAAATTCCCTTGTTATTTAAATGGGCATTTTCTTGAGATACAAAATATTATCTTTTAGATAGTTGAAATGGGCGTTTTCTTGAGATACAAAATATTATCTTTTAGATAGTTGAAATAGGAAAAGAAACTTGAAATTCAGTAGAATTGTGGGTTTAAAAGGTGCGAAGGCATAGGCTGAGTAAATGCGAGGGTCAGGAGGCCAAGCCCCCAGCTGGGCCAAATTCAGTAAATTGTAATTAAAGAGCAAATACACGAAATTCACTCTTGATACAAAGGCTGATACGTAAGAGATGCCAGGCCGTAGGCCAAGCAAACGCGGGAACTGGAAGTCCCCAGCAAGCCAAATGCTAGTCTATATAAATAAAAATGAAAGTGACTATGTTTGTGTCTTATTGACTCTTGAACTACCCGACCGTTTTCGATCAAATTTTCAACATGAGGTTCGCATCTGAGATATTTCTTTTGATACCACTTTGACGATGCAACTTATTGTAGAGGTACATGGACATATATAAATAATCAAAAATGACCGATATTAGTGTCGAATTAATAGTTTTTGGGGTCACTAAGATGAACAGTGACAGTTCCGATGCCGTTTAAATCCAAATTCAGCCCACAATAGTGGTATTTAATTTTTATTCATATAGATTATTATTTGCTGATTTTTCATTATAGATTTTCTTCCTTTCTATCGATTTAAGAGCGCTTCAGTAATAGTAAAATGTGACTGAGTAACGGAACATATTACTTTTGTTTTAATTTTAACCCAGCAATGGGGGTAATTGACGGTAGTTGGATTATATTTATCTGTTGTTAAACGTTTTGTAAACTGGATGCGCATGAAAGATCCCTTAATAATGCCTTATGTTTTTTTTTTTTTTTTTTTTTTTGTAAATTATGAAGATACTTCTAATTTGTTAATATTGTTACAATTACTTCATTAAAATAGGTAAGGGAGCTTTTTTTATAACGACGCACCGTCTTTTCGAAATATCTTGGGTTGTATTCTAAATATCCTAAGTCGTAACAGTGGGTCGTCCGATTTCTTTCTTTTTTTTCCTTTCTTGTCACGGCATGCAAGCATGGAGAAAGTGTTAAGAACCGACTGCTATTTTTTATCTTTACATCTTACCCTATTTTTTTATATAATTCTCTTCTTCTTACCGATGAAGATAGATTATTGCACTAATACAATTCCTTTAGTACAAATGCGCCATATGTAAATAATTATATCTAAGTTATAATTTCCAGTACCATAAAATATTTCTACCGTCACTTACTTCAAATTTAAGGGTTTCCGTGTGGTGTGGTTCTCTACTAGTCGCTTTATTTGAGCGTGAGAATTCCTGTCTCTCCAAAAATTAGTTTTCTTTATTTCTCTCTTTCTGTCCACTATACTTTATATAGCATCTCAAATAAGACAGGTGGTTCTCCATATTCTAACCAATTTATTTCTCTTTATTTAACCATCACCAGAATCGCACCATACTTAAATTTCGCTAACACTTCATTATTTCTCCATGCAGCTAATTTTCTCCATATCTCGAAGGCTGCTAGTCCTTTTTCCAGCACTCTATTCTAATGTCCCTGCTTATGTGCAATGCTTCACATGGATCATTTCGATGAGACTTTTGCATATTCCTAACTCCGTTCGATTTTTTTTATATAGTACCTTCTCCAGCAACCCTTAATTACAGCAATCGAGAATATTTTTTCTTCGTGATTATATTTCGTAAGCTAGACGATTTTTTAAAAAAAAAAAAAGAATCAAAGTGGTGTGGAACGGAACTGTTAAGAAAATTCACGCTCACGGTTGTAAAATAAAATTAAATGAAATCTTAATAACTTCAGTGTGTTATTTTTATGCATACAAGCTAAAGGAAAATTATGATCATTTCAAGTGATCTATTCTGCAAGAAATAGTATATTGTGTTAGGAATTGGGAGAACACCATGAAAACCCACGGACATTAAGGTGTATTAGAAGCTCTCGCATGCTGAAATCACACTACGGATTTTCCACCACTGTTGCTAAGCCACCATTCCCCCTCACATAGTTATAGGTCATAATCTAGGCGTCATGGCTAAACCTGGGATCAAAGCCGAAGCGCCGGAAGGTGACAACTATTTCTGTTTTTATGTATTATAACAGCCTCGTATTTCAGTTCTGAATTTTTCTTACTACAAGCGTTGGTGAGAAGCATTACAAAACATTTAGTATACGCACAATATATCCAATGGGAAATGTGACTAATGATAAATGAAAGACGAGATCTTGTGGATGGCTAGGGTACAGTACCGTTATTCAAAATAGGCACCTCGTGATTCAATACATGCAGTTTTAGAACTCGGTGGAGCAGTTTTGGTACTCCTGTTTCGGAATTCTCCAAAATCGCGTCGAAACCTTTTGGATGTCTCGGAATGATGTCAATTTGTCTTCCTCTTTACACTAATTTTCGTTTTGAAAATAGCCAGTTTCCGCATATAGCAAAATCTGAAAAATATAAGGGGTGATCAGACTCCACGATCCCCCCTTTTTGTTCCAAAACTGACGTCCCCATGTTGCTCTTGTGTGCGGATGCATTGTCGTGCAACAGAGACCATAAGTCTTGCTGCCGATATTCATGTCGAGCTCTACGAACTTTGATCAATAGATGTTGCAAAACACACACGTAATAAATACTTGATGTTCATAATGGGGCTCTCTGCAGTGAATTCCTTGTGGTGATGCTTTGGAATTGAAGAAAACAGTAGGCAGCGGTTGAATCGGCTCTTCTGCACGGGCGCTTTCTTCGGTTTTGGAGACCCTTGATCATTCCATTCAGTTTTGACGCTTTGTGAGTGGTTAGTACTAAAAGCACCATGTTTCATCACCTGTCACATTTCTTGACATGAATCATAGATCCACATCGGCTCTTGTTTCATGTCTCCGCTGTGTGCAACTCTGCAATGTTTTTGTTCGTCATTTAGTGTGTGTGGGACAGACCACGCACAAATCTTTAGTTTGCTAAATTTTCGCTAAGTAGAGATGCACAGTGGACGTCAGAATTTCAGTAAGATCCTCGATGAGATTCGCAGATGCACAACGAACCTTGCATACAATCTCCGCTACACAGTTTGGACGTTTTCGTCAGTTTGCACAGTCACTGCTGGTCCTGGTCGTGGATCGTCTCCAGTGTTCTCCCGACTATCATAAAATCTTGCGTACCACTTAAACACGTTCTTATGGCTCAGTGTCTTAGTACTGGAAATAATTTGCATCATCATCTCAAACGTATCTGTTGCGCTTCTACCGAATTTGAAAGTGTTGGCACTTGCTCCCTTTCTGACCAACATTCAGCAGGTACTGTCAGTTAGAAGATTAGAACGCAGCCGCTAGCGCTTTGAAACTTTTACGGAAGATAGTCGAAATACATCGCTACACAGCACATATACTTCTTCATAGGTGACACTGGTGCTTCCGTAGCAGACAAATCGGGGACGCGGCAGAAGTCCTAAACAGCAGAAGTCCTAAAAGGCACAAGACCTAAACGGCATTAGACCTAAAATGCACAAGTCCTAAAAATTATTTCGCGGCACAAGTCCTAAATGGCAGAAGTCCTAAAAGGCAGAAGTCCTAAACGGCAGAAGTCCTAAACGGCAGAAATAAATAAATGAAGCCTATTGTCCTTTCTTGCTCTTTCCATGATATATTTCTATGTTGACAAAATTTTAACTTCCTACCAAATGTGATTCCCAGATCTTTCATAATGTCTGTTTTTCTCTATTTCCACACCATTGACCTCATATTAGTAACATAATATTGTGTATTAGTTATGTACGTCATAAATTTTGTTTTCCTTGTGTTGTTTTGAAGTAAATTATTTTTACATACATATTTCTTGTACAGAAGTCTTTCTGTAGCAAATATTTGTCATACTCGTAATTAACTACTCTTAGCCGTTATCATTATTAATAATAATTTTAGTGTTACTAACATAGTTGTTACGGTTGGAATTAAATATGTTCACATTGGTATTGCGCAACTACTTACTACTGAAATGCTTTATCGAATATTTAAGTGTGTAGTTTGTAGCAGGGTGGTCATAGAAGTTAATGGCTTATAGCCCATAGTGCGTCACTGAAATTTTAGAGGATCTTTGAAAAGCAACTTAATTGAAATTAATGAGAAAGATATATTTAAAATAAATTTATTTAATACAAGAACATTACGTTTAATCAATTTCGCAACCATTGTTGAGGAAGGAATGTATTAAAGAACGAACCATTGAAGTAGTCCAGAAGCAATAGCTGAGTTTTTTTTATAATATATATATATATATATATATATATATATATATATATATATATATATATATATATATATATATATAAATGAAAATATACTAGAATGTAACTAACTAGACTAGAAATGAAAGAATGTAACTATATATATAAATGAAAGTAACTATATTTGTAACTTAACAACACTTAAACCACCAGACTGATCTCGACAAAAACTTTCAACATAGATGAGGTTCGGGCCTGAAATGGTTTTATCATTTCACTTTGAAGGTGCAACTTGGAGGAAGGAAGTGCGGATATATATTAAAAATTATCGATCTTAGTGTCGAACCCATAGTTTTCGGGGTTGCTGAGATGAACACTGACATTTCTGATGAAGCTTAAATTCTAATTCAGCACTGCAACTTGGGGGAAGGAGAGGAAGATGTATAAAATGACCGCTATAAGTGTCGAATCCATAGTTTTTGCGGTCGCTGAGGTGAACAGTTACACTTTCGATGCCATTTAAATTCAAATTTACTCCCGCAAATTTAGGAAGGTACATAAAACTGATGCAAAATAATTGATATTTGTGTGAATCCATAGTTTTTGGGGTCGCTGACGTGAACAGTGACACTTTCGATGCCGTTTAAATTCAAATTTACTCCCGCAAATTGAGGGAGGTATATAAAAATGTTGAAAAATAATCGATATTAGTGTGGATCCATAGTTTTCGAGGTCGCTAATGTGAACAGTAACACTTTCGATGCCGTTTAAAAAAATTAAATTTATCCACGCAAATTGAGGGAGGGGGAGGTATATTAAAATGATGCAAAATAATCGATATCAGTGCGAATCCATAGTTTTCAGGCCACTGAGATGAACAGTATCATTTCCGATGCAGTTTAAATCCAAATTCAACGCCAAAACTTTAGGGAGGGGGAAGGGGGTGATATATAAAAAATGATCGAAAATGACTGATATTAGTGTTGAATCTATAGTTTTTGGGGTTGCTGAGATGAGCAGTGACGCTTCTAATGCCGTTTAAACCCAAATTCAGCGCCGTGACCTGGGGACAGAGGAGAGGGGTATATATATATATATATATATATATATATATATATATATATATTACCGATATTATAGTCGAATACATCGTTTTTGGGTTGCTTTGATGAACAGTAACACTTCCGATGCCGTTTACATCCAAATTCAGGCCCGCAACTTGGGTAGGAAGAGATATATGAAAATGGCTGGAAATGGCCGATATTAGGGTCAAATCAATAGTTTTCGGGGTCGCTGAGATGAGCAGTGACATTTCTGATGCAGTTTAAATCCAAATTCATCTCCGCAACTTGGAGGCGGAGAGATATATAAAAATGATCGAAAATGACCGATAATAGTGTCGAATTCATAGTTTTTAGAGTCGCTGAAATCAACAGTAACACTTCCGATGCAGTTTAAATCCAAATGCATCCCCGCAACTTGGAGGCGGATATGATCCAAAATGACCGATACTAGTGTTGAATTCATGGTTTTTGGGGTCCTGAGACGAACAATGACACTTCCGATTACATTTAAATCCAAATTCAGCACTGCAACTTGTGGGGGAAAATGATGTGGGTATATAAAAATGGTCGAAAATGGTCGATATCAGTGTCGAATCCATACTTTTCTGGGTGGCTGAGATGAACAGTGGCACTTCCGATGCCGTTTAAATCCAAATTCAGCCCCCATTATTACTCCTAAAGGGAGAGGATGACATGTAATAGTATGTGAAAATGACTGATACTAGTTCCTAAGTCCCTAAGTTCACTGGTGACAGTTTCGATGCTCCTTATACCGAAAATGAAACTATTCTCCCCGTGTGAAGAACGTTTATTCTGCTAGTCTTTAAGAATAACGAACAGAAGTTTCACATGTTAAATTCTTTAATATATTTGTCGCTGCTCAAATTTACGCGCTTATGCGGTGTATGTGTGAAATTTTCAAGACGCTGAAACATATAGTATTTTATTACTTTTAGTTAAAAGTTCAAATACCGAGTTTCACGCATCTAACTTAAACAATCCTTCCTTAATTTATTTACATATTTTCTGAGTAAGTAATGGGGAATTCGAACATTAAAAAAGTGCTCCCTTTGCTCTTTCTCTTTTATGTGTTCAATTTTCAGTTTTTTAAACAGGAAAGTTTATATGCCAAGTTTCATTTTACTAGCTTCAGAAACTTGCGAGATACACTACCCTTTAAAAAAACCTTGCCCCACCCTTTTTACGATACTTATTTCCAAAAATTATTTCTTATGTCCTGCTTTCATAAGAAAATTATATTTTATAATTAAAATTTAACGACTCTACTTGTATGCCCAAAAAATCACTCATCTTTACTCTTTTATATCAGAGTACAGAAGATAAATAGTCAAACAAATGGACTTCCATGAACAGTTTCCGATTTCTTATAACTAACTTATTCATACATTTCCCGCAAGCTGTGGTTTTAAACTTACGCTCTGTCAAGGTTCAGGTTTCAAAAAGGAACTAACTGGAAATATAATAATATTATGTATTTATGTGCAGGTGTAATATGTATAAATTTATTGTCTTATTGAAGCTTTCGTAATCTGGAAATAAACTTTTGATTTGCTTTTAATATATAAGAAGCCTGCTCCCCTAGAAAAATTTGCAGGCCACACCCCTAAATGACTATGTAGTAATTTCTGCAAAAGTGGCACAGGACCTAAAATTTAGGTCTAGTGCCTATATTTTTAGGACTTGTGCCGTTTAGGACTTATGAATGTCACCCACTGTATTGCATAATAAATGTTCTTTGTTCAATTTTAAATTTACTGCGTTCTTACAGTTGGTATTTAATGTTCACTCGTGAAATGTCTAGTGAGCTTTTGTCCTAATTAAGTAAACTTTGGTGGATGTTTGTCCTACTCTTAATAAAATACGCTCCGCATAGTATATATTGCAATTCTGAATGTTTGCTTGGTTTCAGAAGTCTGGTAAAATATGCTTTCTAAACATTTTTTTTTATTTTTTTTTTATTTATTTATTTTTGTTTTAGGAATTTGTCTCGGGATTCTCGTATCTCCATTCGAAAGAAACTAATTTCTTAACTAATTATGTAATTAATTCTTAGAATGAAATAGGTTGTATTATGTAACTCGTGTATAAGTGCAGAACAGATAGTGATAATAATAATCTTAGTAGTATAAATATATCTGTTACTGTTGGAATTAGCTACGTTCGTAACATTATTGCCAACTAGTTGCTGCATCGTCCCAATTTCGTGTGGTGGTGGCAAATTTCAGAACTAAAGCAAGTGAATGAAAAAGGCAGAAGTCCTAAACGGCACAAGTCCTAAAAGGCAGAAGTCCTAAAAATCATATCGCGGCAGAAGTCCTAAACGGCAGAAGTCCTAAAATTTAGGACTAGTGCCTATATTTTTAGGACTTCTGCCGTTTAGGACTTCTGGATGTCACCCGACAAATCAATCATCTTTCCCACTGGACAAACTGTGTATTTAAAATATTTAGTACACTGGACAAGAGTTTGTTAACTTGTAGAACTGCTAGCTTTGATATCCAAGGAGTTTTTGGTTGGTTAGTTGCCTTGGAATTTGTTCCCCTTCCAGCACCGAGCTTATGAGATTAAAATCTACAGCTTAAGAAGAAACTAGGCCGCATGAGCTTCTACCGGAAATAAAACCTAGGTTTCACGCTTCAAAAGGGACAATACTAACTATTTAGATATGAGTCAGTCCTACGGCATGTTATAGTGGAGTCAATCGTTAATTTGGAATGGCATCTTAATCAACGCGTCTTTCCTTTATTCAGTGTCCCAGGAGTTAAGTATACTTTTACTTGAGATTGATATAAATCAACAATGTATCAACAGCCTTGAAAATATAGCTCAAATAGATCAATATAATAGATATTTTTAAAAATCTTGTTATGCTTCATATACGTAAAGTGAGTGAAAACTATTCGAGCAGTAGGGTCTACCAGGATTCGTATTTCAAAGGTTCGACGCATATTGTGGACATAAAGTGGTTAAGTAAATTACGTGAATTAGTGTTTATACATCTATTGAGTACATTTACGTTCGTACTTTAAAACAAAAACTGTTTTCTTTCTGAGGGCGCGGTGACTCAGTGGTAGAGCGCTTGCCTCTAGTGCGAGAGGTCCCTGGACCGATCCCCGCACAAGTAAGTTTGTGGTGGACAACATCGTGTCGTGGATTCTCTCGGGATATTCCCGTTTGCACTCACTTTCTCATTCCATCAATTCTTCCATCATCATTCACTTATTTTAATCATCATCTCCTTTAGCCTAAAGGGCATAATAATGAGACGGTAAACTGAAACATTTCATTCATACACTTTCTGTAAAAATGAATAATTAAATAAAATAACTCTAAAATCGTACTTTGAAAAAGTATTCGTTCAGCCGACACTTACATAGATTTTTTCCTTCAAATGATTAATACTTTCTGGGATTCCCTTTAGAAGCTGTAAATGCCTGAAGCCGTCTGGAAGTACCAAATTCGCTATATTTATAGGTTAAGTGTTGTTTGAGTTTTTTTTTTCAATAGAGCATTCTTCAAATACATCTTTGTCCTTATCTTTATGCTTATATCCTCGCTAATATATAAAAGAATATGTACATGTGTGTCATCAGATTTTCACTTAAAAAGGAGTCATGTAGAGCCAGTAAATGCTTGTACACAGGTACATCTTCACCAGATCTAATCGCGTATGAAGTCTATTTTACTTATTTTTCACTCGAGGGGTAATTGGAGGGTTAAAATTTATATGCAAAATTATACAGTAAACCATAGTGCTTGCTAGGTACACAACCCAAACTTTTTTGTGTTCTAAATTCTATACCTTTCATTTCTTCGTTGTGCACGTAAGGGCGCACGAAGTCCTGCTGGAAGATACTGTCCCGTAAGTGTCCAGGCAAAGTCGGGGGAGGTAAGAAATTTACGATGCATGTTATACCTAGGTATTTTCTCCTGAACGAAAACCGGAGGTGAGAAAGCTATGTTGTTTTTTATTATTTCCTATTACCAAAAATGGGTTATATATATATATATATATATATATATATATATATATATATATATATATATATATATATATATATATAATATATATAGGGCGTGGTGTAGCGGGGGTGCAAAGGTGCACGTACCTAAAATGGGAAGCTAGCAGTGAAAATAGCAACACTTCCGAAAATTTCTGCTGCCATGTTTCCGTTTGGCATTAAAACAAAGGGAAGTTTTGCAAAATTGATAGTTTAAGTCAATTTTGTAAACGTTGAAAGAAAAGGATTTACCGAGAACAGACACATAGCTTTTCCAGGGCATATCCTAATTCACACCACAGATGCCTAAAGGCATTTAAAAAATTCCAATTCAACTCAAATGTATTAGTAGTTATTGGTGCACCCCCTCTGAATATTCTGGATCTGACCCTGTACATATATATAGTGTCTCAAAGGTCCCCTCACGTAGGGTAACTCTGTTATTATCAGAATTATAACAAAATGTAAGAGGAGAAACCGTCTCCAGATATGATGTTTTCAATCTAAAGTGAAGAAATTTTTAAAATCGGACCAGCCGTGTCGGCTGTACATTCTTTATGCGCCGAATATTAAATGAAAATGCAATGTTGCCATTTTCCTGGACCCACAACATAAGTGCATGAAGTTACTGTCTTTTACGTTACCATGTTGATGGCCAGCCCTCATTTCAAACATGCCCCATTCACCTTAAGTTGTGGATCCAGTAAATGGCAACGTTGCATTTTCATTTAACATTGGGCGGATAAAGAGTATGCAGCCCAAACGGCTCGTCCGATTTAATGTTAAGTAGACCAGCCGACAATTCTTAAAATTGGAAAGTACACCGGGAGTAATGTTACTGTTGTTAGCACTCCATTTATACTTGTACTCATTATGTAGTTTTCGTCAATGATCGCTCACTCAGAAATGTTTAGATCTCGTACAGTCTTCGGTGACATAGTAGATCAGCACGAACAAGTCACGGAACGCTGGGACACGACTTTTGTCCAGGTTTGGATTCTCGCTTCGTAGAGTTGGTTTCATCCGGTAATCTGGGAAGATTATGATCCGGAAATCCACACAGATTCAGTGATGCGGAAGCAACCAAAATATCAACTGTGCTGCTTTACTACAGAATTTTATTGTCATTTATTGAAGTCCACTGCTTGGGCTAGAATATCCAAGTATTTGATTCCCTGTGTGACATTTCTTAATAAAAGTATCATGTTTTGTCTATTTGAAATACAATTGTTTATTTGTCTTCTTATGTTGAAAATAATATCGTGGTTTTGAACACAAATTATAATAAAACGATTTAATAACACACTGTTTAGGCTCATTCGATTACATTTTGATGATCCCTCATGCTGAAAACATGTAGCTTTACTTCTCTGTGATTCTCACGCAATTATACTGTGATAGATGTTGTAGTTAGCGTTCAGTGCAATGCTTTGACACACATACATGCATACAACATAGAAAGGAAATGATAGAGTCCTGCTCACGATTAACTTAAGCATCACTTTTAATATTGTTCCTAAATTAGAATAACTGCAAAAGACTGACACACGTGGAGTGTTCCCCATTATGTTTTTCGATTCTTTTGTAATTATTCGTGTCTTAACAAGATTTTGGTTTCGCATGCCCTCTCCATCTTTTCCTTTACCACTGTATCATTCTAGTCTGAGGACAGGTCTCGGCTGTTTTTTTTTTTTTTTTTTTTTGTTTTTTGTTTTTTTATGATGACAGACCTGATATACCAAGCTTTTTTCTCACTGCATTTTGAACGCCGTCCGATTTTTTTCCTTCTCATTCTGAAGTTTCCACGTTCCTGAATTTTCTTCATTTATACGGATTACAACCAGAGTGGTTTCATACTATCGTTTTTACACGTGTATTCATTTACTGGAAATATATCGTGATCTTAGGATATTTTAAGAAGTATTGGAGATAGGATAATTGGCATCGCACAGCAGTAAAATCACATTTTCATTATCAATCCGTAATTTTACTGTATTTAGTAAACTTCAATTATGTTTATTTCTGTTCGTGGCAGGGTGACGGCGGTGGGACGGCTATGACGGATCTGAGCACCGCCGGGCCGGGCCCAGGAGGACCAGGAAGTCAGCAACAACAACAGCAGCAGCAACAACAACAACAACAGGGAGGTCTTCATTTGAACGGTCACGTAGGACCCTATCCAGATAATCACCCAGTTGATCTCTCCAGTCCACGACCACAGGACGCTCTGGATGCTAGCTATCGGGATCGCCGAGTTCCAGACCAGTACAAACAGAACGGTCTTGTTGGAGTTCCAGATCCAGGTGAGTACATAATATTTGCTTTAGTATTGCATACCCATTTTGTTGAGTTTTCTGTAGTTTGTTAACTCCCGGTGTAAGCATAGGGACCTTATAATTTTACTCCAGATGTTTTGTGTGTATGTGGCACTTTATTTCTCGGTAAGTACTGGCTGGATCTGAACCAAATTTGATTAAGAAACGGCCCATGGTCTAGGAATAAAACTTGCTATATTTGGTGACCAGATTTGGCCAAGGACAGGCTCGGCTCCATGGCTCGATAAAATAGTTTGTATTCCTCAGCTAAGCATACCAGGAACTTCTGCATTCAGCTCATCTTAGCTTGTTACTTTATATAGTTCCGTAGAGATGTAAGTGTATGAACTAGTGATGTGTCATTTTCGTCCTCACTATAAGGAACTTAGTCACAAGAGAGAGAGGGTGAAATGTTCGAATTATCCTTATGGTCTTGAAATGGTTTTGCGACTATTTGGTTGCGTGGTGTGTCTCCTTCTTTTCTTAACCGTACCTAATGCGCCCTACATTTCTCTCTTTCGCACCATCGTTCGCTCTCTCTCTCTCTCTCTCTCTCAAGGATGGAAATTGTGAATAAAAGTGTGCGTGTATGTATGTCATTTTATTTACATACTTATAAAATTGCAGAATGTAAAATGTCTCCTACATATTATGAAAGGAAACGAGTAACTAGTAAAGCTGGATGTGCATTATATTGATAACACGTATCAATGTGAGCTTTCTCGTGGGAATATAATTAGCGCACGCACCTGTGGGGCGGGAGACTCGATTTCGGTTTCCGGCAGAGCTCACTTTGTTCGGATCCCACGTTAACCCTTTATGACCCGAATTAAATATTAATTTGAACTTTAATATATATTTTTCGTATTTCGGTTGTAAATGCGTACAAGTAACCATTAAATCGATCGATTTGATGATTATCATCATGGGCCACGTGTTTACACTTAAGGGACTTTAAAGTCCCGTCAGGCAGAAACGAGTTAACATAATAATTGTAATATATTTTTAGATTGGATGTCTTTATAATCATAAAGGTTACTCTCTTAGGGATATAATTAGAAGCAGTTGTTAATACTATGATCATGATTTATTGTTTGTACCTTTACATACAATTTCTGATTTTTCTTCTTCAATTATGTAAATAAGCATAGAAATAATAACTGAATAAAATTTCAGTACAATATTGAATGATAATGCAACATACCGCACGAATCACTTGTAAAATACAGAGGAGGTTTCTTGATAACTAACATTACGTAGGTGTATATATAACAGAATTGTGAATGATATTTGAGCACTAATAGTAACAACATTTTAGAGTTTAGTTACATCCAATTTTTCGAAGCAGTCTGCATTGATTTATTCACATATGATGAAATTCAAAGAAACAATTCTTCCCTTCATTCACACATAAAAACACATTACACAGTCCACATTTGGAGTGTGGTCTCGATTCAATCTTCTTGAAAGAACAAAGTTCACATCTAGCTCTCTCTTTTACGAATTGTGGCCAATGTGCACCTCGATTTTGAAGCCTAATATCATTGCTTACGGAAAATTTGGATTTTCTTCTCTTGATTGGTCCCACGCTTGGTGATGAATCCTACTTTGGTCTACCACGCTTCTGAAAGTGTTTACGTCCTTTAGTGAATAGTCCTTGAGTCACCTGACGTTTGAATAACAGAAAAGGCATTCTCCCATAGAGGTCGCAAAAGATTATAAATGCGTTTAGCAATACAATTTCAAGAAATTCAAGGAAAAGTCGGTGCCAAAATTTGTTTGCTCTTCTATCACGATCGTAAAGGGAGCGAAGCATATCGGCCTTATCTACACCACCCATGTGATTATTATAGTCTTTGACGACTAAAGGAGCTTGAATGTTTATCTTTGAATCATCTTTCGTCTTACGTTCTACAGTTATGGTTTCAGTACCATGATAATTTGACAAGAAGTGGACACACTTGTTATCTTTCCACTTGAAGTAGGTTATTTCTTGATCTGTAGTTCGATGATCGTATTCGCCACGTTTCATATCTTTATCTTTTGCCAGAAGTGGAAGCCCGCTGCGTTGAGGACGAACTGACTCACATGCGTAAATATTCTGCGATTTCAAATACTCGAACAGTTCCAAAGAAGTGAAATAATTGCCCATCATAACAATAAAATTGTTGTTTTGTAGGGATGATGTTAGTTTCTTTACTACGGATCCTCCAAGACCAAAACGCTTCTTTTCTTCTTTATCTTCATTCTCACTTTTACCCTGATATACGTCGAATTCGTAGATATATCCGGACATATCTGCTCTACACTAACACTTGCAACCTCTTTTCACAGGCTTCATTGGGTTGTATTGTTTGAGACTTGATCGGCCCTTGAAACGGATCATAGTCTCATCAATACATTGGTACTGATCTGGCTACCTTAGTTTTTTGGAAATTTGCATTCAATGATGTAATTAATGGTTTACGTTTGTATAATTTGTCTTTTTTATCAGATGGAATAGCCAAATTGTCGTTCACGTGCACATTGGACAGTATTTGTTTGTATCTTTCTCTTGTCATTGTCTGAGACACAATGAGCACAGTTAGATCTTGGTCGGTACTCCAATAATGACACGTTTGCGGTAACGTGCGATAGCCAAACAAAAACTGCAGACCAATAAAACCATACATTTCTTCTGTGATTGGTTTCACTTTCCTGTTGCGTTGTTGAATGTACAAGTTGCTTTGAAAAATAACATTATTAACAATTTCGCTTGAAAAAATTTTCAGAAAAACGTCTGTTGGAGAAGAATCCGGCAAAAAGTAGTTACGAACTACACCCCGAGATAACGAAAATATTGGAACAGTCGTTACACTATCCTGTTTTTGTAAGTTTCTTACTGTCTTTGCACTTGCCACATCATCATCACCATCATCATCACTATTTTCACCTTCTGTAGATAGAACTGTCGGAGGCAACACTGAAGAACCTGGATTGTCTGATACAGTTTCCAAGGAATTGACAGTTTCCTCCTCTACCTCATCACTGATACTGTCTTCAAATGGAGTGTCTATTTCAAGATCTGATGGAATATCCTCTAAAAGAATATCTTCTTTTTCTTATCGTCGAGTATTCTAGACATTATTCCTACATAGAACCGAAAAACATAGTTACGCAAATTCCGCACATTGTAATATTTTCCAACATTGAAAAAAACACTAAAGGCAACGCGACACCAGGTGATATAAGGGGCTTGGATACCCGTCCTGGAATATCCGAGGCAACGAAATGAGGAATATTAAGTATTTACAAAACATTTTCCTTATTTAGATATTACCGAAAACAAATTTCACAGTAAATAGAGCACACCACTTATAGCCCGAAAAGGTAAATCCGGATGTCGCCTCTGCCTACAAGCCTGACGGGACTTCTGGCTCCACCTGTAATTTTACCCCATAATACGCGCTATAATACAAAAGCTGTTAAAATTTATATTTGTATTATTTATACTATACCTGATCAAGTACCAAAAAAATCCACGAACGTCTGAAGCTCCAAATACTACACAAAACTAGACTAAATCAGAACACACTCGACTACGACTCACAAATAAACAGCATGCTTCAAACGCGCGAAATTGTATTTGTCACACATACACAGCAAAGCTCATAAACAGCTTGTACCATCTTGTGAGCGTTCCTTGAAGTGTCTGAAGAAAGACTTGTTAGTCCCGACAGGTTGCTGGCAACACAAGGGCTATTACGTAATAGGAAACGTAACCTTGAAACACCGGGACTTACAAGTCCCGACAGTGGATAAAGGGTTAAGCTGTTGGTTCATGCCTTATATAGCCTTGGTGCTGAAAGGAAGCTAGCCTCCAATCCAACTGACCAACCAAGAAGTATCAATGTGAGTTACTGGAAACAAAACCTAGGCGCATTATAATTGAATTCTTGTATTGTTTTTCGGGTAATGACACATCAAGAGTAGTTTGCTTACAGTACATTATCAGTTGTGACCAGTGGTGTCATTCAAATCGTTTAACAATCGATTCTGTGATTAGTATTTAAGAGCCGGCGGGAGTCAAGTGACCTTGACAAATCGAAGATATCGCAGTGCAAAGTGTTTCCTTATTTTGGCAACAGATGGGGTTGTTGCTGAAATGCCGTCGAAGCAATATGGCACCCCTCCTTTTCCTTCGTTTTCCCCTGCATGTGGTCAAAGTTGGACAGCGCAGGAGGGGGATGGTTACGGATGTAAATGGGACAAAGGAGTGAAATTCCTTTCTTTTGGCTAAAAGAGAAACAGAACTGAAGAAAAAATAAATACAGAGATATTCTAAGAGGGACCAACATGATATCAGCCGTCAGCCACTCAAATATCTACAACGGTCACAAACATACCATAGAGAACTAAAGCACTTATCGCCTGTCTCTTTCTCAAAGGATTCTACCTATGGTAAATAACGCGGGAATAGTGCAGGAAGAGTCTGATATAAAATGAACCCTGCATATATATATATATATATATATATATATATATATATATATATGTAAACGGGAGAGTCGATATTCTAATTTATTTTGGGCCTTCGTGGTTAAAAAAAAACTTGGAATTGAAAGGCAGAAAACCCAGACAAAGATCTGAAATGTATTGGCAATGTGACTCTTTTTCAGTGGAATCCATTTCTTTATTTTTTTTTTTCAAAATATGATCACCAGATTTACCCTCTGTCTCTCCTTCACATTCGAATGGTCCTGGGATCGATACCAGTAGCTGACCATCCTGAATTTTTCCTATTACAACAGGAAAGAGGCGCAATGTTACATTTAGCCTTGGGTACCGGCTTAGAAGGACAGGAGGGAGCATATGCCCTGCTTGGAATTGTTTTTTATTTGGGGAAATAGACCACTTCATTAACAATAGAATTAAAAGATGTGTCACCTTCTTCAGGAAGGTACACTCATGTCCAAAATTATTGTCGCATGTCTATAAATATGTTGTTGTAGGAATATAATTTGATAACGAATTCACCCGGTATTTCTTATAATGTTAGTATGTGTACAATCGGCAGAGACATGTATGCAAATTGCAAATTTCATGTCAAAAGAGGAGTAAATAAGAACAATAAAACGAAAATAAAACTTTCGTGTCCATTTAGCAACATTATGATTTACTCATTCTAATTTTCGTATTTATAAATATTTTCCTATGAAATTTACCATATATACATTTCCCGATTATACACATAGTATCAGTATTAAAAGTACCCAGCAAAATCAGTATTACATTATATTCTTACATGAAGACAGTTATAGATATGCGACAATCATTTTGGAGATGAGTGTACAAGGACGTAACAGGTGTTTGTTTCAAACATTGAATAAGTGTTCGTATACATTGAACTTATTTCCTGACGTCATAGAACTAAGAATTGTCACAGAGCGACGTAAGTCCGGCGACAATACAATATTTCATTTTTACTTTCATACTTTGCAATATATCTATTTATTTTAAAAGCAAATTTTAATATGTTTTTATTTTCAACTATTTTATCCTAAAATAAATACTAGCCTTTAACCAGCCCTTATTTCCCTGGTTGCATATCACTTTAGGATTTGGAAAATATGTCCAACGAATAAAAAAATGATAAAACACCTTTTAAAGACATTCTTTTGTTAATCAATTCGCACTAAAAAGTTAAAAATAATTTTATTTATGCAAGCCTAAATAAAAAGAATGGGGCGCGTCATTTTAAGAATTTATAAAGTAACTGTATATAAGCCTATATTAGAGCGCATCCCATTTTTTTTTAAAGTCACGCATAACCAAAATTGTTTTTTTACTTTTAAGTGCGACTTGATTAATGAAAGAATGTCTTTAAAATGTTTATTAGTATGTTTTCCTATTATTATTGTTAATGTTTGCATCCTTGGCATAGGATGTTTATTTTGGTAAGGTACCGTATGGTGCGTTTCTATACTACTAGGGTATATTAAAATTTAGTTTCCTACGCGATACATTAAACAGTACTTTTTTTTATATATATATAAAACTTACTACCGAATATAGAGTATTTCTCCGCTAATAAGAGGGAGACAGATTGAGGATACCGAACACCCCTACCGTTGATTGAGAAATATTTCGGTGTCGACACTGATGAACAACATCTACATTTGAATTTGAATGTTTTATGGGCTTTAGGCAATTGATTCAGACCGGGATACATGGGGGACACAGTGTTGGAAGCAAGTAGTCCAGTCCCTAGTTTGAATGTCTGGAATGAGTAAGGACTCTTAACCCCTTGGTAAAACCTGCCGGAATTGGAAGCAATATCAAAGAAACACTGCTTCGAAAAGAGAGGGAGCAAACATTCATAACTAGATAGTCAGAGTCGGGTTTAGGTTTAGTGGGGCCCCAAGCTGTTTAAGGTAATGGGGTCCTTTATGTGTCCAGATGAACATAGGCACCCTACATACAGAAATGAACAAACTAGAGATAATTTAGGAAGCAGACTAGCAGAAGGAGCCCCATTAATTACATGAACGTAGGCTACACAGCAGGAAGCATTGTTGCTACGTATATATACATTTTATTTTATTTTTTTAATTTTCTTATATTTTAGAAATGTATATCCAGTTTTTCTTTAGATTTTTGGGCCCCAAGAGAGCAGGGCCCTAAGCTATAGCTTGTTTAGCTTATACGTAAATCCGGCACTGTAAACAGTATACACATACAGGCGCGGATCCAAGGGTGACTATAGAGGCTATAGCCCCCCCCCTTCTTGACGTTCAGGTATACACTGGATAAAATGGGCTTCAATCCTGTTTACTCTGGATAAAGAGACAAACTATGGTTTAGCTCCTCCCTTGATCATATCCTGGATCCGCCACTATATATATATATATATATATATATATATATATATATATATATATATATATATATATATATATATATATATATATATATATATATATATATATAAAATGTTTGTGTTTAGTATGTTGTACGATGGAAGCTGATGAAAGAGCTTTATATTATTCTTGATTTTTTGACAGGTAAACAAAGAATATTTCGGGGATTAATCTACTCTATTATTATAAAAAGATTATAATATTGTATTTTATCTTTTCTCTTGTATGTATATTCTCAGTCCTGCAGGAAGTTTTCATTTCTTTCTTGGAATAGATAAACGAAGACTTTGGTTCGGCTTCTCCTTCACAAATCTCTGTCGAAAGGTTGACTTTATCGCTACCAACACAAATTACTTCTTCTCATAGAAACCATCTACAAATACACTGTACTGCTGAAACAGAAACCATCAACTAAAGAGGTCATAAATTTTGCCATTCCTCGTGTTTGAAATTCCTGTTCTTCACAACGACTTCCTTCCTCCCGCCCCTGTTAAGAAGTTCAAAGTAGGTTTTCAAAAGGACTGGCTCCCGCTGAGAAGGAAAGTGGGATAAGGAATGACTATAGTGCCATCTAGCAGTTAGACGGCCAAGTACGTGAACACGAAAAAATCTGATTTCTGATTTCTGTAGATTCAATAATGAAGGATATAATTTCTCATCGATTGTGTAATGAATGTCTTTGGAAACAGCGAAAAAATAGTACAGTAGCGCACAAGTACAAAGATAGTACTCCATTTTCAAAAAAGTCCGAAGTTTTTAGCTCTTTTCCTTACTGTAAAAAAACAGAAGACTTTTCCCTCTAATTTTGATAATTTTCTTATGGGAATTTGGATTATAATTATCTGTATTTATAAGAAGAAAATATCACGCACAGCGTTCAAATTGCACCTTTAAAATGAGATGCATCATATTGAGTGAGCTATTGAGACATTTTTGCGAAAGAACGAAATGAAACCATGATTTGCCTAAAAAATGGTTGAGATCCCATGTTAAATTGAACACCAATATTCCGGCCGCTGTGGCGCACTCCTTCTCCCTCTTAATAATTGCTTCTATGATTAATATAGTAAGTTGATTATTATTACTATATATAGAGGGTGTCCGGGAAATAGGGACGAATATTAAAGTGCTATAAAACTAATATAAAATATATTGTTTTTTTTTTTATAAACACACTGAGTAACTTCTCCCATTTATGTATATATACACATTAGGTAATTTTCTCACATTTATGTATGAAAAATTGTATCCGGCATATGACCACCCAAGGCTGCACGGCAATGAGCAATGCGTTCATTGAAATTTGCGATGGCGCGTTCACAAACATCTGGTGTGATGCCGTTAATAACCCTCTTAATTTCATCCTTCAGTTGTTGTATTGTCTGTGGTTTGTTCACGTACACTTTAGATTTCACAAATCCTTACAAAAAAAGTCACAAGGGGTAGGATCGCATGATCTGGCAGGCCATTCCTGAGAAAATTATTGTTGTCGTTAAGTTCTCGTTCTCCGCATGTCGAGCCAGTGCCCATTGAGCAAATCGACATCTCTTCCCATGATCTGTAGGCTTCAACTCTTGTGTAAATTGAATCTTGTATGCATGCATTCTCAGATCTTTCGACAGGATTTCATGCAGTGAACTTTGTAATAAATTCAATTGTTGAGCTCGCCGGCGAACTGATTTCATGGGGATTACGGTCACACTGTCACGCACGACAGCAATGTTTTCTTCTGTTCGAACAGAACACGATCTTCCAGTTTGCTTAACATTTAACACTGACCCCGTGGTCTCAAACTTCAGGACCAAGTTCCGAACTGATGATCCAGTAGGAGCAACATTGCGTCCAAGTGTCACACGCAAATCTCGAACGGTTGCCGTGGGACTTTCTTTGTTTTTGTAATAACTTTTAATCACTTCGATGCGTTGCTTTGTTGTCAAACTCTCCATGCCGAAATAAACACCAACCAACAATGCTCACTACACAGGCTACTAATTAGAAGGATAGAGGATACAAACATGGTAAAACCACACGACACGCTCGGGAGAGTAATACTCCCGGAAGTACGTTTTTTCCGCGCGCTACTCTAGCCAGCTGTTTTACGCGCTATCCTAGCCAGTTGTTTTAAGTTGGTCACAAAATTTATATCATGAAGTACAAGGGGAATAAAACGAGCCCTATATCATGGAGTACAAGGGCATAAGTACTACAACTATTTATCTGCACAAAAGTAAATAAATCACTTTTTAAGTATTATTTTCATATTATTCTAATTTAATAAGTGTTATAAAAATGTAAAAAAAACTTTCCTCGGGCCGGGTTTGAACTCACGCCAAAATAGAATTTTATTACTAGCATATAGCACTAGCCCACTCGGCCACGAAGGCCGACAGCAGCAAGCGTTTGATTTCTGCTATTTTAATGCAACGTGGCAAGAAGTGGATAACGCCAACCAATCAGAACTGTGTTTCTCGTTTCTACTTCCGGGAGCATTACTCTCCCGAGCTAGTCCTAAAACCACGGCTGAGAACCGTCTTATGAGAAAATGGTGCGAAATTCAAATTCGTCCTTATTTCCCGGGGTCGGCCTCTCTCTCTCTCTCTCTCTCTCTCTCTATATATATATATATATATATATATATATATATATATATATATATATATATATATATATATATAATCAGTGGCGGTTTCTCTTAATGTTTGAATGTTCGTACAAACCTCTTTCCAATATTTTCAGTTTTTATTTGTGCTAAATCACTTTTCATTCTCTTGTCAACACCATATTTTCTTAAACAAGTGCGTTTGAAACGGGGCTGGCTAGTTGCTTTCTGCTTAAAAGTTTGCCAAACTCCCCAGATTAAACAGCTTCTGGGCCATTGCGGGGGTTACGCAGTAAGAGGGGGGGGTTATCACGCCATGCACTGCCTCATAAGGATCCATATGCTTGCACATCTTTTGCAAACAAATCTACCAAACAAAAACAGCCTTTCCAAAACACAACGCTTTGGAACACAACCCGCTCGGGAGAGTAATACTCCCGGAAGTACGTTTTTCCGCGTGCTACTTTAGCCAGCTGTTTTACGCGCTATCCTAGTCAGTTGTTTAAGTTGGTCACAAAATTTATATCATGAAGTACAAAGGGAACAAAACGAGCCCTATATCATGGAGTACAAGGGCATAAGTACTACAACTACTTATCTGCACAAAAATAAATAAATCACTTTTTAAGTACTATTTTCATATTATTTTAATTTAATAAGTGTTACAAAAATGTAAAAAAAAACTTCCTCGGGCCGGGTTTGAACTCGCGCCAAAAGAGACTTATTACTAGCATATAGCGCTAGCCCACCCGGCCATGAAAGCCGACAGCAGCAGGCGTTTGATTTCTGCTATTTTAATGCAACGTGGCAAGAAGTGGATAACGCCAACCAATCAGAACAGTGTTTCTCGTTTCTACTTCCGGGAGCATTACTCTCCCGAGCTAGTCCTTTTGGAACTGGAACTTCACCACCGTCCCAGCCCCTGCAGTATTGGTTGACACGGTTCTCGCCTGAAGAGGAATAGTCTGTTCCTTTGTAACAATGTTGCGTATAAAAAGTCGTTACAGAGGGGAAAAAAAGAACCTTGCGCCTTGCCTAATTGCGAGATTGCCAAGTGGTCATAACTATTGGTTCTGTCAACCAAGTAAGGTCAAGGCAGCTATGGAGACAGTAAAGGCGACTCCGTGAAGAGTGAAGACAAATTGAGGGTGTCGATATTTAATACACTCGTATCTGAATAAGTAGAAATTTGGCAACATAGAAAAAAAGGATGTTTTCCTTTTCATGTGTGCATGGGTGAATGAGAAAATTGGAGAACAGTTTTTAGGGAAAGGGCGTTAATTGGGGAAGGGGTGACATTTTAAAGCGGGTAGCGGATTTTGTAGTGTTGTATGTTTGTTTGTGTATGTGTTTGTGTGTGTGTGTGTGCCGGTCTTTGTTGTTCATTGGAATATTGTTGCTGTAATTGCATAATTACGTGTCTGTCCCTGATATACGTGAACTAGCAATGCAGTAGCAATGAATTCTGTAACGTCTCTGTTGAATTACCCGTTTTCGAAAAGAACTTCAGAAGAAAACCTACTTGTGAAAGACATCGGAAGACCAATTCCGACTCTCAATACAACGCAAGTAATTAGAAGTCAGAAACGAACATTTACAAGGAAGTTTAATCTCAACTTGTACGAACAGCATAAGTGGTTATGCGAATGTGAAATTAAAAATGCTTTGTTTTGTGTTTCCCTGTTTGTTGTTCGGGGCGGAGGAAGATGCATTGAGTAAAAAAGGTGCGGATATCCAACATCTGCACGACAAAGAAAAAAAAGTCAGATCATATAAGGCACGTTCTGATCTCACTGTGTTGGGAAACGTGAATATTGCTGCTCAACTAAATGCTAGTTATTGGCAGTCCATTGAGAATCACAATCAAAAAGTGAAAATGAAATGAAGTTTTACGTCCCACGATTATGCCGGTTAGGCTAAAAGAGACGGTGATGATGAGAAATGAGTGAAATGAAGAAAGTGGGAGGAAACGGGAGAACCCCGAGAAAACCCACGAGCACGGTGTTTGTCCACCACAAAGTCCAAACGGCGCGAGCTGTGATTGAAACAGGGACCCCAAGCACCGGAGGTGAACGCTCTACCACTGAGCCACCGTGCCCCCAATCAAAAAGTGACGCAAAACAGGTACGTGCTCAATATAATTATCAATTGCATTTGGTTTCGTGGTACCTTCGAATTGGCTTTAAGAGGACATGATGGAAAACACTGTTCTTCAAATCGAGGCGTTTTTCGTAGATTAATTAATTTCAGTGCAGAACTTGACAGCGCTCTCAAGAGTCATCTCATTTAGAAAGCGCAATAATTTTCAAGAGTACGTAAAAAATCATACAAAATGAGCTTCTCCATTGCATGCTTGAAGCATGCCATGAAGAAATCGCTATTATTATTTATATTAACTATCAATGGCGTATTTAGAGGGGCTTCCGGGCTTAAGCCTCCCTCCGAAATCTTACTTACTATAGTAAAGTATATGAAATATCTTGCAGAATTTTCACATTTTCAGGCAAATCCCCCCCGAGAGTTAGCAAATCCCCCGAAACAAAATCGTAAATACGCTACTGCTATTATTATTATGATTAATAATAATAATAATAATAATAATTATTATTATTATTATTATTATTATTATTATTATTATTATTATTATTAAACTTATTTATAATAATAATAATAATGAAAAAGGAGAGGTCATCTATTGTGCACCACCTAAAATTCAAAGCACGAGCAGCCACTGATTATATATATATATATATATATAATCGGTTATTATTACTTATTCCAATGGCAGACCTACTGGTGACAGTGCAGTGGCTAGAATTAAGTCAAGGGGCCGCGTTGGCCCAGTGGTAGAGCGTTCACCTCTGGTGCATGGGGTCCCGGGTTGAAACCCTGCTCCCGCCAAATGAACTTTGTGGTGGACAAACACCGTGTGCGTGGGTTTTCTCGGGGTTCTCCCGTTTCCTCCCACTTTCTTCATTCCACCATTTCACTCATTTCTCATAATCACCGTCTCCTTTAGCCTAACCGGCATAAGCGTGGGACGTAAAACTCAAAGATTTCATTTTTTTTATTTTTTTATAGAATTAAATCATACAGTATGCTTTACACTTTGTATATTGATTCTCAAAAATAGAGTTATGGGTACTTTTCGTAAGTACTGAATCTGCAGGTGGAAAGGTAACTTTAACAGGTTCTGGAAGCCTGAGAAAATTTAATCATTGGTTCGAGGAAACCTGTGGTCAAACTGAATCACACCACTGGTTGTAACACGTATCCCACCCAAATCTGAACTTTTTTTTTAGTGCTTAGAAGGAAACCGTTATCACTATTTATTAATCAAAAGAAGTAGTCTTCATCACATTAATAGAAAGTGCGAAGTCAGAAAAAAATACCAGTCCAAGGTGCGTACTTTATTCTGGCTTTTCATGAGATGCTATGTTAGCAATAAAGCATCTTGGGGTGTGAAAGAATTCAGTGAAAATTAGGTGGGAATTTGCTGTGTAAATAAAGGATTACTACTAAGGTTATTTTTGGTTCTGCTGAAAAGAAAGCGAAGCTTGTATCACAATTATTCTAGTACGCATTGTCACTATAGTCCACCTTTCGTATTGTAACGAACTGCAGAAAAAGTTGAGGAGAGTGGATTCCTGAAGAGAGAAATATATATTTTTGTTTTTGTAGTTACGCTGAATGTTTCATATTGAGCCAGGTAATATTGGGATACGCTCATAGAGACAGTATATTCGATTTACATCTAATGAAATAGTTTCATTTAGCACGATCAGTAACCTAGGTCATCGTTAGAAAGGGAAAAAAGTTAGAAACGTTTCTGTAGGGCTAACCAAAAATATCCATTGTGGTCATGTACGGATTGTAATATTACATTGTGATTCACCAGCATGTAGTTTTAAGAATTTCTTGTGGCCGGAAGAGAAAAACCAGAAGGCAGGTGCCTTAGGGCAATTCTGACCACATTCCAGTGGCCTGAAGCTTTTCGAGTCGCGTGCATTGGGCGGCGCGTGTCCAGCGCGTGCGCACTGACAGGTGACAGCTGTTCCTGCCTGGTCCAACCCAACTGTGTTAATACTGTGCGTAATCTAAGCACAGTGGAAGGGGACTATCATTCGTGAATGATTCTAACCCCGTTCACAATGCCACTCTCACAACTGCGGCAATAATGAGTGTGTTTCCTCAATAAACACAAGCACACGCTAGCTGAGTGCTGAACAATGGCGGCTTTATTGAGAGGGCGTTTGCTTGGGGGATCCCCACGGTCTAATTCAAGTGGATGTTGAACGGATCCTTATTGTGCATCCACCCCATTTGTATCCCATTTTATCTTCCCCAGAGTCTTTTCCAGTCTTCCTTTCATTCTCGCTTTCTGCTCCACACTCATCATTTCCGACAATCGAATTTTTGCTTTCACCTCTCCACAGGTTTATTAGTCTCTCAGGAAATATATCTTGTCTATAAACTCACTTCTTAAACCAAGGTATAAGATCATGATTCGTAAATTGATTGCTGTGAGACGCTAGAGTAGTTCTTTGATGTTGTACACTCCTGCCATCTAGGAAGCTTGGAAGTTAACAAAGCATTGAGCGGAACCTATTGGATGAATTGAAGAAGATAAATTAATGTTACATAGATTTCTGCCCTTATTACTGTTTGGTTACTGTGTTAATGTTTCTGCATATAAAAGCCATGAGATTTATGTGTTAGATTCAAGATTTCGTATATATATTAAATATGAAGAAACACATCGATACATAACGTAGCTGATTTACTAGGCTTTAGATAGGCATTGCTGAACTTTGTGAAATGTACACTTCCGAAAAAGTTACTGAAGAGTCATTCTGATCTAACCATCCCGTAAAGTATAACACAGCGTGAGCTTAAAAACAGATTAAACACCGAAATCAGATTTAAAATTTAATCCTTGAGCTCTATTATACACTCATTGTAAAATATATTCCTCATGCGTCTGATTTTATAACTAATTTTGTATACATTTCCTCTCTTCTTTGCCATGTTCTCTCCTTGCATATTTCATATTTTTTCATTTATTCACAAGGGTATCTGGCTTTAGCCCTTAAGGTTTTAGTAAAGTTTTCATGGTGAATTCATTTAAGAAGGTGGTCATTTAATTGGGGCTGCGGTGGCTCAGTCGTAGAGCGCTCACCTCTAGTACATGGGGCCCTTGGTTCGAACCCAGCTCGCGTCAAGTGAACTTTGTGGTAGACAAACACCATGTGCGTGGGTTTTCTCGGGTTTTTCCCTTTTCATGTCACTTACGTCATTCCACCATTTCATTCATTCCTTATCACCGTCTCCTTTAGCCTTATCACCGGCATAATCTTAGGATGTAAAACTTAGATTTAATTTGTGAGCATTTAGCTTCCGTGAATGAGTGTGTACAGTAGCACACCTATGGATGATTGTTTCGGACCAACCAGAAATGCTCAAAGTAAAAAGTGGTGAATTATTAAAGAAGTGTAGATGAATGTGGTTTACAGGGGGGGGGGGAGGAATGAGGTCGCATTCTGTTGAAATTAATTCAAACCTCTGTTTAATGGAATGTAAAACTAAACTAAACATTATACCGGGCAATGCTAAACATTAAATCGGAGAGCGTTTTATTTTAAACGTCTATTTATTTGTTTATATTCACATTTGTTTGCTTTTCATTGTGCAAGTCTTTCCTTAGTTCAATTTTTACACGAATGACATTTTTCTGAGCTCTCTTGTGGCTGTTTGTATGTATATGCACTTTTGGGTCAATTCCTGGTAGCTCATGCTGTTCGAATTCCACGTTTAGCTCTAGATCCATGTCTCACATAGCTTTGGTGCTGGAAAGATACGCTAAACTCGGAAAGAACTAATGAAAAAAAAACTTTGAATGTTCGAAAACGAGTGTAAGCAACAAACCTACCATTAAACTTGTCAGATGAAGTTCAGGAATATAAGTGAATATTAGCCAGTTAAATATTAATTTCTTGGCAATCAGGGCTTTGATCACGCGACCATAGCAAGATAAACGGAAGGATATTACAGGGTTCCTACTGGTCAGAGAAGTCAGGGAAAACTCATGGGAAATTTTATAAAATATATTTTTTTCTAACATTAATTGTACACCAATTTCAGCTTAGCCAACCATTAATGATGACAGTATGGAACGTTGCTCAGATTTTTATGGGTGGCAAGTGGAATGCACGTATGAGAAATTGATTATTATTTGTCTTTATAAAATAAATGTTCTCATATATAAATATTCACCGTTATTTATCTGTCATGAAAGTCAGGGAATATCCTGCCAAAGGTCAAGGAAATAGATTTCTCCAGATCTGTAGGAACCTTGTATTACTTCATCTCGCTGAGAGTCTACAAAATGTGCATCACTTATTTCTACTTGAGGTGGAATTAACAATCTATAAATTCAGCCATGAGGTGTCTTGATAACAATTTCAGTGGCAGTCGACTGAAATTCGTAAACATTAGCTAATTATTATCTGGCCCTTTTTCTTTCTTTCTGTCTTTTTTCTTTTTTGCGCCATCTACCACTGGAAATTTTACTAATATGCTGTGCATGGGTCAGAAATCTTATCTCTTGGATGGTAATTTAGTTTTAGGTAGCCATGGGTTGAATACATAATTCCACAGTTGTTTGATTATTATGATCAAAAGGATAGAACTCGCTAATTCGTTAATATCTTCAAAAAGCCACCAACACGATGTCTGCACATAATAGGCCAAAAGTAAGATTAAACTTACAACTTTACGTATTACCAGTAGAGCTAAGCACTCAACAACTAAAATACTGCGGCTCTGTAAGTGTTAAAAAAACACTGTAAAAAGGAGGTGTTGAAACAGCACAAAATGACTACCACTTTAGCGTGTTACTTGTGTTAATTCAGCACCAGAGCAGAGATTTCTTGGCGGTTTTTGTGGTTGATTTAAGTACCGGGCTTGGGCCCTTGCCTTCCATTTGTGTTGTTGACTGTCGTTTGTTTTGCGTGCGTAGACATCGCCTTCCGAGCATATCATTAATAACTAGTTATTACCTGAGAGAATTTGCATTGGTATTTATCGTTTAATATGAGCAAAGCTTTGCAAAATATCTTTGGAACTTATGCCAAGTAAAGAATAATGTTCTATGTTTTCTGTAATCGGTCACAATACTATTGTTGTAAACCTGTGAATCATCTGACAACAGTTACACAGATAGCTGTGCTTCCATCTGTTTTCTTTATTTGTTATTCTTGTGTCTTAGTATATATGAACACAAGATGGCAGAACTGTTGTTTATGTAACTGTTGTCAGACGACTCACAGGTTTACAACAATATTATTGTGACCGATTACAGAAAACATAGAACATTTTCCTTTATTGGCATAAGTGCCAAAGATATTTTGCAAAGCTTTGCTCATATTAAACGATAAATACTAATGCAAATTCTCTCAGGTAGTAACTAGTTATTTCTGATATGCTCGGAAACGAAGTCTAGGGGCTGAATTAACACACAAGTAACACGCTAAAGTGGTAGTCATTTTGTGTTATTTCAACACCTCATTTTTTTCTGTGAAACAAAAGTAAAAACATTGGTTTCTAATTAGTAAAGTAATATTATGCAGACATTCAACAAGTCTCGTTCAAGAAGGAAAAGGAAAAAGAAAACATGGCCTTCCATATCTCTTTGAAAAGCCGTGTATTATTTATAGATGGAATTAAATCAAGCAACTGAGAGCTTTCGTTGGCTTCAGATCTTTATTTCAAGATAGGCTGTAAAAATTTTCTATCCATAGTTGCCGGAACACACACACACACACACACACACACACACATATATATATATATATATATATATATATATATATATATATATATATATATATATATATATAATATTTAAGAAAGCAACATTTACTCAAATGAATAAATCGTTCTTGTTTCGTAACTTGTGCAGTAATGTACGCAAGAGGGGAAATCTCGGAGTTTCAACCCCTCCTTTGAGCAGGATATTACGCAAAAACAAACATTTATTATATTAGAATATGTATACCTGAAATTATATGAATTTACGATATTGAACCCCCTGATGAACTTCTGTGTACGCCATTGCTTAAGTATATGCATGCTCTTTTCATGAGTGTTAACTGTTGACAGTATTTTGTTCAGCTGAGACTATTTATTTCTGTCCGCTTCTCCTTGTGCAGTGTATAGCCTGGGGAATCTAGGGGACATTAGCATTAGTTTCATGCTGCCTTTTTCTTTTTGAGGATCATTTCCCCCAGCGCCTGTTCTCCCTTGTTGAGATCTAGCTCTAACTGCAATTTGATGAACTCCGCTGGGGCGTACCACACACGCGGCCTTCTATTCAGAACCAAGGGAGACGGGTGTCAGCACACGCACTAATATTACCAACAAGTGTTCTTAATGATAGCATTGGCAATTTGTTTGTAATGGGTGAATGGAACTTAAGTGTTAATTTGTGAACAGGTTGGTACTCACTTTTAATGCGGAAGGAAGAAAAAAATTAGTTTAAAACATTATGCACCGACGTTACAAGAACATATTTACATTGTACGGCAGGTCCTAAACTTGAAATTTATAAATGAAATTAATTTTGTTCGCAAAGCAATTGTATCATTCTTGATCCATATGTTTTAAGGTAATATGTTATTCTTTAATATGTCCCAAATAAATTAAATTTGTGAAAAACTGTTTACCTGAACGCAACTCATATGCACGAATTGATTGACCCTACAAGTGGTCAAAACCTGATGCTTTCCTGGTTGCGTTTTTTTTCTTTTTCTTTTTTAAGTAACTTTCGTTTGTACGAATGTCCTTCCTTCCTTCTGATGTGCCATAATTACCACAGAATTAATTTTAGTAAGTGGATATCAAATTGTGTAAGCAGTGCACGAAAATAATTGAATTTTGATAATGCATCATTGGCTTGTTTGAAAAGCTTAGAAACATCAAAAGCTCAGACGCTTTATATCCACACGATTTCCACCAATCGAATTTGGATTCAACAATTTTAAATAATTTTTATGGCAGAACCAACGCACTTTGGCCATAGCAGATACACATCTGCCAACAGCCCATCGACCATTGGAGCAGCGAACCAACAATCGCCTTTCTCCTTCAGAATTCAAACGAAGACGTTCACATCGAGCACATCATCAAATGTCTTGGAGTCCATGCACTATACCCACATCATAACTCACACTGGACTAAGTAACTACGGCTAGATGTTCGTCCCACTCTTCCTTCGGGACCAAAAATTCACTTTCTAGATCAGCGTTTCCCAACCTTTTTCAACTTGCAGCACACTACAGATGTAACTTGAATTCTTGCGGCACACTCATATAGATATTATTATTATTATTATTATTATTATTATTATTATTATTATTATTATTATTATTATTATTATTATTATTTGCAAATATAAAAGACAGTGGTATTTTTTCTTTGTGATTACTGATCTCCTCACAGAGAAGAAAGCTCGATCACTGGTTTTCCTCCGTGATAAATCATTATGCATATTTTCCATTCTAATTTAAAACTTGACAACAATTGCAATGAAATATAGGACTCAGGTTTCTAAAAATACAATTCCTTTTCCGAAAACTGTGTCCAACCTTTCAAAAAGAAGGAAGATCACTAAATAATGAAAGAACAAACAAATCTTTTTTACTTTTAAAACACAAATGTAGGTAATTTGTACGCACGTTTGCTTTGTCGAAAGGATTGAATGATATTTTAAAATTTCAAGTTACGAAATTATATTCAACAATAAAGAAGCAATAATGGTCATAATGATAACAAATACTTTTTTCAACATTTAAAATGTACAGAAAAGTAACTCGGTATGAAACTTAAAAATGTAGATTCATAGTAGAGGTTCATTGTAATGTGAAATACAAATATACATTTTTCCCTATGTTTTGCAATTCGATTGCTATAGAATTAATAATTTTGTTTCAATTTCCTCGCGGCACACCAGCGGCCCACTCGCGGCACACAGGTTGGGAAACGCTGTTCTAGATGAAAGAGATGATATGTGGTTTTTCCCGTGCGACGTGACTAGTCGGGATTGTAGAGACTAGGTATCATTTTCACGACATATTTTCAAGACGATATAGTCCAAATCAAGTTTATTTATTAAAGTTTAGCGTCCCTTTACAGTAGCAAGGTTATATGGGACGTAGACCTACATGTGTACAGTTTGAGGTGGAATTCAAACTACTGTAATGCGTTGACATTTCAAGGCTCTCTTACCGAGAATCGAACTCGGAACCGCATTGCTTATAGACGCACGCGCTAGCCACTAGACCGGGTAGGATTTTTTTTTTTAATATCATTATTTAGTAAAGAAGTTTGTTAATTTAATCCAGTTGGTTGAGAATTCAGAGAGAAAATAGTACGTTAACTGGTTTGTTGTCGGCAATATAAGGTAACACTTCAAATACTGCACAGTAAGCCAGAAAAAAATATTCATGGTAGATCTTTTGATTTTGCTTTCAGGTAGCATACTAAATAAATAATAAAGAAGTGAATAAAATAACGAGTTTGTGATAGCATATTTCATTTGTTAAATAAATTGACATATCGTATCCTCAAGTTATTTTTTAATTTAATTTTATTTTTTATTTTTATTTATTTATTTATTTATTTATTTATTTATTTATTGTTGCTAGAGACTTGAATTATACAAAGAAAGTTATTACCCCAAGTCATAACCAGCATAATCCCCTGTTGTTGTGATGCATAAATAAATGAGTTACAAGTATTGAAAAGTTATTTTAAAATAAAATAGCTTATTCATTTCTGTGCATTGCTCCTGTTTAATACCAATTTAAATATTTTAGTTAATAATTTATCACGTATCCTCTGTATCATATGATACCATGAAGATGCATGATATCCGTTATATTTCAAGGTTTTAGATGTTGGGGAGACTTGGAACTGGCATCAGTAATTAAAATAACTGCTTTTTCGAAAACAATATACACTTTCGGAAGAAGCTTATTGAATGATACTTTGCGCAGCATTCTGTAAAGTTGAGAGTTGTCTTCAATCATCCTCGTTCAACGTATCCTCATGAAGTTATACGCTCTCGTTCAACAAATGAGTGATAATTTGAAGCAAACTATAGTTCTGGGTTCGATTTTCTGTTGAGTAAGAATTTAATATGTTTAAAAAATGTAGTGAAGTCTCGTAAAAGAAAGATATCTGTCAAATTTGTCATAGTTGAAGTGTTTGATCAGTTGGGCGAGGGAAATAATATTAACTGAGTGTTTTTTTTTTTAAATTTAACGTCGTACGTTTATGTCCCTTAGGCTCTAGAAGACGGATGCTCAATAAAAGTGAATGCCAAGATGATTATGTTGCCTACCACAAACTCACGTGGTCTGGGATCACACCAGGAACCCAGCACCAGATATAAGCACTCAATCATTGATTTACTGTGCCCCTAGGAGGGAAATAGTTATCAAGTTGTGGCATATAATAATATCTCATGCTCTGCATCATAAAATGTGCTGGTGTTGTGAATCAAATCATTACATTATCGTGACGTTGTTTTTCGTCCCACTGCGAGCATTGTTAAATGTAGTGGTTAGCAAATATTGTGTGAAAGGCATAAAGTGATGTTTCTCTCTCTCTCTCTCTCTTTTCTCTGTCTTCATGTTATCCGTGATGTACTATGACCCCCAACTGTGGGTTATAGGGCGCCACTGTGGCGGAAGATTCCACCCTCCCCGTAGATGAAGCATCTCGTGGGCGCCGTCAATACAGAAAGCTCTAAATCTCGTTCAGGGGCCTGACGTCGGCGTACAGCTGATGTTTTTCTGTATATTTTTTTCTTCTCTGTTTATCTTAATAAAATTGTTAACACACTAAAGTTTTAGTGTTGTTTTGGTGCGTAATGTTGGTAGCAACACAACTGATAATGTACGTGAATTTCTTATCAGTAAATGTGGAGGTAAAAGTAATGATAAGGAGAATGCGCACTATCTTCCTTGTAAGCCTAATGCAGTCAAATGGGAAAGGGCCCTGTAATAGGCGTACTGAAGTGTGGGAAAATATTGGGTATCACAGGTGTTAATGATAATTAATAGCACAGCAAATAGAGATAGGCTAGTTCGGTGGAGCTGAGCTGGAGGGAAGGTGGAGGGAGATTGAAGTGGGGGAGGTTAGTTTTAGGGTCGAGGAGCGACGCAGGGGGAGAATTAGAAGGGAGAAAGTTGGCGGGGAACTCTACTGACTGCTCAATTTCCCCACTAGTCTAGCGCCGCTTGGAGTGGAAGCGGGGCATCCACAACTCCACACGGAAGCAACACAACGGAGAAGTTGTGGGATATTCTAAAGGTAGAAACGGAAACAGAAAGAAGCTGATTGTCCGAATGTGCTCGTTTGAATTCTGAAGTAATTTTCCCATTGACATTTGTTATTCCTAGCTGGGTCTATCGAGAATGCTCTGATTGACAGCTATTGATTGGTGGAGCCTGACGTGATCTGGTGTGGTAACAAGTGTGTGGCGGGAGGCCGAGTGGAGCATGGTCCCCGCCACGCGCCCCACTCTTCTACACCCACAAGGTGGACCTCCGATGCGTTGCCCGTAACCGGAACCCCCCAACTTGCCCGCTCCGACCGTCTTAAGACCAACGACTAAACTCCTCATGGCTTCAGCATCTCATCCGCATCACGAATTCTCACTCGAAGACTTCACGATGCCCTATCTAGAGGCTGGCCTGCATCTTCCCAATCCATATGCACCTTCCTTGCCAACATCCGGTAAGCATTCTTTGTATGACAACAATTTGAAAAAAAAAATGCTAAGTAGTTTGATTTTTTTAAGAAGACATGTGTGAGGTTAATTGGGGCATAAAATGTAAATGCACGGACTAATTTGAAGTGTCGTTTTTGTCAGTACAACTTGCTTTTTAATTAAAAGAATAATAAAGTTCTTTCAGCTCTTATAATTAAATCATTGCAAATTTTGCATTTTAAGTTGCTAATTGCGCTTGAATGACTAATTTTACTCTGTCCGAATTAACCTCTGTTTATTTATTTATTTCTGGTAGCTAGTAAGCAATTTAATCCATTAAATTTATCTTATTATATAATTATTCTTCTATCAAATTAAAACCTAAGCAAACTCATTATATGCATAGATTCAGATACAAGTCGTACACTTTGTATGTAAAATAAGTTTTATTTGCTTAATAAAATTTCATTCGTTTTTTTTCTGGGGAAAAATGTTGATTGTAAAATAAATGTAGTGTGACGTGTCTTGAGTTTTGTCTGTTTTGTTTGTGGCCACGCTGCCGGACTCACGTGGAGTGTCCGGTGAACCCTTTATAAGCCCATGCGTCATGGGAAACTGTTCATCCTGTAGCATGGCTGTCGTGTGAAAAATCTAGTGATGGAACGTGGATATGCCACGATCTGTTAACTTGCGTGGGACTCTAGAGGGAGTGGAGGAAACTGACACTGAGTGCCGTTAGTATTGATACTAGAAACAATTTTTCTTCAAGGTGGTGATGTGTGATGTGAAACTGTCAACCACAAAATGTTTGAAGAAACTTAACTTGGTCCGCGTCCATGGTTTTATTGAGGTTTTCACATGTAATGCATATAAAATGATGTAATATTCTTTGGTATATTTTTAATGTGAGAACTGCATAATTGCAACTTGAATCGTTGGTTAGTTCAGTACAATCCCCTCTATAATTCTGCTGTTCTGGCGAGGTATGATACATAACATTCTTCTGTCAAATTGATAAAAGCTACACATCAACGTATTTAAAGCAGCTAATTGAAACCATACTGGGTCCCAATTTTAGTTTATTTTTGGATAAAGAAGAAACTTGTATAGCGAAAGAACAAGGTAGATATCTTTTAAAGAGTAGTTCTTGTTTAAGCGTATGTTAAAATCCATGTTCGTAACATGTAAAAATGAGAACGACTCCTGCTAGGGTTTTATTGGGCTACGTTCATATCCATTTCTGTCAATGGCAAGTACAGGTTGTAATGAACATTTAGATGGTAATTCAATTACTTTTAAGAAATTTGATGATCGATCTTCAGCCTCATAGTTGTTCGCACAAAAATGTGAAAAGCGATTTACTTTTCCTTCAGTTATTCAATATCATTTATATTCTTTGCTTAGAATATTTGAAATCACGCACGATAATTTTATCAGATTGCAGTCGTGAAAATTTCATATTAAAATTTAAACTTAAAAAACAAACTATTGCAAACTATGATTGAGGAAGGAAAATAGAAAAAACGTCACTGTATTAAATGTGACAAAGCTCTTGATTCATTGTGTGCTAGGAAAAGATATTTTACCAATTTTGGAATTAACAAAATACTATAGAATATATATAAATTATGTTAGTACTATATTATTTAAAAGAAGTAATGGGTGTCCTTACATTGCATTGGGGTTGTGATTACCGTAGAACTGTATCGTCTTCAATCCCTTTGCAATAGTTGTTTCGGTATTATTTATTTATTTATTTATTTTTACTATGATCTTATCTGTTGTTATATTCATGTACCATTTAATGTGCTAATAGTTTATCTTATAATTGAGATAGTGTTGTTGGATCGAAAGTTCGGGTTCTTGGTACCTTTTTCACTAAGGGGTTAACTTAACTGCTTTGTCTTAAGCATTAGAAAAAGGAAAGAAAAGAATAGTGCAAAAGAACTTCTTTCATAAGCTCAATTAATTGAAAGGATCGTTAGTAAAACGAAGTATGTGCAATTTACATATGATGAAACATGTTCCCTTCTAGGAGTAATAGGGTCAATTGCTTGATTCTAGAAGTTCTGTTTATAATGATCAAAGTTGCAGAAACGAAGAAAAATTTAACAAAGAAAATAGTACCAATTCTCTCACAAGGATATCAAACTTGCTAGCAGGAAAAAAGTAATAGTATTCAAGAAAAGAGATATCAGTTACAAAATCTACGCAAAGAATCATTAAGTCCACGAACGTATGTTAAGAATGGCCGACCTTATTAAGCTTCTAATCCATTCGATCTCGACATTATCAGAGCTAAAGAGATTACAGTATTTTGTTTGCGTACATGTAGTACGCATGTCTTTTTTCTGTTAGTAGTCCTTAATCGGTGCAACACTTTACTATAATGACTGAATAGATCTAGAGCAAGGAGCACATTCAATTTTTTGTTTCTTTAATACTTACGACATTGAGTTTGGAGTCACATGTTACTACGATACAAAGAATTACACACCAGAACATATAGTCATCGTGTAAATAAAGGAAACAATATTCGTTCAACGTTAGATAGTCCTTCGTTGCAGGAATTTTCTCTTTAAAGAGTAGAACGCTAATTTCTTTTGATATAAATGAACTTCATTAATATTGTACGAATTATTGAAAGAAAGTACATGCATTCAAAGTTTGTTCATACGAAACAAACTGTCTGAATCCGAAAAAGTAAAGAAATATATATACTGATTGTAGTTCGCTATATTTGAAGTTTTAAAAGAAATGCTAAGAGATACTAAATTCTAGATATGTCAATATCTTTGGTATATGTTTGAATGCGCGATTTTTCTTTCCATTGTAAAGTAAAAGGTAATCATGGCTGCTAGTTTCTGTTTAAATTCTTTCTTCAGACAAGCATACCCATTTAGCATTGTTTGAATTAACATTCTTCAAAACCTGCTTATTTACAAGGTATTAATACTAAAACTTTTATTTGGTTGAAAAAAAAATTATTATTATTTTGAATAATGAATAGTAACCTTTCTCAAAGTTCAACATTGTGCAATAGAATAATTATCCGAACATTTATCTATTACTTGATTCGATTTTATTATTTGGTACTAAGCAATACTTTTCAGTACCGAGCTTGTGTGGAATGCACATCTGCAATTTAATTCTGAATCCAAAGCTCATACTCGTAGCGGGGATTAAACTCAGATATCGCACGCTAATGAATATTTGAAGAAAATATTCTTCAGAAATGAAATTGAGATAATGTTAACGTCTCACTGGTATACTATATAAGGGCGGATGATGAATTTAAGTAAATGTTAGTGGAAGAACAGGTAAAATAAAGGTACGAGGAAACGGAGAACCTTGAGAAAATCTACAAGCGCGATGTTAATCACAGCAAGTTTGTGTGTCCTGGAAAATGAACCAGGGTCCTTAGTCCCTAGAGGTTATTTTTTCCCTATTAAATTAGTTGGTTATGGAAGTATTTGCGCCTAACGGTCCCTACTAGTTGGTTGTCCCTTTACTGTTTGTATGACCTAAAATCAAATATGATGTACTTCTTTTTCTTGCTATGATTGAAAGTTTATTGCTGCTGTAATTAATATATTTCCATGGCATATGGTATGGAAATAATATTTTTGGCTTATGACTATTGACACGTGGAAAACGAATGTAATCCAGCTAAAACCATTTTAAGTAAATCTATCTATCAAATTGGAGAAGTTCTGTAATTTAGAGTTTCTGCATTGTAGCTGTAGTTTTTAGATAAGACTGAAGTGATCTTTTGATAGCGATAGATGGGTTAATTTGACTTGCAGTTCAAAACATTCTTGATAAATGGATTTGTGTGCATGTATGTTTAGTTGCCTTTAGTCATTGCAGTAAGTGTGATGGGTTGGTAAACATATACGTATTGAGTAGGAAATAATCATGCTACTTTACTTCTATAAACGTAAACTACAACGTTTAATCCAAACTTCCTTTTCCACTGAAAATCCTAGTTTTGTTCATGGTATAACTGTTCTGTTATGTCAACTTATTTTATTTATTTTCTGTGATTGGATTTTTTGTGTTTGTTTGAACATGGCTAAAACTTTCTTTTATATTTTATTTATTTTTTTTTAAATGTACGATTAATTTGTTCAAGAGATTTTCATCTTGCTTTTCAATTTCGCTAAGACGTGATACCTGTATGTTCTGCAACCACGCATTACACTGATGTAATGTGGGTTTCATCATAACCGTAGTGAAGATATGTAGTACGCAAACAAAACCCACTATCGAGTCATGAATTGAACTACACCCGAAGGGCTAAGACAAAATGGTTTTCCCACAGTTTTTTTGTTTTTTGTAGATTGTTCATCCATGAATGGAAGTCAAAGGAAAAGAAACTTTCTAAAACTATCAATCAGGTGTATAACCAGAAATATCTCAAAGCTTGAAAAATCTAACCAGGAAATTTTATTGGACATAATTCAAAATTTGAACCAATGTTACTGGTGTCCACTGGCAATGTATCAAATGAGGTTTAAATCCGAGGCTTACCTCATTTCATTTCAACCTTGTTTCAATACACTAAACGTAAAAATGATTTTTAAAAAATCCCCTGAGCCATTATAAAACTAATATTGAATTCAGGTTAAATCCAGGCTGCATCTGACTGTTTCAAACTATCATCATAGCTTCAAAACGTTGTTGATTGATTACATAAATTTCAGTTTCTGATCTTAATTTTAAAACAATAACAACATCCTTGCACCGCGATGTTAAAACCTAGGGCGTTCTTGTGATACAGCATAATGAAATGAGTATCGATCACAGAAGTTAAATATGGGAATAATATTTTATTTTAATTAACAATTGACAGTAGAATGTCCATTCTCTAAACGGAGTCAGTACATCTATTTTTACTACTTACCAGAGTATGAAGTAAGTGGAAAGGATTGAATAAAGCACAGAAGTATTTGAAACTGTATAGTCATGGGGTATTCTTAAAACTCTGTAATTATAGAAGTAAACGATACTTTTTTTTTAAAAAAAAAAAAAAAAACTTTCGTAACTCTGTTTTGAAAATTTTCACGAATGAACTTTCAACCAATAATGATAGATAGATGTATTTTCTTTCTTTTCATCTCAAAGTAGGATGAAGCAAATTGATCTAATCAAATAGGTAAGGCTCTAAATTACGCAGCACAAGACATATCAGTGCTGAGTTTGAGCTCCGTCTAGGACTTCAGTGAACATTTCAGTGTTTGTGTAATCATCGTCAATTTCTCATAGAATTTTTTTCCCTATGGAACACACTCATAGAAAATAAATATGAATCATCGCGTGGCAGGATTTAGCTAGAATTTGTCATTTTTGCGAAAGTCAGAAAAAATGGTTCGTATTTTGAATTATATACAACAATTACAATTTCACATTGTGTTTAAAATGAGGGAGAGAAAACTTTTGCATTTATGTAAGGTTGAAAAATGTGGCAAAGTATAGTTTTCCTTCTTTCGTTGCAACTTTGTCCTTGTTGAAATTTGTCTTAGTAGCAAATAAAATTCGAATTGCTTCATATTTAGTCCAGCCCAAATGTTGGTACTTATAATAAACATTGCGTTGGTTGGTTGAAATTTAGCGGCCCGAGGTGTGGACCGACATTTGAAGGTAGACCACTGTAATGTATTCAAATTTTGAAGCTCTCCCACCGGGAATCTAATGCTTATTCATACGTTGAAATCAGTTATTGGTCAATATCTGTAGTGAAATACAACTTTTGTAGTATAACTTTAACACAACCATATTTCGAGTATACAATTTTCTCGATATGCAGTATTAGTACTGTAATTCAGGAACTTCGTCAAATTGGCAGGAGTGTGTGTTGGTTATTTTGTTCTTACATGTTTATTATTCGTTATTTTCCTCGTTTAAAATTTCGTTGCTGGTGCGGAGGAAGCAAGAATTTTACAACTATTTGTCTCTTCCTTGCCCGACGATACATTGGTTACACCTGGAAGGAACAGTGAAGTAAGTTTGTTTGAAGTTTAAACTCAATTTTGATCATCAAGGCAATGCGAGACTTGCACCTACAGTTTAATATGTGTGTTAGTCAGGGATGGGTTCCGTCGTTCGCAAAGGACGAGAAGGCTAAACACGTACTCAGGAAGAAGCGACATACACAATAGTGGAATTCAGTGTGCAAGAGCCTTTAATAGCAACTATTCAACAAAACATTCGGATAAACACGTTTGAATATGTATGTATTTATGATTCCATGGTACACTAAAGAACTACAGGTGGCAGTGAATTTACTTTTAAGCACAAGATTGCAGGTTGTGTTTTATTTATTCTATTTTTACGTTTTACATCTTACGGTTGTGCTTTTTCTCGTAGAGGAGACTATGATAATGATGAAACAAGAGGTGAAAGGGCAATTCACAGAATCTGCCCTGAGCGGGATTCGAACCTATGATACATATATATTGCTAACTCTAGGCTAATGCTTTAAACTGTTTGATCATTTCAACCGGAACAAGTTTTAACTATGCTTGTAAGATACGGTTATTGTGATTGACGAATACTTATATTTTCTTGAAGTATACCATGTTTTCTTCTATGTTATTAACCCTAAAACTATTTTGCTATTGTTCATAAGAATGGTTAGTAATACCGCAGCTTTCGTAGTAAGAAAAGTTTCAGGTTTGCGCATATTTCTGGAACTTATTATGAACTGATTGCTCATGTCTTATGTATTCCATATTATTTTTAAAGATAATACATCTTAAAGACATTTTATTCTAATATCAGTCAGATAATAAGCAGTAGTGTGTTAATTTCAACATAACGGGAAAGAATCTTCAATAACTCTGTATTACTTTATTATTATTATTTTGTTTATTTTTTCATTGTTTGGATATTTGCTTTTGTACTATCGTGTTGCTAATGAAAAGTAATGGTATTGCGTTTTTTCTTTAGTGCTCTTTATTTACTAAACGAAGATGCATAATAAAATACAAGTGAGTAGATGAAATGAGAGTATTCCCACCACAGCTTCTTCTTTTCGGAAATGAAACGTGATGGTTAATGTTATTTTGTCCCGAAGTTCAGATTTACGTGCTTTCATAATTGTCATTACTGCGTAAGGAATCTTAAATCGTATTTAATGAATAATGCGTGCGTTAATAAGTGTAATGGGGGTATGTAAAAGGACAGAAAGAGAACGAGTATGTAAGAGTTTATTTACTATTGTATGCGCATGAAGCAATATAATTTTGTGAAATAATATGTCGAATAAGTGCTTCTTAGTTCATAACCTGAGAAAGACATACAAATTAGTTATATTATAGCAATTCACGCGCGTGTGTGAGAGAGAGAGAGATAGAGAGAATTAAGCTGGCAATAAATAAAACAAATGTAATTTACTGTCGAGGTAAAATTAAGCAGTAAATTTCTTTGAAGTTTTTTTTTTCTATTATTATTGTCAGATGGTATAGGTGCATCTTAAACTTTTCTTACGGAATGGTTTCTTCTGTCCAGTTTCGTAATGAATGACATCCCTTTTCCCTTCCCCCATCTGAAGTAGACTTTTTCGTCTGATAATAAAGCAGAGTACGATAGTGTGTCATTCTATGTACCAATAAAATCATAGGCTTCTACGAGAAGACGGCTGTTTGTATCCGAGATCTTGAGAAATTCCCACCGTAGAAAAGAAACAATGGGGAAAGCGTGTGCCTCGGGCAGTACACTCTTTTGCTTTCTTAAACAGAGCAATTAAACATTGGTTCACGCTATTGTTATGCACACTTCCTGTATTTTTTAGAAGGCCTAATTTCACAATGATCCCACCCACATACGTGTGCTGTAGTCCATTAATCAGCGCAAGTTGAACAACCTTAGCAGTGCATTGAAATAGCTCCTGTCGGCTCGAAATGTACATTTGAAGAGTTTGAGTCAAGAGCCATTTTTTCTTTCATTCATTCTTTCTTCAACTGTCTGGAAAAGTCACATTAGTCCGGACACCTTAGATGAGTTGGAATAATTTTGACTTGGTCCAACTCATGGTTATTTGTTTCTAAATCTTGTCGTATTATCTAAAATTACCTCAAACTCCGTCTAAAGACAATGCTATGTAGGTGAGTGAACTTCGATCTCTGGTTTGTTGAATACTTGATCTCAATTCTTATCTCAACTGATGAGTCTAATTTACGAAATATGTTCATTTTTGTACGAATTATGACAGTCTAAACTTAACGTTTGTTTCCAGTCTACAATTTTTAATACTTTTTCGTATGGTCATTTTATTCCTCACGGTTGTATTTATGTATCCATAGAAGAGTGTGAGAAAATATTACACTGCTCCTTTAGTTACTTGTTAAGAGTTTTCAGTACTAAGGCAATATGAGACATGAAGTTAGTTTAACGAGGAATTCCAACTTCATGTACCCGTACAGAGGATCGAACCTAGTACACTCGCACCAAATGCAAAAATGCTAACCATATGGCTGCGAGTTAGCCGTACTTAACATTTTCGATGTGTTTATCGAAAGAATTTTGTAGGCAATATATGGGACAAAATTAATATGATCAATTTGTGGAAGTAATAATAATAATTATTATTATAAAAGTGCATAGTGATACATGCATGTTCCCTGACCTATATATTTGATCAAATTAGGGAGAGTCCAAGTTAGAAAGGTGGACAGCTTAGCTGTTTTTTTGTAATGTGATCGGAATTGTGCATTACTGTGTTTCGAATAAAAATCTTAGTAATGACTCGATCTAAATTTTAGAGCTCCCTCGTGGCTAAGCGGTTAGCGTACGCGCCTTTGGCGTGGGAGACCCGGGTTCGATTCCCGGCGGGAGCTCATGTGGTTCGGATTCCACGTTAATCAGTAGGTCCACGTCTCATATAGCCTCGCTGCTGAAAGGGACGCTAAACTAAAATCAACTCAACTCGATCTAAATTTTAGCATATCCCGTTCTTCATAATCCTTGTTGTATCAGGACATAAATCAGTATTATAAATCTTGATGATACATCCTTGTAAATATTTTTCCTATTACAGGTAACGTTTGTTAACATGACATCTTGACTATCTGAAAGCATGACGCAAAATATTCACCTTTTCGATGTCTCAGTGTACGATTTACAAGGGAAGAGAGGGAAATTATATATCGAAGTGGAAGATGGCTTATACACCAATCAAAAGGACTAATGACGCCTGTTACGAAACTGTAATAAAAATTTTCCGAATGCGTATACTATGCGAGTTACATGTACATACAAGGTGTCCAGAAAATCCGTTTCCACCTCTAGAATCGCAAACCACGAGACAGATGCCACGTATTTGCCAGAAAACAGGAAAACACGTATTTGATCATTTTAAAAGTACAACGTATCAAAGCAAAAAATGTCCCAGGTGGGGTCCAACTCAGAAATTGAAAATTATAAGGGGGTCAAGTAGCATATCGCTGGGAACGTGTTGGGAAGTGAAAGAAGACGGAACAGGTCTCGACTCTCTAAAATTACCCTGTGCAAAATGGCGACCGATCAGAATGTAAGCAAAAACGCCATTGTAAAGTCTATGTCCACCCATATAAATCTGAAATGGTGAGACAGATGTCAAAACAGGAAAATACGTCTGTCATCATTTCAAATGTACAATGATTGAAAGTAAAAATATTTGTCCCAGGGTCCTCCACAGGGTTCCAGACGGGGTCGTACTCAAAGTTTTCAAATGACAAGAGAGGTCAAGTAGCAGATCGTTAAAAACTGTTGCGATATGAAAGAAGATGGAACAAGCCTCGAATCTCTAAAATTAAACTGTGCGAACTGGCGGCCGGTTAAAATGTACATCCTCATTTCGATTCTCCGAGCGCATTCGCTTTCCATTTTGCAGTCGACACTTATCATCGTGAGACATTTTCACATATTTGCTGTTCTAGGTGCAAGAAAGTTTTTTGTTTTAATCATTTTATACTTGATAATCCAGATAAAGAGCATAAGTACTACTATTGTACATTATATGTTGCCTAGTCAGTTCTATGGTCAAAGATGTCAAATGTTACTTCTTTTCTTTATTTCTTTTATTTTCTTTTATTTTATTATGTTTATTTATTTATCTAGACATTACAGATTCCAAAAAGCAGAATGTCATAATAGCGGCATTCCTTTCTTTCCGTTGATTACAAGAATTAAAGTGAAAACAAACTAAAACCCGACTACAGAAAGGATGTTTGCACAGTATTATCGTAGATCGTTCAGACTTACTTCATCTACTTTCATTTAACAACAGCTTTCGAACGATATGCTACTTGATCCCCCTTGTCATTTGAAAATTTTTAGTAGGACCCCGTCTGGGACTCTGTGGAGGACCCTGGGACAAATATTTTTACTTTCAATCATTGTACTTTTGAAATGATCACACACGTGTTTTCCTGTTTTGACATCTGTTTGTTTTTTGTGGGATGGCCATAAACTTTACAATGACGTTTTTGCTGACATTTTGACCGGTCGCCATTTTACACAACGTAATTTTAGAGTCCAGACCTGTTCCGTCTTCTTTGATTTCCCAACACGTTTCCAACGACGTGTTACTTTGATCTCCTTACCATTTGCAATTTTTGAGTTAGACTCCACCTGGGACCATGCGGGTGCCCCTGGGACAACACTTTTTGCTTTGATACGTTGTACTTTTAAAACAATCAAACACGTGTGTTTTCCTGTTTTGGCATCTGTCTGACCGTTTGCGATTCTAGGGTTGGAAACGGATTTTCTGGACACCCTGTATATTCATATAACTCGCACAGTATACGCATTCGGAAAAATTTTATTACACTTTCGTGATAGGTGCCATTAGTTCTTTCGATTGGTGTATAAGCCATCTTCCACTTCGATATATAATCTCCATCTCTTCTCTTGTTAGTGCTTCCTGAAATTAAATAAGTTTGAATTAAGATGTAAAATTGATATGCATGGTATTTTACATAAGTACGCTTTTGTATTGTTTCTCTTTTTTAATTTTATTTAAAACATGATGTTTTTTTTAGCTCAGATAATGAGAATAAGGCAGTTGTGAGGTTCTCAGGAGGACATCGGCGTGTTACGACATCAGAACCATTTACTCGTTTGAGAAACCTTTTCGTGCATGTTGTCTTTCATGTATGAGCTGTGGTGGCCCATTGTTCTGTTACTTTATGTCCTGAGTAATTAAGAACAAGAGCGTAATTGTGACATCAGTAGTGTGGGAAATTTTGTCTTGGACGTGATAAGAGAGAATATTTATAATTAGCGGTGAAAAAAAAATAAAAAATGAGGAGGGAAATGACCTACCTGGTTAGAATTAAGAAGTTGTGTAGTTTGTTATGGAGCAAATATAATTAACATCATTTTTAATGCTTTGAATATTTTGTTATGAATATTTTCATAACTTATTTTCTCTTTTTAATATCCCATAAAGTTGTTTCGAGGTTGTTTACATATTGTTGATATTTTGCAGTCAGAATTAAATTTTAAAACTCTTCTGTTTCAAAGTGATGTAGGACAGTATGTACGTATGCGATGTAAATATTGATCCGCTTCTCGCTATTATTTCTTAAATCGGACATTCTAGCTTACCCAACGGAATCTTATTCGATAGCAAAGTTAGCTGTATGTAATTTAATACTCTACTAGAGTTAAGGCGTTAACACGTTAGTCGTCGTAGAACTAAATGAAATAATAAATCATATAATTTACTTGACAATTATTTTACTCGTAGGGATCGGAATAGCCTGTGGTACAGTTTTGTTACTATCGGTAATAGACTATGTGAATTATTTCTTTTTTTTTATGTATCTTCATTAACATGACAAATATAAGGGAAATCTGTTTCCGGACGAACTGAGAACTGACTGTTTGACGTAAATTGCAAACGAATACATATTATTAAAAACCCATGGAATTTTCAGCTATAAACTTTTGCTTAAATGTGGGATGGTCTCTAGGCTTATTGTGTTTTAAATCTGTGGAAGGCTTCATTTGAAATACATATAGCCTATATTATGTAGAAAGTGCATTACCCCCGTCTCTGCTCGTCAGATGAAGTTCATCAGGGTATAAATGTAATCGGACTCTCGATATATATATATATATATATATATATATATATATATATATATATATATATATATATATAATGGCGTGATATTGAAAGCGATATGAATGGCGATATTTATATAATGAAATAAGTTTTGCATGATCTTTTCCGGCGCGTCGTAAACTGTATGTTACAAGTAATCGTAATTGCGAACTGTTCTTCAAATTCATGATGATTTTGATATGTAACTATTCTATAGCTAATTGTTGTACATGCCAGTTACTTTATTTAGTGAAAAGGGGGAACAAATGCTGTACTTCAAGGATAGAAAAAGCGGCCTCACAGCTGACTGCGCCATTTCACAAAGTTGATCACTCACACGCAAGTGACAGTCAGCTGCCCGAATGTAAGCCTCCAGGCTTCACTTCACTTGTCTCTTCCCAGCTTTGATTCAATCGGATAAGTCTTCGAAAATCCTTCATCTCCAACAAACCTACGTCGACTGTATTTTCAAAGAGTACGAGTTTGTTGAGATACTGTTTGCCTACCATTTCGAGATAATCTCTTCAGAAAGATCCGTTTAGGGTCAATAGCGAGAGAGAGAGTGCGAGTTGTAGTTGTATGGAACGATCGGAGTACGTGGGAATGGATGTGACCGTAGCGGCTGATGATTTGTTGGAGAAATGAACCGTGATATTGCATGAAAGAAATGAGCTGTAATCATAGATATATTGATAGCATGTCAATATAAAAGTCCAATAATTATTGTTTTTTTAATACTTATTGAGAAAATAATAATCGACAGTTGACATGAGACCATATTGGATATGAATATTTTGACATTTGACATTGAATATATTCTGAGTTGAAAATAGTTTCCCTCTTTCTACAAAGGAATATCGTAGTTGTGACTGGCTGACCAACGACTAGGCCAAACTGATTAAGTTAGAAACTTGAAATTTAGACAGTACATAGGATTTGTGATGCAATGGATTTTTTTTCTAACACTAATTAAATATTCTTGAAAATTCAACGTCGAAGGGAGCGAAATAGGGATTTCAGTTATTACAAGAAATCCATATCTCGGAATTCTTTAAATTTAGAGAAATGAAATTCGGAATTTAGAGTTCTCACTTAAAATAATTAAACACGTGTTTCGGTGTTTCTTGATATTTGATACAGAAAGACAGAAAAAGGGGTAGGGGAAAAGTCCAACCTGCGCCGCCCTGCCATTTTGAATCACTTGGCTCAGAGAAGTTTACCAATAATGCAAAAAGTGTGCCACAAACAGCCACTTAATTTAGTATTCAATAAACTTTATTCTCTCGTATGAACTGAGGTTTCTGGCAGTATGATTATGTATGATTATATACATTTTCATTCATAGACTACGATAATCTTAGCACGCTTTCGTTTTTTATATATAAATAAATGAATAAGTTATTTACAGGTACGCACCAAACAGCAATAATTAGTGTTGCTACGAGACGAGACGAGACTTCAGGCTGTCTCGTCTCGTCTCGTGCAAAGCATGTATCGTGTCTCGTCTCGAAAAACTGTGCTCGTCCCGTCTCGTCTCGAGAGGTTCTGTCCCGTCTCGTCTCGTTTTGTCTCGTAAAAAATATAGCAGCATACCATGGGAACGAAAGTAAAATGTAGCAGGCTGTACCATGCTAATCAAGATACAACTAAGTTACAGCTATTACCTAGAACACACAAGACAAGAAATGTCACGGTAACTACACCGTGAAGACTTCACCTCTAGTGTATGTGGTAGTCGGTTCGATCTCGGTTAGTGCCATGTGAGCTTTGTGATGGACAAACATTGAATGTATGTGGGGACCGCGGTGGCTCAGTGGTAGAGCGTTCACCTCTGATGCTTGGGGTCTCGGGTTCGATCCCAGCCCCGCCAGGTGAACTTTGTGGTGGACAAACACCGTGTGCGTGGGTTTTCTCGGGGTTCTCCTGTTTTCTCTCATTTTCTTCATTCCACCATTTCATTCATTACTCATCATCACTGTCTCCTCTGGCCTAACCGGCATAATCGTGGGACGTAAAACTCAAAGATTTCATTTCATTTTTCGAATGTGTGTGTTTTCTCGAAGTTGTCTAGTATCCTACCACTTTCTTCATTTCACTAATTTTCCTATCATCATCCATTCGGCCAAAGTTACCTAAAGGTCTTAAAAATAAATTCAAATAAGCTCACAAGGCAAGGACAAATAGTTTACAAGATAATATATATATCTGCTGTTAGTTGTCTGAGGCTTCTCGACCCTGGCTTCTTCTTCTTCTTTTTACATTCTGAAACAACAGGAATATACAGCAAATTGCTCATAGGTACGTCGAAGATGAAGACACTAATGTCAAATAATGTTTACACGATAAGCAAAGTTCGATGTAAAGGTGTCACCATCCCCGACACTATTGTATACTATCAGCCCACTTGCTTTATAGTGTCTGTATATATATATATATATATATATATATATATATATATATATATATATATATATATATAGAGAGAGAGAGAGAGAGAGAGAGAGAGAGATGGAAGTATATATAGATAAATAGAGAGATAGATATGTGTGTACACTTTGATTTCATATATTCCAGCCTTTAGGTTTCACAGTGTTAACCCATAACAATGGTTCAAATCTGTTCCCATAATCACGGGGTGTGTGCTACTATATGGTGGTTGCCCCGTTTGTGTAACAAACTCATGACAGTACACCCAGATTAGCTAGTGGCTAAAAAAAAAAAAAAAAAAAAGTTGATTTTTGGGTGGCCATTTTGGATTAAAGTTTCTAATATTGTCGGGATCTATTCGCAATCATAAAACGTACATCTTCATACCAAGCCGAGCGGTCTGCGGCGATAGACCATCGGCTTGAAGGCCCCGGGTTGAGTCCCGGAAGGGTCATGTGTATGGATTTTAACAACATTTGTTTTATCGTATTGTGTCAGGGGGGGGGGAAATCGTACGGGATAAAAGGATTTCTGTCTGAAAAAAAAATGGAGAGAATATCCTCCCCAGGACACTTTCATGGGAGTAAGGAATTAGTAAAAAATATAGGATATACATTTTATAGCATGTTTAAAAATATGGTTTGGGTATCCTATTTCTTTTCTGTTAATTATGTTCTTCAATGTTCGAATTTTGATCATTCTCATGATATTTTCTGCTTTATCTAAATTCTATCTAAATATGCATGTTTTATCATCCTCTTGTTTTGTTTGTTTGTTTCGGAATATACCATAGTACTGTAGAAACGAACTGTACGAAGAAAATTGGGATACAGTGATATACTTTTAAGTATTAGTTGGATATTCGTTTCACTGGTACCGAAGGATTTTAAAACATGGATATTTATATAGAACATGGATATTTATATATTTATATATATTAGTTCCGGGTATTTCCTGGGCACACTTGCGATAAGTCCCATAGTTTTCAAGCTAGGGCATTTTGAATTGTAATTTCTCGCATTTTCTGCGGTTTATAACGGAAAAAGACATCTTTTGACCCCTGTTTATTAGAAATTTTTCCTTTATTTTGTACAGTCCGCAACAAAAAAACTGCAACATGAGCATTTAAGTTTATTGTGAAACGACGAAGACTTTTGCTCCAAAATAAGTGTGCAGGGGAGGACTCCGAGGTTTCTCCTGGCGTGATTCGTGCCACTTAAACGTTATGTTGATTCCCTGCGCTGTTAGGCGTAGTTTCACAATAAACTTACATGCTCATGTTGCATGTTTCTTTCTGGTACAAGGAATTACCTCTCCGCAGTTTGGTAGTGATATTTTTCCGCAGCCTGTATATAAACTAATTTCGTCCTTACTGTGAATTAATCTTGGTGTTAATTCACACGTAAAATTGTGTACCGATCTTCGATTTTTCAAAAATTTCTTTTAGAATGAAATACATTCGTGGTCAGCGGGCACCCAGCTGTAGATTTGCAAGTAGTATGTATGTCCCGTTAGGGCCCTGTCAGTTACCGCCAAAGGAAGACAAACAGTAGATATGACCCGGCATTTAAAAGTGCAAGTTTTACATATGGAGAAAATGAGTAAACACTTTGTTCCAGCAAAATAAAACAAATGAGTTTATATTGAGAAGGAACATAGAAATTATTTTTTCGCGGAAACTGCACATGAGAATTTATTGCCACGTATCTCATTAAGTCATTACATTCAGCACGATCTATCGCTTGATGTGTATTACTTTTGGACAATATTATTGTTCTTTTTGTTTGATTGATTTGAATTTAACGTCTTTTTCAGCAGCGAAGCTATATGAGACGTGGACCTAGAGCTTAATGTGGAATTCAAACCACACGAGCTTCTGCCAGGACTCGGAATCGTACCCGGGACTCCCATTCCAAAAGGCGCGTGTCCTAACCGCTTAGCTTAGCGATCTCCTTCGTGGTAAAGTGGTTAGCGTACGCACCTTTCGTCACCTTCTTTCCTGCCCAGAGTTGCCCCAGGTTTCCACATTCTCTCGAGACTTGAGTGTGCCCCGGTACTTCTACGTGCGGAGACAACGGAAAATTTATCCGGTTCTGATTATCTTGGAAATTGAACCCGGGTCCCGTGCGTTGCAGCCAGATGCTCTAACAATAGCGTCCTGTAGGGATCGCTAATGAAAGAACATAAACACATGAGGGTGTGTCTTTTACGATTCAAAGATGATGGTTGAGAAAATATGTAGATTGTATGCCGGCACATCATTTCTTGCTTTGTATCATTTCAATACGAAATAGTACAGAAATTCCCACTGGGAATCGAATGCGCATCTCCCGTGCCGAAGGCAACAATGTTAACCGTGTATTCATGAGGGAGCTCACTCCAAAAATAAACACGTAATTGTGGTGTAACATTAATATTCAGAATAGTTTTGTTGTCCTTTAATTCTGTTATGTATTACATGAGTGACAACGATGTTGCTAGTCTGTAGGCATGTACTGGGGGCTCTTGAGGGAAATCTCATCGGTAAAACTTTAAATTTGATCTTTAAAAGTTAAGAGAAGTAAACTTTGCACAGCTTCAGAAAGTTGTAGGCAAGAATTAGTGCACAAAATAAGCTCTCTTTCCTTACCTTGTAGCGATAAAATTTAGATTTTTACTTATGTGAATTCCCTCAAGAGCCGCCACAAGATGCAGGTAGACTTAAAATGATCCAACTCAAAAATGTTTCTGGCTCGAACGTGCATTTCTGTAGCTTACACACACACTTACATATATGCATACATAGAAAGAAATCTGATCTTAATTTCTTTAGTTGAATTTGTTTCCAGTTGTCTATCTTTACTTTTCTCCCTTTCAAAATGCCTCATGTAATGTAAACTCCTCTTTTACCGGTACCATCCGCAGCATCTTCGAAACTTAAGTTTCGATATTCGTAGCACGATTATGTAACACGCATGTTTTAATTCAGTTTGAAGTATTAATTCAATGGGACCCTTATATTTTCTTTAAAATAAGTTATTGAATTCTTGTAGGGGCCGCGGTAGATCGTGGTAGAGCGTTCACCTCTGCTACGTGGGGTTTTCTCGGGGTTCTCCCGTTTCCTCCCACTCTATTAATTGCACCATTCCATTAATTTCTCATCATCACAGTCTCTTTTAGCCTAGCCAGCATTACCGTGGAACGTAAAACTGAAAGATTTTATTTAATTTTTTTCGAATTCTTGTAGTACATTTTCCGATAGGCTGTCATTTTGAGTTAATTTTTCTAAATAACTTAACAGATCAATTCGAAAATAGGCAGCTATTTTTTTTATTTATTTACAGGTAGCTTAGAGTAAATTTATAACGTACACATCGACATTATAGAACTATATTTTGGTTATAGCGGATTTTATTTTACATTTATCTAGTACATATCTTACAACTGCTATTAGTTAGAATTAGTAAGACCTAAGAAGGAACATTATAGAAATGGATGTAATAATTTTTTTGTAATGTAATTCTTAGTCTTCCTCGCGTTTTCCTCATTAGTGTGGTGGCTGGCACAATCACCTTCGGTGTACGGGGTCCTGTGTTTGATTTCTGATGAGAAAACATTGGGCATATTAGAGTGGTTTGGATTACATCTTAAGCGGTAGGTCCACGTCTCACATCACATTGGTGCTGTAAATGGACGTTAAATTTATTTTATTTATTTATTTATTTATTTTTTTACGTTACATTGTTGAGTAGAATTGAATTTGCTGAAATCAATCGGCTACCTTTTCCGAGACTATCCGTTTCTAAATTCGTACCTCCAACCAAAGAATTTTTTCTTCTCATCATGAACTATAATGATAGTATTTTCAGTCGTATGTCGATTTTTTTAATGGAAAAGATAAACTTGTATTACATTTTTCTTTTTAAACAAAATTAATTCTGAAATCAATTCTGCTACTTATTTCTTCGTTCATGCTTAGAAAATAACATTACAGAGGAAAGGAGAGAATTGTGATTGTAGTATTTTGGAAAGTTTCTTGGATGTTTACAGAGATACATATAGCATGAACAACCCAACCTAGAAGTTATCGTCATGTATTTACTGTAGGACAAATAAAATGGCGGCAGGTTTGTAGTTTCCGATACAACAGTGTACATAAAATTTAAATTTAAAAATTCTTCAGTTCACGCATTTCTTGTTGTACCCATTCTGTTAGGTTTGTTGCGTTTGTCACCGAGGCATTATCAATTTCTCCGATTTGTAATTTCCGTAAATCTTGAGAATACAAAGATGGCGGACGACCTCCCGCCTTCGCCAGATCGATAGAAGAGCAGTTCTCATGGCTTCGACCGGGAGCCTTGCAGCTGACGCGAAAGCCTGAGCCAGGCACTGGAATTTCTCGTGGTCTCAGACATCCCTCTCACTCTTTTGCTTGTTTTAGTTTTTTTTTTCATTGCTTTAAAGATACATCTTCCTATTCTATTTAGAACTTTAATTTTCACGAAATCAATTTTCACGTTTCCATTTTCGTCAATAGCAGATCCCTTGATAATTACTTCAGTACTACAAGGAATAAATACTTATTAATTTCTTTCTTTTAAAGCAAAACAATGAAATAATATTTCATTATTCATGGTATGGCTCTTCAAAAGTAGAGAAACAAATTCTGTTAAAACAGTTTGATATTCATTTTTACAAATATATCGGGAGTATTTGAGTTATTTAGTTAAGCAGAATGGGCAATTTAAAGCGAGAACATTTAGGTGTGCACCCGAAATACACTTAATTTTGAATTTTTCAAAAATATTAACTTCGTGGGTACTAATCGTGATGTCCTAATATTGTATGGTTTCGTTTCCTACAATACTCCATTCTGTTTGTTTTTCAGACATTTCCTCATCACCACTATCAAATTTCCGAGTGGCATTCTCATTTTTTTTTTTTTTTTTTTAATCTTTACCTCCTGAATTCATTTTTCCTAACACTTACCCTCAAATTTGAGATTCATCAGAGCCATAGAAACCAATAAATATTAACAAATATAAACTCAAGTATGATGTATAAATGTTAAGACTCTAGATGTTTACATTTGCTGTAATGATGAAGAAAATAGTCCTGTCAGTACAAGAGGCTGAGCATCTCAAAGTAAAATTTTGGATGAATCTAAAAATGACATCTTTTGAAACGTTCATTTCACGTTTAGAAAAGAGATCTTTGAATTTATTTAAACTTACGGAAAACCTAGACCACAAACATCAAAAGTAGTCTTTGTAGTTGCCTTTCTTACTTGAAAAGTATCAAACAACACGATCTCATAGCACCAGTACTGAAAAGAAACATTAAGTTTAAATGGATGAAATTCAATACATCATTGTTCAGCATATGTATATATATTTGCTGTGTAATTTGACAGCCCGTCAGTTGTTACGTCATACAGCGGTAACTCTTCTATCTCAGATTCACTTTCTTCCACCCACTACCATTCTTTGATATCCTCTTGTTGTTGACGTAAGAATTGTCCTCGTTGATACTGTCCATCAACTGTAATCTATTTCTTCCTGCTATATTGTATTTTTTTTATCTATACCTTATTTCACATTTCTCAAAAGAAAACAATCTTAGATCACGTAACCAAATGATCACAGTTCTGTACCATTATGCACAAGATATTGATAATGCAGTCTTTCTTTGCTTCCTTATGTGTAATTTCAGAAACTTGTGCATTAACAAATCCTTGTGCTTCCTTAATTTATTCTCTTGATTAATGCTTTACCGTTTTATCATCTACATTCAACTTACTGAGTGACCTTGGGTTAATCTACAATCTAAGTAAGAAGTCCATAATTGTTTTGGAGCCCTTGGGATGTAACGTCTCAAGAGTACCCAAGGCTATAGATATAGTTATGAGCTCTCTAATTTTCGTTCATTCTCTTTCACTAATTAACGTAATTGAGAGTTTACTTACTCCTGATGAATGTTACTGTACGCGCAACACCCACATATGTTGAAGTTTTATTATTAAACACATTTTCTTGTACAGTTCGTCCTCGTTATTAGGTCAAAGTAAACATCATGTAAGCGGTGCGGAATAAAATGTCAAACTAAATATTATTATTTTAATTTCTTTTAAAGAAAATAGTACGGCAGTCGTCGAAAAATGTCAGATTCAAGTTAAACACGTGCCTTTTTTTTTTCTTTTTAGACATGTTTGATGCGGAAGAGTGCAAATTCAAAACATTGCGTTGCATCAATGTCGGGAGTGCTAGTTATTGTAAAGAGGAGGCACTCATGCGAACATTATATGAACTGTTTAAGTGGGTGATGGGAGTCATCTTTTGCTATACTGAAGGACAATGATGTCAAGGTTGCAAGAATAAGATAGTCTTCATTGTAGGAACATGCTGAAATGAACCAATGACTAGACGACAATGCGTATAGCAGAAGAGATAACGTATAATGAAAATTCTAGATTGGAATATTTTGTAGACGGTTGTCGGTTCGATTCGTCTTTAACATGCTCGTAGTTACTAAAATAGGTACTTGCTAGTTAGCGATACACATGGTAGTTCTGCGGATTAATCTTGTAGTAACATCGTTCAAAACCTTTCCACTTTCTTCCAGTGAAAAGCAGGAGTATTGAGTGATTTCCTTGAAAATTCACCCGCACTGTATTCTCTCATCCTCCAAAATTGCTCTGTTTCTTCTTGATAGTTGTCAAGTAATAAATTTGAACCTTAGCTGTTGGTGGCACGTGCTCAAGTGAATACGGCCTCAGACCTCATTACTGTTATTTCAAAAAGTTGTCAAAAGTCACCGACAGAACATTAGAAACGCAGGTATACTATTATAATTTCGGCATTTCGTATTTTGCTTAATTATTCCTTGTTCACAAATCTTTAAATGATTTCTTTACCAGATTGATCGAATTCATTTTTTTAAAATGAAAATATCCAGATGGAAAAATATAGTGTTCCATGGATTCTACCATTCGGATAGTGTTGAATTGATTCTCGCAGTGGCGGATCTAGCCTGGGGCCGGTGGCGCATAAGTCCCCGAGTGTTTTAGTGACAAAAATAATTTAAGCTATTATATATATATATATATATATATATATATATATATATATATATATATATATATATATATATATATATATATATATATAATATTGAAGTTTATAGTAGTGTATAATCTCATGATATACCTACCATAATCTGGATTCTGGGTGCCCCCAGTTTTCACCTTCTAGATCCGCCTCTGGTCCCTCGAATAACACGCCATCCCATGAACTGTATTTTATATAGTTTACAGTACGAACAACATGTTGGTACAAAAAATATAATTCGGTACGTAATTATTTCAGATCGATGTAAAACTAGCGTGCGCTATATCTTAATTGATGTCCGAAAGGCAAAGAAGAAAGTCTAGTGCGGAAGTCTAAAAGTGCAGCTACTTAAATATTCGAAAATATATGTTTTAATGCATTTGTAAGTGCACAAAGTAATCGAATTATACATATACCAATGTCTTCACAATAAGAATTATTTGATGTGAAGCGACACCAATTCTATCTAGAATTGTGGAAAGCCTTGGATTAAATTTCATCTTATTAAAACGTACTTTGTACACAAAATAGCAAAGGTACGAATGAAAAATAATAATAATAAAAAGAGGTTAAGTAAAAGTTTTAAAAGGACTAAACGAAGGTAGTATAATATAATTTATTAGTTGATCCTAACTCAAAACTTGATCAAAGTCTAGTTATATGTCGCTGATCGAACAAAAAATTTCTTCTTGTATTCTTAACATTAGGAAAAACATGAACTGTGTATTCTTAGATCACACTCAAATGTTAAGAGTAACAGGACAATCGATTTGGAAGAAATTACATAGCTTGAACTGCGTGATCAGCAGATACTGTTTTATTTTAAATTTTTATGGTTTTGGACAGTGAATGTTGAATGTCAGATGAAGACGATTCTTCATTAATGTTTAATGGCGTGTTTCCATGCAGAGATTGCATGTAAAATATGTAAATGTAATTACTCGAAAGCAACATACTCTGAGTAGAATTTCCTCCCTTTCTAGTTTTTGTATGCATGCAAACTTCAGTAACCTATCAGAGAATCAACCCTATTAGCTCACACCTGAATAATTTGTACCTTTACCCTTTATTCGTCTTCGTGGATTTTGTGTATGTTACATTTTTAGAGAAAAAAGGTATTTTAAGATTTTGCAATTGTTCCATTTAGATATTATTCATTTTTAAAATGTATACTATTTACTACAACTGTGCACAACAAACATTAAATTTCCTGGTTTAGTCCAGAATACGCGGGGTTCATGAGAAAGTAGGACATGTGAGTCTGAAGCTTCTGTCATTCCGTGAATCTGACCATCCTCTCCCGAGACTCGATTGATCGTGATGTGGTTCCGGGTGCACCTGGTGTGTTCCCGCGAGTTGGAGATGGCGGGACCGGCTCGTATCCTGGATACCATGACGCATCGCCACGCTTTATCTCACAGTTTCTTTTTTTAATCCTGTCTCTCTTTCTCTCTTGTTCATCAGTTTCTCTGGGGGTCAGTGTGCGTGTGTGTGTGTGTTTGTACCATGCGCGTGCGTTCTGTTAAGATGAGTCTTCACATCAAGTTCCTCACCTCTATCACAAAATCCAAGTGATAGTGGAGCTTACTTTTCTGGTGAATCATTTAATGGTAAATTTATGCTGATAAAAAAATCGATACTTTTATTTTAATCGTTTAATTTAGTAGCACGCAAAAAATCCGTACATACAATTATTTCTGTTACTAATTCAATAGTATTTAAATGTGTTGTTTAACATAGTAATAGTACATACCTTACGAAAAAAAAGTAATTTCGGTACATAATTGTGCAATCGGAATCAAAATTATATCCTCACCAACCACAACTAATTTGCTCACAATTCTTACAATTAGATCTTTGAACGCTAGTCATTAACAAAAATGAGAATATACAGTATTTACTCGCGTAATAATCGCACTTTTTGTACCAATTTTTAATGCGAAAATTCAACTGCGACTATTACGCGATAAAAGTTGCAATTCAATTATCACTACGATCAAAACAATTTTGATGCATATAGTATTGTGACAACACAAAAAATAAAATAGTCTTGATACAGTAAAATATTAAAACTTGTAAAAATTAAACTCGTAACTTACCGATTCGTGGGAGACCGGTCTTGGACACAAGTCTTCATGGCATTGGCACTAAAGAACGATATATTTGCATAATTGGGAAACATAAATAACAACTATGTAACACTACGAAAAAGAAAGAGAGACGCACAAGAAGTGACAAAGTCACTATTCACTCTCATCCGAAGCTTCACTTTCTGTCATATACATACGCGTCTGACGAATCTGGATAACTGTTCCACAGAGCATCATCTTCACTTCCGTCTAAAGCGTTGGATATGCCGGTCTTTATGAACCTTTTTGACATGGTGTCAGATATTATCGAAGACCAAATTTGTACTATCCACTTGGATAAAAGTTCGAGAGATGGACGCTTTATTTTGCTACTGGGTGTTCTCTTTGTTGGTGTTGCTCGGACTCGCGCAAAGATAAGCAATTTGGAAGAAAGTTTCGTTTACAAGCCAAAAATCCCGTAGACTCCGACTTTTATATCGGGAAACTTTTTGGCGAAGTTTTTACTTAAAATTTAAGGTACGACTATTATGCAAGGGCGACTATTACGCGAGTAAACACGGTACTAATGAAGACTTTTAAATAAGGAAAACTTTTAAAAATATCATTGTAGAGCTACTATAAAATATCGTTCAATATTTTACTTAAGTCTTGCTCTGAAAATCAGTCGCGTTCCAAAATGATTTTCTATGTTTCGGAGTAGACGTACCCTTTTTCAAAACAAGATTTATAGGATCGGTTCTAAACGGACGTAAATGCAGTGTTTCTTTTGTTCTTACTACTGATTAAGCGTGCACTTTTTAAAATAAAGTACTAAACTATAGCTACCAATCGTTTTGTGAAAGAAAATATTTGCATTGTTTGGTGAACACCAGTACCATATGATTAGCGATAACATAGCCAGATTGTTACCTTTGTTAACAAAATTTTCTGAATTTAGTAGACACTATATCAATCTCGTATGTACATAAAATAAAAAATGTATTTTAAACAATTATTATAATTTGAGTACTTAATTAGTAATTGATATAAAGTATTAAGAATTCCTTCAAGGTTAGTGCTTAGCTAAGTACCTAACATTTCCTCTTTCAAGAAATAGTGTAATGTTTTCCGGGTAGAATTGCTTCTCTTGTGAAAAACACAAGTAATGGTTCGTTGTTTTGCAGTATTACACTCCTTTCTAGCACCAAGACTATATGTTTGCGCCCCCCCCCCCCCTCCCACCTGGAACCGAGCACGGATGTTTCACGCCAAAGGCATGTAATTTAATCATATAACTACGAGTATTAGTAGAACTCTCCTTCAAATGTACTATTAAGCTATTATAGAATGATCAAAATTAAACTTTGCTCAAATTAGTATGTTTAATCCGTTAAAAACAGATACTGTTAATTTGACATTTCCATCGATATCCCCAAATTAGTTTTTAAACTATCGAGGAATGGGCGTAAATTCAACCCCTTATTCTTGACGTTTAAAATCAATTTATGTATATGGATGTGAATTCTGCGAGAAAATGTACATGTTGCATCAACATCGAATAATTTTGGCAAAATTTATCAAGGATTTACAAGAATATTTAAACAGGAGAACTTTGACGTTTGAATGTTCAACCGCAACCAATGCAGATGATAAGTGTATCCTAAAGAAAATATAAGCCTAAAGTATGTTTTGTAAATATCTAATAGAATTTGCGTATTTCATCTTTCACCCTGTTATTATTGATGGATTGCAATTCCAAACAACAGTCTTATTTTGGAATACTGGAGAAAGTTACGTACCAAGTTCAATTAAAATCGGATAAATTTTGCGGAAGTTACCATGGAACAGACAAGGCACAAATACCTGAGTCGATGGTAGTTGTGGAGTTTGATAAATACCAGAATGAGAAATAATATAAATTTATTTTACTGTGACTGTTGCACACAAAAAAACTACATAAATAACCTAATTTATTTGTGTAAACATAAAACTATAAATTCCGTATTTTCTGAAGCATAAGTATTTTGATATTTTAACGAAATTACCTATTTTTTATTGGAAATAATCCTCTCAATAAGCATGTATTTATGAAATCCCCTTCTCAAGCCCTTTCATTTGATAAACCACCCATAATCCTTAAATTATTTGATATTTGCATTTTATCAATATGGCATTGAGCGTACGCAATATTGAAAGTTATGCTATGCCCACAATTATCCCAGAGTTACGACAATCTGTCGACACCTGTTGAGACTATATATGGAACAAAGAAATGCATGAACTTTGCACACATACATACTTCAAACATAACGTCCTTTTAATTGCTCCGCAGTCGAGTAAAAATTTTAGGTGTTCTTGATTTTCTGTTTTGACATTAGCTTTTATATAACTGTTTTAGCTAACAACAGAAACTGCATTTTGCTACTTGAACCCTCATTAATAATGGTATTTTTATGACATTCAAGAAAAGTTGTTTATTCCATGAAACTAATCGCATTAATTACCTTCTGATACTAATTACGATACTTAATGACCCATAAAAATATAAATGAAGTTAGCCACAAATACGTAAGTAAAGTATAATTTTCATAAGCAATAAACCTGGATTTCGTTTGTCTTGAATATGTCAGTCTGTTCATTGAATTGGCTGTCAAGTTCATTCTTAGCTTTCCACTAAATTTGTTAGAGACTAAAATGGTTTATACTTTGATACAAAAGTAGGTTTTTATAGGTTTTTATATATATTTGGGTATGTTATTGTGTATTAAAGTGAAAAATCGACTCTGGTTTCTTGTATATGTAATCCTGTTTTTCTCTTCATCTGCAGAATGGCAGACTCCGGAGGCAAAACCCTATGGATATCCACGCTGTAAGAAACGAATTTTATTTATTATTTGTTTATATTTTAAAATCCTTCTATTTTGGATACTGCACTGGGTTGTTTATTATTTGTGAATTTGCCACAATATATGCATGTTTCACTATAGGCTCTTGTTGTCATTGGGAGGAAGCACGTTGCTGTAGTATATTGGTGTGGGTCCATGATGTACACGCACTGTTCTCTCATTGTGTCGTATTTTCAAGTACCTCTCTCTTCCCTAAGTTCCCTGTTGTGTCCTGTATGGATGCTGTATGTGTATAGCCCTGTCTTGTGTCCAGTATGTGTTTGTGCAATTTGTGATAATTAATTTGACTCGCATTACGTGTTTACGACTCTCATGTAATGTCCTTAATTAAGTACGATGAGTTATTCATGTTAGGTTATTAATAAGGGTTCTGTCAGAGGTCTTGCTAAATTTTCTATAGGATCAGTGACAGGAGATGGCTTATTTTAGTAGGGGAAAATATTAGAAGGTAGTTACATCCAGCATTTAAGAAAAATCATTTTCAAAATAATAAAAACAAACAAAGAGCTTGCTTTCCAGCAGATTAGCATCTGCAAAGTACTATGACATAAGTCGATGTGATTTCAAGCAAAATACTACTACTACTACTACTATTACTACTACTATTACTACTACTACTACTACTACTACTACTACTACTACTACTACTACTAATAATAATAATAATAATAATAATAATAATAATAATAATAATAATAATAATAATAATAATAATGATAATCATCATCATCATCTTACACAAATTGCTCATTTTGTTTCGTAACACTATAAGTGTTGTTGCATTACAGAGAATATTTAGAATCGTCCGCATGCTAATATTTACTCGCGGTGATTGATACTTTTATTGCATTTTCGTTTTCTGCCGAATATCAGTAAATAAGTACTAGTAGCATCGAAAAAGAGAGAATTAAAACAGAATGGCTTAATAGTACTATAAATACTGGAAGTAGCTGTCGTAACTGCGATTATTCTCTAAAACACAACTAACGTGTCAGTGAATGGCTAAAAGATAATCATTTTTCGGTTTTTGTCGTTCGTTTTTCGTAACTTCTTCAAACATGAATCTCTCTATACATATATGTTAGAAAAATATTAAAAACATTCTTTTCTTAAAGAATAAAATAAATCTATTAAAAAGTGCGAAATAATTGTTTTGAATAAAATTATTTTTCTAAAAATAAATTCTATTTATGTTTGACTAAAAAATGCATTTGGAATGATCTCATATACAATCAATTTATAATATACTAGCTGTAAACACACGTTGTTTCCAGGTTGTACTTCAGAAACTGGATTAAAAAAGAGGAAGAAGAATGTCCCTACATCCATTCAACTGCTCAGATATTTATCCTCTCCAATTGTGTATTAGCCGCCTTTAAAACATGTATTGTTGGTTCCATACATGTAAGGCGTACTTAGAAACAACCAGAAACATGGGTACATTTTGACCCCCAAAGAAAACCCCATTCAAGACGAAAATAGAAGAAAACGGCTTCGTACGCGATTGGATCTGGTGAAGATTACTCGTGTACAAAATTCGATGACTCTAGGTGACTACTTTCTGTGAGGAAATCTGACGATAGGTATACAGTGAAAACACATTATATATAGGTATAGAAATATAGCACTCCCATGCTTTTCTTTTTAGCCATGGATAAATAGAATTTATTTTTACAAAAGTAACTTTCATCAAAACAATTATTTTGTACCTTTTTTAGTACGAATTGTTTTATTCTTTATAAGAAATTTGTTTTTGGTTTTCATTTTATTTTCTACTTTCTGATCATAATTAAATACATTTTCTATCGTTGTATTATTTTGTTTCTTTCCTTTCCTACATGCATCTCGAGAGTCAGTGTCTTTTGACTGTTTGAGAAAGAGATTCAAAAGTTACGCACAAAAGGAGTTTTGCTGTTAGAGTAAAATGAAGAAATGGGACAGACTAAAAAACAGTATGCGCTCTAAGGGGTTCGCAATAATCCATTATAATCAATCCTCTCCTATGCTTTATAGTCTTAGAACCATTTTTTTATCCATAAAAGAGCTTTTTTTTTTGTCCATGTTATGAAAGAATTAATTTTATTATTTGTGTACACTTATTGTCTTTTCTTATAAATGTGTATAAATTTGAATTTGAACTACATGGAGATATGTCACTATTCGTCTCAGCGACGCCAAAAACTGTTTACTGCAGTAGTATCGGCCGTTTTCGATGATTTTTAAATATCAATTTTTTCTACTCCACCCCTGACTCCCATGCCGACAATGCGATAAATATCTAAGTTAGGCTACGGTCCGTGTGCAATAATCCAGACATATACTAAAAAAGATAATCAAAATCGGTTCAATGGTCTAGGAGGAATTCGCCAATGATTTACGCGTTCGTTTATCTGGATACTCGTCCGAGGTGCCAAAACCGTTTGTAACCAAATTTGACATCTGATTTGAGAACGCGTGCTGAGTGTCGTATGGGGTCACATGTCCCGATCGGATATACTATTGAAGAATAATAACCCAAAAACTTGATGTCCGTAGAGTTAACATTGGAAAAGTATTTTGCGAAGCCCTTTTCGTTTCGTTCTGTGAACACAATTTTTCAAAGCCATTATGCTTTTCGCTGATATGTCAAATTCAACTCTTTGCATATCGTGTTTGTTCACGAAAACAATTGATAAACAAAAAAATCTATGAGTAGTCAATAAAGGTCACTTCCGTCCAAATTTGCAATTAATACATACCTAGTATTATTGTCACCTGACTTCCGTCTCTGTCCAAAATTTGATTATATGATGTCGAGAAATAAGGTAAATTAAGGTTGATAATTTTTAAAAACAGTCCGTACACTCCAGCTAAAACAATGCTTACTTGGGGGCAGTACGGTGGTTCAGTAGTAGAACGCTTGCCTTTGGTACGTGGGGTCCCTGCTCTATCCCCGGTCAAGTAAATTTCTGGTGTACAGCATCGTGTCCGTGGATTTTCCCGTTTCCTCCCACTTTCTTATTCCACCAGTTCTTTCATCATTATTTACTTGCTCCAATCATAGTCTCCCTTAGCTTAAAGGGCGTAATCCTGGGGCGTTAAATTCAAAGATATCATTTTTTCTAACTTCTATCGTTGTGCAAAATTTCATCATTGTGTGTGTCATAGGGAAATGAGTTAAATTAGTGTTACAATATTTGATCACAACCCCTAACCATTGTGAATTCAAGAAAAGCATATAGGAAATAATTCTTGACTCACTGATCAACATCTAAGCCGAAAAACTTGAAATTTAGACAGTATAGAAGATTTGTACCTAAAGGTACCAGTGAGGAAAATCTTTTTTGGAAATTCTGTAGTGAAGAAGAAAACTGGGGTTTGCAATTATTATATCTCGGAATCCCTTAAGGTTAGGTACATGGAAACAAGAATTTTCATTTCATTTGAGATATGTATCTCCCTTGTTCATTTGTTAATTAAGCAACATTGCCGTTAATTGTAACTAATATGGCTTATTTATAGCAAATGCTAGCTAATTGTATGACTTAAGGGTGTTGAGTATCTTGCACCATCTGTGTTTTCTTCTTGTTTGCTCATTAATTAAAACGGTAATATTCTTCTCTGAAATGTCTGAAATAAACTGGTATTTTAATTATTTAATTTTTGATTTCTTCAAATCTAGTTAAATGACCCTTGCTTTATCAAAATGATTATACATTATACATAAATTTAAATTAAATTTTATTTTTAAATATTATAGCACAAAATTTAATTTTCACAAGATAAGAGGGATTGAAATATATTTGAAGAAACCAGTTCAGTCGTGCTATTAGTATTCCCTTTCATTTAAATGAAATATTTCAATGTAACATCCCTGTTAGGCTAAAGGAGGCGAATGACTAAGGCAAGTATATGAAGATGGAAGAATTGGTGGAATGAGAATGCGGAGGAAACGGGGATATGGTGCAAAAACCCCCAGACACGATGTTGTCCAACACAAACTTACTTCGCCGGGGATCGAACCAGGAACCACACGCACCAGATGTAAGTGCTCTACCACTGAGCCCCCCTTCCCGCGTCCATTTCAAACAAATCCTCGTGTATAAATCAATGGAATAAAGAACCTAGATGAAGGAGCATTTAAGAGGCTTAAAAAATTCGAGGTTCATTATCACAGAAACATAGTAAAGCCATATTAGATCATAATCTGCGCAAAACAAGGCCAGTCGAAGATTGGTACATAATACTTCCCTAATATATTATTTTATATTATCTTCCAGGCCCACCCAACGTTATTATTCCATTGATAATTTCATGTTCAAGAAATTTTAGGCATTTTGGAAACCCACAAATGTTTCAGACACTATCCTGAAGTTATTTAAATTGAATGAACAGTAATTGTGTTCTCTATTAATGACTAACATATTATAGAAATGAAAATCAAGTGAAATCTTTCGATTTACCGTCCCACCATTATGCCTGGTAGGTTAAAGAAGACGGATGATTTAGGTAAGTGAATGGTGATGGGAGAATTGGTGGAATGAGAAAGAGGGAGGAAACTGGAGTACCCCGAAAAAAAAACTCACGAACATTGAACATGTATTAGAGATAGTGATAGTTGTTTGTACTTTATATGTACACCAGCAAATCCTTCCACGTGTTACTGCGGGCAATATTTTGTGGTGTTTTCTTCTGTAACTCTCATATGCTTCAGGGTTAAGGGAGAATGGTAATTATAATATACGAAATTGTAGAATAACGAAAGTAGAGGGGGCGGCAGAACCCCATGCAAACACGGACATGGTGTTTTACTGCGACAGAGCTCACTTGGCATGAGCGGCGATTGAGCCAGGGACTCCATGCACCAGAGGTGAGCACTTTACCACTGAGCCTCCGCGACCACAATAGTTTTCACTTTGTTTTTTTAGACTAGGACCTTTGAAAGTAATTTAGGGAAGAAAGCGCGAGAGATTTATTTTTGGTGGATTTCGGTAACTCGAAATGCAAACAATACAGACATTAGTACAGACATTAATGTTTTATATACGTAGAGTTCCGTACTCTTTTCAAATTAGAAATTTAATCCTAATTTCGAAGGCGTCGTCTCAGCCAATGTTTATCTAACGAATTCGGTAATAAGTATATTGTAACGTTATTTGCAAATTATTACCTTTCTAACTTCGTGAATTAATACATCTGCTACGTATACCATCGAAAAATACGAATAGAATAAAATTATGTTTATTATCAGCTGTATTTATTTTCTCTGCGTATACTATGTAGATATCTGTTATGACGAGCAAAAAATGTGCGAAGTAGACCACTAAATGTAAAGAAGCACTAGAATGTGCAAAGTCGTTCATTTTATTATTGCAGTATTTTTATTAGCTTACTTTTCTGTTTGTTACAGTTAAACCTTAGAGCTTAAATTTCAGTCACTTCTGTGATAACTAGAGCTCTAAATTTGTAGAGATACCGAAACCCAATAACAGTACAATATTTTTCTACATATATTTTGCTCTAGATTATCGTTTCATTGTAAAATTAATGAAACTATTTAGTAACTAGCCTTCCGACTATCCCGGGACTTCGCTACCAGTCCCCAGCATTTGCTTGGCCTACGACCCCTAACTTTTCTCTAATTTTAAGGAATTTCGAGATATGGTCATCTTATTACAACCATTGCAGCCTCCATCCTTTTTTCTTTCCTTCTAAGAGAAAAACAAACAAACAAAACAAAAAACGCTGGAACATATCTTTAATGAACACTTCTCTACTCTTAAGGAATTTCGAGATATGATCATCCTGTTTTAACACTTACAACCTCCACTCTTTTTCTTTCCTTCTAGAGGAAACATTAAAGAAACACTGAAACATGTCTTTAATTTTAAATTTAAAACCTAAAGAATAATTTTCATCCTCTTGATCTTAAGGAATTTCGAGATGTGACCATCTTCTTTTAACAACTGTAACCCTCACTCTTTTTTTCTACCACATATTTTTATTTCCTTCTCGGGATTTTTTTTAAAAAACGCTGAGACATGTCTGTAATTATTTTAAATGAAAAATCGAAATACCAAATTTCGTGTCTCTAGCACTGAGATTCCGAGAATACGGTCATTTTAAGGTAATAATAGCTACCCCTCTTTTTCACACTTCCACATCGAGGTCCCAAACAAATCCTTCCTTAGTGGGACCTTACATCAAAAATCCTATGTCTTGTATAAATTTCAAGTTTATGGCTTAAGTGGTTTAACCTAGGCGTTGATCAATCAGTATGCCAGTCAGTCACGGCTTCTACAAAGAGATAATTATCGAACACCGGCTGCTTATGTAACCCAAATCATACGGAAGTTTTGCTGGTTGCAGACGCGTAGGCGCTCTGTTGTCTTCATGTAAGTTGAACATTTTTGTTGTAATAATAGAAAAGAGGGTATTGTCTTCTATAATGCAATTATTATATCTTAAAAGAGTTAAAACTAATAACCGAAACAAAACTTAGATAAACGTTGAATATTTGTTCAAAAGATGTATTGTTCCTTCCCCTAAAATTTATATGATCTCTTCTAACGTTTGCCGTTTCCTTGGGACTATTCTTGTAAACCAGTGATGATGAATGCAGTTCGAAACAGTTGTATTTTTTTTTTTAATTTTGCTGAAACGCGTAATGAACGTTTGAAGTATAATGTATATCATACCATATATATTTAGTTAGTAATGAACTACATAATTAAAATCTGTATACAATCATGATGTTGGAAGTTAGATCGGTATCTCTGGGCTGATCGGAATTATTTAGATTTTATAAATGTGTTTAGGATTGATCATAGCTTTTTGAGTGTGGACGTGTCCGGAGATTCAGGTCCCAATGAGAATTGAACCCTTCGGTAAATGTGGTTGAAATTCTACTTCAACAGCAACATGTCCTTTTCTTCATACATAAGATGATGCTACTGCTACATAAAGTAGAATCGTGAAATCAATAGCCTATATATTTATTCCCCGCATTTATTAGTATATCTTAAAATTAGTAATATTTATTTCAAACTTACATGAATATCATGGCAATTCCCACTTTGCGTGGAAATGTTTACCCGAAGGATGAAGTTATACAGATATTAAATATCATGGTTCAGTGGTATCACGTTGCCCTTGCAATCACAAATGTCTTAATTAGATTAACAGTGGTAAAAATTTGGCTATGCGTTTTGTTGCGTCTATCTGCGAAACTAAAGTTTGAATCTGATTCCAGCTTTTCCACTAACCTAAAAATAGAGTTTCAATTAGGACCATGATGAACACCATACTCACTTCGGTAAGCTCTTTGTGTAGAGATAACAGGACTGGTGAGCCAAGAGTCCTTTACAATAGACATACGCTATCGAATTGTTTACTGAGTTGTAACAGTTGTGTGTCATGAATAATTAAAAAACTGGGATATTCCACTGAACAATCCTGATTTCTACGTTGAGTAGTTTTATGTAAATAAGTTGCTTTCAAAAAGTGTAACTTTTTATATGTAGAATTACCTGGCCCTTAAAACCCAAGACGTCTTGGAAGTTCCTACTCTTAAAAGATGATTGGAGAGAAGTTCGTCCAATGTATTGAAGCGAAAAGCCTAGAATTTGTATGATAAAACTGAGTGAATTACGGCAACCCCCTATTTCAGTGTCCAGTTCTGGAAATATATTTCGTTAATAAGCGTGCATAGTATCATTACTCTGCCGTGTTGAATTTATCTTGTGTTTGACTAAATACTGAACTAATTTCGCACACCGAAAATTTATTTTGAATGAGAATGAGATAAACATATATTTCTAATATATAAGATGGGTTTGTGCAAATACATTACGTATCGACAACACTTATCATAATAAACATGAGCGTTATCTAATAACACTTGCTTCCGAAGAGGAAGAGCAAGGCACACCTGTTATACACCTGACATGATTAGATAAATCAAATGTTGGAATTGAAAATAGCCTGTAGCATAGCATAAACTTCATTTGGAGGGAGAAAAGTAAAGTAAACAACTCTTTTTTTTTCCTGCATGCGCATTACGGTGAGATTGTATGTAGTAAAGTTTTAGCTCAGATGATCACTAAAGATCCACTTTATATTAACTGTTGCTGCGTTTTCGACAAAATTAATCTTTATGAGCTGAGCATTTCCTGGAAACACTTGGAATTATCAAATTTTGGTTTTATGTAGATCGGTTTCCGGAAACACATTCCTTACTACCGTTCAGGTTGAGAGTAGGAATTGCGTAAGTAGCTCGTCGGATATTTTCCTCTATCCCTCTTGTGTATTAATCAAACATTAAGACTTGCGTATATTATTACACAATAGAAACGAGTGAAACGTTAATTGTATTGACACTTGTCATTGTATTGGTTGTGTTCTCATAAAATCGAATCTTTCAAATTTCGAAAAGTCGTTATTTCATATTAATCACATTGTTCTGCTATTGAGTACTCGTATTCATTCGAGTTAATATATCCAATTCTAGATCCTAAACCTAATGTACTTATTTGCTAAAGTTGTATTTATCTTAATTATTCCTTTTTGGACAGTGGTGTACAAGCATTTATCTTTTTTTTTTTTTAAAAAAAAAAGTATCTGAGCAAACCAAACGCCTATATTTTAATATGTCATTACCTTAATAGCAGAGGCTATTAGAACATAGGTGTTCACTTTTGGTCAGTTTTATTTTCATTTAAGTTATATATACCTTTAAAGCTAGAATAAGCACTATTCAAATATTTATCTTTCTAACTGTATCCTGTTGATTTAGGCACCTTGATACAAGTGTTATGTAGTACTAGCTCTGAATAACGTAAGATATCAGCAGTTGAAGCCTCCTTTTCTCCAAGATAAATAAATAAATTATAGTTAGCATACAACTTTTTCTATGAGTGAATTTGCCGTTCTTTTTGTCAGTTCCTGCTAAGAAAAAGTAATCCCGGCAGCACACCCAGAGTTAATACATGGTGCTTCATTACATTTTTTTTCCAGTGTGATACAGGACGAGATGAAGTTGAGATTTTTTGTCCCCACACGTTTAGAAGATAAAATAGCAAGTCTTAATTTACATATCAGTAGCATAATTTCAATTTTACCGGGGGGTAGGGGCAAGCTTGCCTATTGATATAAGAATTTCACTTTTTTTTTTGTTAGTATATTAGTGTACAATTTATTAAAAAGCATGTGCTTCTGAAACAGTGGGGGAGAGGGACAATTACTCCTTTGCCCTGCCCATATGACGTCCCTCTTACACACTATGTGGGTGTAAAATGTGACTTACGAGAAGCTTCTCTTAAGCTAGTTGCATTCGAAGATTTAACTTGCTTTAGTAGTGATTCATATTTGTCGCACTGTATGTAAGTGTAGTCTGATGTATTTTTTGCTTAGTTCGATCCCAGATCATATAAGTTTTTGCTCTTTTTTTCGTTGTCTTGTTTTATTGCATCAGCAGAAAATTCATTAATAAAACCAGTTGAGAATGTTCCAAGAGCATTGCCAGAACGAACTTAAAAAGAATGGAGAGATGGAGCGGGAAGGAAAACTGTCATTTTTCCTACATGTAAAAGTAAATCTTTTTATCAGCATCTTCTTCTCTTTCTCGCAAAAAAGTAGCAAAATATCAGCTCTCTATCAGTTACAGTTCTCGAGATAAGGCTGCTTAATATCAAGAAATTCGAACTTTTTGTGGCCAATATCTGGGGAATGATGCTCAGTTAGCCAGTGGCCACCGGTTACAATTTGGTACCAAAATATTTACCATTCTTTTAGATATTGATCAACACCAATATGATCCCTCTGTGACTTACGGTTCCCGAGATATGGCTCCTTAAATCTCTGGAAATCGGCCATTTTTTGGCCAATATCTCGGGAACGGTAAGAGTGACGCGAAAAATTTAATCACTTTCTGTGGTAGTTTTTGATGCTCTATCGAATGCAGGGTTCAAAATTAAAAAAAAAATCGCAAATAACAGACACATGGACAGACAGACATAGAGAATTCAGTAACGAACTTTTTAAGTTCGTTGATAAACGCAGTACAAGTGTCGATTTTTAAAAGAATATTGGACATAAAAAAGGCAGTGAGTAAAATTTCATTGTCTCTTTCGGAGTTCGATTCTAGTGATTTGGAGAACACTACTACGAAAACATGTTTTCTCTCTCTCTCCCTGCTCGCAGTTTAATACAAACATTTGTTTTCGTTCAAGAGTTATGGTGTGGAGTATCGGGTACGTATGTACGAACATGACAATTTAATAAGGCATCTTTAGCATCATCCTAACAACCGAACAAATTTTCTACATTACAACAACCTCATCACTTTTTACCAAAAAAATCTCCCACTACATATTAAAAACTGCAGTGCAAAACCATTTGATATTTACAGGTCACTGAAAAGGTCCATATCTGCATATTGATTAGTTTTTCTTTTTAAGCACACAGCTAGAGCAGTTGTCTCGACGGATTTCGTTAATAGACTCAATCCATTAACACCTTTACTGGCAGTGACAAACTTCAGCGGTGGCTGTTGATACCCCACACATACATGGGAAGATTTCGTGTGATCCCTTTTACTATCTTTAACAGAGTTTATTTTTCTTTAATATTTTCACGTGACTGTTATTTCACATAGAAAAACACCTATTCTCTAGCAACTATTTGTTTGTATCTTGTTGGCTGATTTAAAACGAAATCTTCCGGTTTAAGGTTCCACGCTTGTGTCCTTTAAGCTAAGGGATACGGATGATTAAGGCAAGTGAATTATGGAAGAATCGGTGGAATGAGAATGTGGGAGGAAAGGAGTAACCCGAGAAAACCCACGGACACGGTGTTGTCTACCACAAACTTACTTAGCCGGGGATTGATTTAATCAAAATGAAAAACTAGGCCGACATACAACAAATCGGCGTTCATTTCATCATCATGTGTGTTCTGCCATTATTACTTGACTTCCCGCAACTTAAAAGCCTCCACAACATGACCTTCAGCTAACCTCTTCTTTACGTACGATTTTTCTGTTTTAATATCACCCATCAACTGTAGCCTCTTACGCCCCTCACTATTTTCCCTTCTACCATACCCTCTAATACGTCCTTCATGAATAGTTCCTTCTCAACCAGTGTTCTTCTCCTCCAGCCTGATGTATACAAGATTTTAATATGCTCTCACCATCTGTTGCTAGCCAATTTATTCCTTTCCTCGTTTGAGTATTTTTATTCGAAAATATTTCTTAGACCTACTTATTCAGTTTTCAACTTTTCAATATTCAACTTTTTGTTACGTACTTTTTTTCAGTTGAATAACCAGTTCGGCCAGCACGAGGGTATGATGAGACAAAATGTCGGCCTCAGGAAGGGTCTTCGTGTTCTTTAAGCTATAGTCTGTTTAATATCTTCGAACGTCTATTGAGAATTTCCATCTTCTTCTTTTTCCCTTTCCGTATCGTCTTCTCTTGGGCTGATTGAACCAATTTTCCCCAATTTCTAGGGAATTATGTTTACAGAAATTTACCAGTCTCTCTCGTCTTTCATTTCTTTTGCCTAAACCATCTGGTTCATTTGGTGGAACTAAAAATAATGTGGATGTCTCACTTTTGTTGCAAAGGTTGGCTAAGCTAGATATCAGGTTATATGAGCTTGTGATGGACAGGATAGTTTTATCGGATGTAAGCTACCTCTTAGTTATCATTCTAAAAATTATTTTATCGTCTTTTGTCACTCTTCTTCTATACTATAGAACATGGTCGCGGAACGTTAAATTAAATATTTCATTTATATAAGACATGCATTACTTTTCCATCTTTCATAGTAGTTCGACAAAATGCCGCCTGGTGTGATATTTTTAAGGTGAAGCAAGAACATAATTGTTATTAGTGTAAGCTATTTTCACTTACGACACTTAATTGGATGACCAGCACTGCGCTGCAAATAGGGACAGACTATTATTGAATAGAAGATACTTATCAATTTAATGGAAACATCTGGAGTTGGATATACGACAGTGTCTGGATTGGCAACGGTCAGGGGGCAACCGCAGCCGTGGTCTTTTTGAGGTGGTTTGTTTTATAAGGGCGGCGAATTGTTGGCTCTCGATTATGTGGTGCGTGCGTGACAAATGTTGGGTAGAGGCAGTGGCCAAGGTGATGCCTGCCTACAAAACTCACTCCAAAAACACATCGGCGAAGAGGAACAGTGGTCGGTAGAAAACCCTCAGTTGCAGGAACCACTGTGCATTAAAGCAGATTGTCTGAACCGTTGTGTGAGTGCGGTACAACTGACGGAATAACTAAAACAGCACCTTCTACAGTGTTTGTCAACGAATGCAATCCCACACGAGTTAAATATCATGGACATATGAGATCGAATTGCACGAAAAAATGCTGATAAAGACCAAAAAGCATTAGTACGACCCCATGGTACCGAAAGTATGCAACGCAAACCGCTGATGACTAAAAGCGTGTTATATGGTCGGATGAGTCATTACTCATCTTATTTCAAACCATTGGTCATATTTATGTGTGGAATCGAATGACCCGCAGTCTACGCCCAAGCGTGAAACACGCTGGCAACTCTGTGACACTGTGAGCCTGAATATCCTGGTCTTTTAGTGGATCATGTACTGACAATTACCTGTCGTGTTACTGTCGGTGATTATATTGTCATTTTAGGGGATCATGTGTATCCTATGTTCCAGATGTTGTTTCCGTACAGTGATTCCATATTCCAGGATGATAATGCGCCCATTCACACAGCTGGAGCTGTTGTGGTGTTGTTTGAGAAACATCGGGATGAACTTGATGAACCCTTCTTATGGCCCGCCCAATCCCCGAACCTGAACATCACATTGAACATGTGTAGTGCGGTTCGGAGACATGAATCCAGCGCAAGATTTTGCCTCCATTCTTTCACTGTATTAAATGATGCACTGCACATAGAATTGTGCAATATTCCACTCGCTATCATTCACGGCGTCAGTGACTATTCCACGTCGCATCAGAGCCTTTCTGAGGGCGTACGGTGGTTCAGCGCCATACTAATCTGATAAGTTGGACTTCTTCAGACGTTTCCATTAATTTGTTAAGTATTTATATATAATCGTACTGTTTTAGTAGCACGCAGTGGCGGATCCAGGATATGATCAAGGGAGGGGCTAAACCATAATTTGCCGTTTTATCCAGTGTAAAGCTGAATTGAAGCCCATGTTATCCAGTGTAAACCTGAGCGTCAAGGGGGGGCTATAGCCCCTTAGCCCCCCTGGATCCGCCCTTGGTAGCACGTGTTGAATAGTAAATGTCTCCGTTTCCTGTCAGGTTTTCATCTTTGTATTGTTTATGAAAATTTGCTGTATGGTACGTATTACGTGTTGATAGTAATTAACAAAGTTTATACAAGATAATGCTGCCAATGTGACGATGTTTTATATACTGTAGGTCTTGTGTATTAGGTAACATTTGTGTATACGTGTTAGTGGGCCTGTATACATATTTTTAAGCGATATACTTTTAAGCGATTTTGCGTTAAGTTTTTAGTTCGCACCTCACATGTACTATCTGCTGAAAAGGACATATATATTTTCAAGCAAACAATGAACAGAGTGAAAATGCAGATTGTATGAATTCTGGTTTGCTTTCCTTTCTTTTTTTTTTTTTTTTTTTTTTTTTTTTTTTTAATTAGAAGAGTGGAAAACCTCATTTAGAGTACAATTCAGTGTAAACTAAAGCTATTTAAAATGCAATTTAAACCCTTATTATATTACTTGACCAGTGCGTTTACAAAATTTACTAGAAGGAATAAACTTCTGAATAAAAGTATACGGTCACGATTAAAAAAAAAAAAAATTAAATGAAAATTCTATTACTCATGATTCCTTACTACTTTCGCTTTGTTTTAGATACTGTGGTGCTTTATCAAATGTACCCTAAAATGCATTTTGTAAACGGGAGAGCATTTGCCCATATATGTAGAAAGAGAGAGGGAAAGAAAGCTGAAAAATCTCAATACCCTTTTGGCTAGAGGCAAATCCAAACGGTACTCTTTGTGCTGAGAATATTTTGTGGTATTTTCCCATTTTAATTTCTGTCTCCCAAAGGAAGATTTCCCACTCTTCATTAATAATCTGAATCAGATGTTGAAGGACATGAGGCTTCTCCCATGCCAATGTAATACAGCTGCAGACGTAATAAGATCAACAATGAATCACTTGTCTAAGAGGAAATGTGATTGCAAAGATCACTGGAGCACGGAATACCACATTTGACCTCTCCAAAACAAGTACATCCGTCAATTAATGCTTTGCATAGGGAATCCTAATAAATGTAGAAATGTAGAGAAGTGAACTACATAAATATAAGGAAACTGGTTTTAGATTTAAAAATTGATTCTAACACTTTCAATATCAATATTTTAGTTATGCTGCAACCAAGAGCACGTGCTTTTTTAAAACCCAAATCAGACAACCTTACATGGGATTTGAATCTGAGATCTTTCGATTAGACCTATAGTGAGAACCATTCACATAATGTTGCTCGATGTTTATAGCTTAAATGGATACACTGTTCTTTAAAGTCCAACTTTTCATGTTTTTTTTTTTTTTTTCTGTGTTCATAATTGTTATATTGGAGAAAATATTAAACATGTGAACAAACATAAATAAAGCTGTGCTGTTGAAAACAAAAAATACTAAAGAAATACGCATGGAAATACTGTACATGACACCCGTCTTCCATATGCTTCGTTTTTGAAAGTAGGAGCTCAGGGCTGAAAATCGTATTGTAATGGTCGGCAGAAATAAAACGTGAAAACCTGATTTTTTGTTTTGTTTTTACTTTTACTTTTTATGGATAGCTGATCTTAGCGAGAGTTTCGGTAATATGTACTGTGTCCTGCGAAAACGAACTAAGCGCCACTTTCATACTTTTAAGAAAATTACGTTTAAAGGTTGATGTCCAGCATTAATGTAGCCGTAATCAAAAGTGAAATTATGTTTCTTTTTCTGGAAAGGTGTTGGTTTTCCTATCTTTTCGATTGTGCAAAACGTTCTAATGCTTATCACGAACCAATCGTCACATTTACGTGGATTTTCAAAATTTGGCGCTTAGTTCACTTTTGCATAACACGGTACATATTCTTGAGAGCCACCGCCTTTCTTTATATAATTATGACACATGTATAACAGTTTTCGTAAAAATTCTGTGGATGATTCTCTATAAAGAGCATTTTTCTTTCAGATCCCGGTCCGCACATGATTCCGGGCTCGTTAACTCCACCCGACAAGATGAACGGAGAACATCCACATCACGGTCATTCGCACGTCCTTCCCCACGGACCACATCCCGGTAGCGCAGCGATGACGCATCATTTTGGACTGGCCGCTGGGGTCCCATCAATGGCCCACAGTATGCAAACTCCACCTTCGCCGATTCCTACCCCTTCGCCGCCAGTCCCTATCGAACGGTTCAGGTAAGTTACCTACATGCATTTATTTCTTCTTTTACAAGAATGTCATACGAGTATCATTGAGGGGTAAATTTGAATAAGGACGTAACTAACAATTCTTCAATTTTTCAGGAGAGCAGAAAAACAAACCCCCTTATCCAATTAACCAACGTATTCACACAATATTTTTGGAGGCAGGCGTTCGCTACGGAGCAGAGATATTACCTTAACACCACCTAGACACATGCGGACATGCTCGAAATTGCAGAAAATATGTGTATCTCATTTTACCGGAAATAGGTCGATACGCCCTTATTCAAATTACCCCTTCAATTTGTAACATAGTATTTTGTATGTCAGCTTTTCTTATAGAACATGTAGTCGGAACAGATTTTTCTTCATTCATAAATGGTGAGCGTATCGCTTGACGCGAGAGGCCCGGTTTCGATCTTCGATAGGAAGCATGGAGTCCGAGTTTTACCTAAAACTGTAGGTCTGCTTCCCGTGTAGCTTCGGTGCTGTGAAACAGTTGTTAAACTACGAACAAGTTACTGAAGAAGATATATGCCTAAACTTTCTGGTTTTACATTTCACAAAGGGCTTTGACTAACAACTTTTTTTTTAAATAAATCTAAACTTGGGTAATGTATGGTCAACACATTGTCTCTCAGCTGGTATTTCTGAATTTCTACGCAGGAGTTTACTTGAGTTTAAATAGGTCTCCATTCGTTTCACAATGGTGCGTCAGTATGTAATACTCTGTGAAAATAAATGTTAGAAAGACAAAAGGCATGGTGATTGGAACGAAGGGGTCGGTGTCAAATATAGAAGAAGGGGAGAAAATAGAACAGCTGACTAATTTTCGGTACCTTGATAGTATTATTAATGATGATGAATTGCGAACGTGAAATAAAAACAAGGATAGGGATGGCAAAAGAAGCCTTTAGGAGGAAGAAAAGTCTGTTTTGTGGGATCTTGAACAGCAGTTGAGAAGACGGGTCATAAAGTGCTTCGTGTAGAGTATCGTGCTGTACGGGTCAGAAACATGGACATTACGCAAAAATGATGAGAAACGAGTGGAAGCTTTTGGAGCGTATGTGTGGGGGAGAATGCAGAGAATTAGCTGAGTCGAGTGGAAAGCGAATGAGAGGGTGTTACAAATGGTGGGGAAAAGAATAATTTTAGATATTATTAAGAAGGGGAAGAGAAACTGGTTGGAACATTGACTAAGAAGGAACTGAATCGTGGGGGACGTTTTAGAGGGTATGGTGGCAGGAAAGAGAGGGAGAGGGAGAAGGAAACTACAATTGATGGATGATATCAAAAGAGAAAAATCGTACGTGAATACGAAAGGATAACCGAAGACCTTGAGTGTGGAAGCTTCTAAGTTGCAGCAAGTGACCTGCCAATAACGGAAGAATACCTATGATAATGATGATCATTATCATCATCTGTAAGTAACTATGTGCTTCTATTTAGTGTGCAAAATGAACCTGTTCTTTTGGAATTCATTGGTTAGTTTATAAGTCGATTTTCTTGAGTTTTGTGTGTAAGTCTAGATGTGAGTTTCTACAGGCATGAACAAATACTAGAACGTTTACTGTTTCTAATATGGAATAAGGCCTTGAGACATTTATTACGGGGAAACAACTATAAATACGGACGGTTAACAGTTAAAACGTTAACTCACATTTGGAAATAGTAGAACAGATGGGTTTAACTGTATTCTCAAGAAATAAGACCTATGACATTTTTAGAGTGACCGGACTTTTACATATTAAAAGCGGACTGATTACAGTATTAAAATGTTCGATTGTTTATTGAGAAAAATGTCTAACGTGAGTATTCAGTTAAGTTGGAGGCGTTAGATTCGATATATAATTCTCCATCAAAAATGAGTAAACATACGTTGGAAAGTTTTCCACCATTCTGCTTCTAAAAGGGAAAAGCGGGACAATTTTACACATTCAAATTTCCAGTTGGGACGCGGTGGCTCAGTGGCAGAGCGTTCACCTCTGGTGCATGGAAGCCTTGGTTCGATCCTAGCTTGTGCCCAGTGAGCCATCATCATCGTCTCTTTTAGTCCAGCCAGCATAATCGTGCGGCGTAAAACATAGATTTCATATCATTTCATTTCCAAATTTCCATTTCCAGTTCCAGACTGATTAAGGCAAGTGAATGGTGATGGAAAAATTGGTAGAATGAGAAAGTAGAAAAACGGGAGTACTCCGAGAAAACCCACGGAAACGATGTTGTCCACAACAAACTTAATGACCGGGGATCGAACCAGAGAGCCCATGCATTAGAGGTAAGCGTTCTACTAATGAGCCGGCCGCCATGCCCCTCGCTTCATGATCGGAAATCGAATGTAGTACATATGTAACAGAGACGTTAGCGTTAATTATTCAGCTATTTGCGACACCATATCACACATTTATTCTAACTTGTAGAGACGGAGGAGGAAAGAACAATAGTTAAATAGAATGCTTCTTACGTCAAAATTAAGCTAATGACAGAAATGCATAGAAGCTTTAAATTTGTGGGAAATGGCGGCAGAATGCTTAATGACGGTGATAGTAATGCAGTTCAGGCACTACCTTAATAAAAATGAAAGCGTAAAAGTGTGAGAATAATATTTAAGATGTTTCTTCGATAGACTCCTCGGTAGTGTGACTTGGTCTCTCTGTAGGTGTGTATTTAGTGGATTGGTTGGCTTGGAAACGAAAGGAGCTAAGCCAAAGTGAGATCGATAGGCGGGAGAACCAACAATTCAGCCAACCGACTGGCTCCGTGACTGTAGAAGAGCCTTCGGGGGGCGGAGCATCACAGACATTCTGCCGGCCCGTCCTCAATTATTACCAATCAGAAATTGGATATTCCCACTGTCTCTTGGAATCAATTTCTCTATCCGGAACCTAAATCGCAACATCGTTTCTAGTTTGTGGTATCTCGACCAAAGATGAATTAGGCTGTTCGTGTTAAGTGTGGAAATGATATTCCTCATATTCCGTTCTATGTTCTGTTAATTTTTTGGAACTGGAATTAAATGATCATTCATGTACTTTATACAGACACTAAAACTTTTGTGAAATAAAACAAAGTATTGATTTCTGTTTGCAGCTGGATGCTTCTGTCGCAGCCTCGATTTCCGATAAGAACATAATATTTTCGGTCATTCTCTAGCATTGTGTGACTGTTAATCAACTACTTGAGTTATTAGCGAGCTGTCTTCTACAAAACTAGAATAAACTTCACAAGTATTCTTCGGCGACGCCGTTTGCGATTTACCACTAGAGAGCACTGTTTACGGGAAAAACCTTGATTATCTATATAGACCGAAAAAAATGAGCTCACTTTAATCTAAAGGCCACATTGGTTCTGTGGTAGAGCGCTTACTTTTGGTACTTGGGGTGCCTGGTTCGATCCCCAGTCAAGTGAGTTTGTGGTAAACAACATTGTGTCCGAGAGTTTTCTAGGAGTACTCCCATTTCCTCCCACTTTCACATTCCACGAATTCTTCCATCTCATTCACTTGCTTTAATCATCGTCTTCCTTAGCCTAAAGGACATAATCGTGGGACGTTAAACTGAAATATTTCATTTTTCACTTAAATCTAGACCAGCCTCTTAGTCAATGTCCCCCAAATGGTTATGTCATAGACAGGGAAGAATCATGATATAAAAACGATGTGTTAGATCGAGAATGCTGATTCAAAGTGTAAGAACTGTTTTCCAATAGCTCTTTTTGTTCTTGAGGTACCTTCAATTTCCTTTCTTCCTTAAAGAACACAAGTAGCAATGTTACATGTACACCACGTCAAAGGAGTTTGGTTTGCATGTTGTGATATTTTTGTTAATATTGAAACCCAAAGTGGTAGTAGATTTCTACCACTTCCAGCTTTAGCAGAGAGATTAGGGTGAAGACGGAATATAATCTTAGGACACTTAATTGATTGCAGAAAACAGCTTCTTTTCGTTACCGCTTTTACCTCGTAGCAAGGTTTCTCAACATGTGATATCTATGCGTACCACTGGTGGTACTTGAGCTGCTGTTGGCAGTATGCACGATATAATACTGATATGCTTTGGTGGTACGCCAGTGAGAAAGGTTGAGAACCCCTGATTTGTAGCAATCACCGTTAAAACAAGAAGTGGTTTATTTTGTGCCACTTCTGGTTTTAATTGGAAGATTCGAGTAGAAATGGAATATATTTTGGGACACTTAATTGATTGCAGAAAACTGCTTCTCGCTCTCTATTGCCGTTTCTACTCGATAACCATCAATGTTAAAACTAGAAGTGATTGATATTCTACAATTCGTGGTTTTAGTAGGGAGATCAGAGTGGAGATGGAATACATTCTTAGGACGCTTAAATGATTACAGAAAACCACTTCTTACTATTTGTTACGTTTTTATTCTATTGTGGTGAACGTTAAATCCGAAAGTAGTTTATTTCTTCCACTTACGATTTGAATAGGGGATTAAGGAAAAAATTAAATGTATTCTTAGAACGGTAGATTGATTCTTAAAAAATAATAATAATAAAACCCCTCTCGGTACTCTTATCGTTTTTGTTTTATGTAGAACATTGAAACCCGAAGTTGTTGTACAGTTCTATCACTTACAATTTTAGTATAGTGTTAAGGATGGATGTGAAATGTATTCTTGAAACGCTTAATCAATTGCCGAAAACACTTATCACTATCTATTATCGTTTTTGCTCTATATTGATCAACGTAGTAATCTGAAGTTGTTGATTTCTATCCCCTGTTATTTCAATATCCCCGCCATCAATGAAGTATATTTCAAATTTTTTACCCTCTGTACACTGATCAAATTTGGTGGTGTTTAATCAAGTAAGTCTTGATTTTTTTTTGTCTCCCGAACGAACGGACGGATACACATACAGGGTAAATTTGTAAAGGAGTTCTCGGGTAGGGTAAATATATTAAAGGAGCTTTGATAAACTAAACTCCTTAAATATAACGAGACCGTGGCTCCCACTCACAGATATGTAATAACATTGCTTTTCTATCATTTCCGAGGTACACAGGTTAGGAAGTAAAAATGGCTTTTCCCTTAAAGAAACTTAAGAAATAATGATCGAAGCTGATGTTCTGACCATGTTTCATCTATTATCATCAAAACACCATGTAAGTACTTATCTGTATACTACCAGAGAGATAAATGGCTGTGAATATACTAGACCTATATTTATTTCAATGCTATTTTTTCGTTCATTCATTCACTTCAAATCGTGCGTTCAAAAAGCTGAAATTTCTATCTTTATGTCCCGTGATTATTCTTTAGGATAAAGGAAACGGATTATTGATAAAAGTGAAATGATTATGTTGGAGGAAACAGGAGAACCGTGATTTAAGAACCCCACGGCCACAATATTGTCCATCACAAACTCACATTGCCCATGATCAACCAAGAATCAGCCGCACCACAGGTGATCACTGTACCACTGAGCAAGTCAGAGCAATAAATTCCCCAAAATAAAATAGGCAACTTCTATAGGATCTATCTTCCAGGTCTTTGAATCAGAGGAACACATCCGAACATATAAGGTAAGCCTAAACGAAGTGTCGATACGGGTTTGAATTTGAGTTGTGCGTCCTTATGCAACGCCGAGATTACGAACTTAAACTTCTACCCGCGACCGGGGTTGGCGGAAGAGACGACCAATAGGCAAGATCAACCGTCACAGTATAGACCATTTCCCACCAAACTATCTCACTTCCAAGACAGATGGGTCGCAGGACAATAGTTGACGTTATTTTTATGAACCTCAACTACTACTGTGAATTGAACTACATTTTGCAGAAAGGTTACAACCAACAATTTAACTGATGTTGCTTATGACCTTTTTGCAAAGTGTGATTCAATTAATTTTACGTATTCCGTAAAGACTAAGCCACAGTACATTCTTTTCCACCAGAAGAATGTGGATAAGGATCAATACGTACTCACTCCGGGGTCGACACCACTTGACACTTACACTATTGCAGATTCTAAGTTGGTAGTGTTTCTTCCCTCCACAAAGTCGAACTGAAGCATGTTTAAGCATAATATGGCAAAAGCCAGAGAAAGAGAGAAATAAAAGAAAGATAAAGGGGGGGGGAGAAAATGCTTGGAATTGTTTTATAAAATTTCTGGAGAGGCAAGTTCAGTAATACGTGTAAAGCTTGTTACTGCAAATTTGCAGTATCATTACATTCACTCACCAATAAAAGTATGCACCCCCCATACATGTTCTTCCATTGACTTCGGAACAAATTGACTTGTTTTAGTAGCGGACCGGAAATATTCATTTTAAAAAATTAAATGAAAACTTTTTTCTCTATTTTAAAGTTCATAACAAAATAACATGATTGATATGCATACATTATTTTGTTGTTGACTGTACATAGAGTATATTGCACGATCGTGATACGCACATACGTATACTCTGTAGTAAGTAGAGCTTGCTTTTCTTTTAAGTTTAGCGTCTCTCTAAAGCACTGATGCTACATTAGACGTGAACCTACAAGTTTAAGGTTGAATTCGAACCACCGTTGTCAAGTTTTTAATGCTTTCCCACCGGGGAATCGAACGTAGGACTAGGTGCAATAAAAGCTGACGCGCAAGCCACTAGGTCAGTGTGGTGGGCTGCGCATTGAAACCAGTTTGTGTGAATCTTTTAAGAGTAGTAATATTGTCTATTGTTCTGTAGAATCGTACAAGCAAACCGTAATTTTTCGTAGTTACGATCCCGAAATCCAGTTACAGTATCACGAAATTGGCGCGGGTTAGATGGTCTGTTCTTTGATATTGACGTAGTAATAGTGCCTGTGGTTGATTAAGCAAGTTCCAGATAGAACTGGTCCAAACATTAACAATAAAAGGGAATAAAGGATTTCGGGAAGGGAGTTGTCAGCGTCCAACTAAAGATTTCTGAGAGAATCTTCGTAAGGATGACCAGCTGCGGGATTCAAATCTTGGATCTTCTGTTTACAAAGAAAATACCCTGATCCTTCACCCAGACCGTTTTGTAATTTATTGTGCAGCTAAAAAAGGTAGAGTATGAGATTGCCGGATAATGAGAAAATGTAAGAGTACTATCCATTCCTTGCCATATTACTGCATATAGTCTATCTTTTGTCATTATCATAATCATTCCTTACCTGAACCTGTTAAGTGTTTCTATGTATCTACTTAAAATATGTCTACAGGAGAGAACGCCCTCTCTAGTCCGAGTCTTTGGAACCGATGTCATGTAGACCAAAGGGTCGATTTCAGGTTATGTGAATTTTCGGTAGGGCATACGCAACAGTGCTTCCATGAGTTTTCTTGTGTTTCTCCTGTTTCCTCCCACAGTCTCGTTTCACTAGCTTTTTCATTATTAAGTTATTCATTTTCACTCATCATCAGTCTCCTTTAGTCTAAAAGGTATAATTGTGGACGTTAACTAGAAGATTTTTTCATTTTATAAAAGATTTCTTAAAAGTGCAGGACACCTTTCACCAGTTTCACTCTGAAGGCATAAGTTCGATTCCCGATGGTATACATAGTTCCAGTTTCAGGGGTTCAAACTGTAGGTCTACATCTCTTATAGGTTCGGTGCTGAAAAAGGTTTTAAACTCCAAACAAACAGAATTTCCTATACCGATCATAAAAGTCTTTGGGTATGATTGGATGGATACGTGTATTTATTTAAAGAATATGTACTTTTTGTCCCTGCTGTGTTGTCAGCCAATGACTCCATCGACATACGATCCGAATAGAAGCCTTGGTGCTGACATCATATGTAACATATGCTTTCCTTGTATGCTGTTTCAGATGTGCTCTCTCCATTTTTTCTTTCTTTTTCGCTATCATGTTGCAATCAAATGGATAATGAACTAGCGGTTTTCCTCCTTGTTAAATCATAAAGAACATTAAAACAGTGTTCTTTCTACAGGGTAACGATGAATTATATAGGGGAGTCGTTTCTTTCAGTATCTCGAAAAATGCATAAGGGTGGCTTTCTTTGACAATATTTCTGTAAGGACTCTTGATAAGTTGTTGAAAAGGACATATCTTTAATTGCTTTATGTTCATTGCATACATTCTACCACAAAAGTGGAATCGGAACCATTATTCAGGTCTTTAATTGAAGAGTTTTAATGCCAGTAGGGATTTCAATCCACACTAACGATTAAATTTAAAGGAGGCAAGCGTTAGCATTCCATTTTTTTTTCTCAGCTCCTCTTGCCGAATGCTTCAATGGTACCTTCAAATATAAGCCGATTGTCATTGAAGCCTGTCATTTTTTTAATAAGATTTTTTTTTTAATTAGATAATTTTTCTTTTGTACCTGTTTTATTAACAAATTCATCATAATTTTAGACCTCCAAACTATTTTATGCATAAGTATCGGAAGTCTTATAGAACAATTTTGTCCGTCCGTCCGTTGGTCCACAGATAGAGCAAAGCCTGTAAGAAGTATCGAAATGCGGTTTTCTGCAATCGATTCAGCGCCACGAGAACAGGTTCCGTTTCCTTCATTAACATTCCATTCAAATCGGAAGTGATTCAAATTAGTTGTTTCCAGTTTCAACGTTTATCGTCATAGAACAAAGTCGATAATAGATTGCAGGAAGCGGTTTGCTGCAGTCGATGATTCAGTGTCTCAAGAGAGCATTTGGTTACAACCCTCAACATTCTTCCACTAACGAAAGTGATTCAAATTTACTACTACTTCCGGTTTCAATACTGATTTTGATAGAACAAAAATGGTATGATATATCAAGATGCTTTTTTTTTTTTCAATTGATTTAGCTTCCCAAGAATACGTTCCATCTCGTCCATTAACCCTCTATTCAAACCAAAAGTGGTTCAAATTAACCATTTCCGATTTCAACCTTTATCACTACAGAATAAAATAGTATTAGATAGCGACAAGCGGTTTCCTGCATTGGTTTCAGGGTAACATTATCACAACCCGCGGCACTCTACCAAAACCGGAATTGGTTGAAATTTAGGGTCTACTACTACTTACGGTTTCAGTACTAATTTCCCTAGAGAAAAAAACGGCGAGAGAGATCGAGATGCAGTTTCAGCAGTCGATTCAGCTTCTCAAAAGTAGGTTCTATCTTCTTCCTTAACCATCTGTTTAATCCGAAATTGGTTTAAATCAACTCCGGCTTCAGCATTTATTTCCATAAATAAAAAACAGTAAGGCATAGCGAGTAATGGCTTTTTGATATCGAACTACTTCAAGTTTGATTATTGAATTCCTATAGTTTAGAATTCGACCGTAGTTTTAACATTGTGAAACGAAACTCATTTTTTTTTTTCAAGGAACACTAGCTATATGTGGGTGCGGGTGGATGAGTGGCAATTTGCAACGTTTTACTGTTGTGTATAATTACTTTCGCGCACCTGCTTTCTGCAAAGAAATAGTTATTTTGGGGAAAGCGACTTGAAATCAAAAATACAGAGCGAGAAGTGGGGTAGTAGTTTGTGTTCTTACTTTGCAATCGGGAAATCAGGAGCCAGACATCCTGACAGGTTTTTCCCCAGTCCTTCAGCCTAGTGCTAAGATGTTACCTTTAAAAATATACCCCCTTTCTTAAATCATTTCCCATTAATATTACAATTGTGATTGATAATGATCTTAGTGTGAACTTGCCGTAGTAGCTGTACCTAGAGTTTCTTTAAATGAGTATTTTAGCAAATCATGGAAAACCTTAGCGTTTTAATTAAAAATTAAAAAAGTACTATTTGATTAACAGTTCAGAGTTGACAGAAAGCCTAATGGTTGTGCATAATTCCAACAACGAGAAATACTCATTCAACACTATATTTGCTAACCCACAATTAAAGCTTTTCAAGCTGGCCCTGGTTCAGTTCCCAGTAAAAGTACAAGTGATTGGATCCCACCAATTGTAAGTCTAGTTCTTTCTTATGTAGCTTCAGTACTGAAGGGATAATTAAATTTGGAAACAAATAAACAGAGCTAATCGACTATTTTTAATATACTTGGTTTATCACTTGTAGATGTGGATATAATATTACAATAGATAAGTGCGATTGATTTTCAGGAAATATTTTCTTTCATTAAATAAAATATAAATTTGACTTTATTTAACTCAAAGTGTCAATGGACCTTTTACCAAATTCTTTATTGTAATCTTAAAATTTTATGGGCTACCTTTAACCATTTTTATAGAAAGCTGATAAGTATCGTTGCGTACAAAAGAAGTACTCACCACGAAATCCTTCATATCAGTGAGTGATTGAACTCTTTGAAAATTTTTCACGCTTGAGAAATGTGATGAAAATTGATTAATTTGGATGGTTACAAGTTTCCTACAGGTGCCGTAGAATTTCTTTTCAGACAAATTTTGTCAAAATTTTGTGGTTCTCTTTGCCTCAAATTTGCTGTTTGTCATATTTTACATGCAAATTTCAGCGTAAATTTAGTTTTTCTTTTCCCGTGGTGATTTCTATTTATTTATTTATTTATTAAATTTTAGTTTATTTGTTTTGCCCTCTCCCAATTCGTGCCCAGCGCGATGAATGCAAGCTCGGCTCTTAAGGATAGGCGACATAGGCAACTTGCCTAGGGCGCTGAAGTCTTTGGAGATCCTCACGAGCAGTGACATCCCGCCTGATAGGCGCCAAGCGTATTGATTGCCTAAGGCCCTAAATACGCTGGAGCCGGGCTTGGATGGATATGCTTTTTAGCAGAGTTGAGTTTCGTGTTAAGTATTTAATATGGTAAAGTTGTTAGTGATGCGCATCGTGTGAGGTTCCGCATCCAGTATGGTTCAATATTTAAAGGAAAAATGCAGAATAGTTTGGAAAACCCACTTGATTGAAATACGTTAAAGCAAATAGGAGAAATGTTCTTTGTAGTTTCGTTGGAAATTTGGAATGTTTTTCTCTTTACAATCATTACTTTCTCCGTTGGTTTTCACATTTGCACTTCTTAGTCACTTTCCATTTTCTCATACAATTCACAATCTAACTAAAAATTAAACAGTGCATTGATAAATTCTCCCGACCACCCATGATCTGTGTTATGAGCTACCAGTAATTCATTGTTGACCCGATCACCATACGCCTTTAGGATAATTCATAAGGACATTCATAGCGAATCAGATTTAGTATTGCATTGTTGTAATTGTGCCTATACGTAAACATTAGTGCAGAACAGATCTTGGATCCCGCGCTTACTGATCTTGTTGGGGCTCAAATCTCGATAAATTCGAACCCACGTCAAAAATTTTATCGAGTCAGAAGCCAAAAGGTTTTAAATGATCAAAATTCCATTAATTTGGTTTCTTATTGGACATCGAACCAAGATCTGATGTTTTAGCTAGTTATATGCAAAGGAAAATAGCAATCAGTATTATTGGGAGTTGGGAGAGTGAATTCGAGCTTCCACTGACGTATGAAGCAATGGTATAGTTCAATCAGCAGGAAGCTTCAAACAATTTATTCACCCTTTTTGTTTTCTTCTACCTATGCACTATGTTCTGAACACTCGGGACAAGCTAATAAATCTTGGTTCAAGACAGGAGCGCACCCACGCGGGAGTCCACCGGGCTATTATTTCCATCACATTTTCAATAAATCGTAGGTAGATATAGTGCTCTACAAAAGTCAACCTCCAACTATCTTACTTCTTACAATCCATGCAAATAATCTTTCGAATATGGCTATTATCAGTTGACAAAATTTGGTTATTATAGTGATTATTGGCCGTAGTCAGTACAAATGTGGTTTTAATTTCCGGTGAGATGGGAAGGATATGGCAGTAAATAAATAAATCTTGAGACGTAGTACGTAACCGTTGATCAGCCGATCTTTAGTATATTCACACAGATTAAGATTTCAGTATATGTATATGTATACAATGGTATTTACTGCATGTGTGCTTACTAAATATGACAACTTCACTTAAGTAAGTGCTAAATATTTCTCTTTTCCCCAGTTATTTTGCACGGATTTAAACGGTACAGTATTTCGTCATAATAATAGTTTTCCCTTCCTTCCAGTTCCTTATTGTATAGGCCTAAGGATCAGCGGCTGACGCGTGAAGCCATGAAGAAGTATCTCCGAGAAAGGAGCGACATGGTCATCGTAATTCTCCATGCCAAAGTGGCGCAGAAATCGTATGGCAACGAAAAGAGGTTCTTCTGTCCACCACCATGCATCTATTTGTATGGAGAAGGCTGGAGGTTAAAGCAAGAGCAGATGCTAAAAGATGGTGAAACAGAGCAAGGAGCTCAGCTCTGTGCCTTCATTGGCATCGGGAACTCCGACCAGGATATGCAGCAACTCGACCTCAATGGCAAGGTAAGGATTCTGTTTTCTCCACTCAAGTTTCGTTGATTACTAATTTTGTTACAAATAGTCGATATTTTTCTTTAGCAAGATTTACTTTGAGGTTAAGGGAGAAAATTCATGAAATAATCAATTTTAAAATTTCCATTCCATACCGATGTGGAATTTGTCAAGTTCTTGGTCGATACGAAACATGACTTCGTCATGTCTTATATCTTGACATCTGAATCTTGAGCTTAGGAGTATGTGATTCTGTTTCAGTCTTGTTAAGTGTATGGAATCTCATTTTCGAAAGAAACATCATGTTAGTAATGATAAGTCAAAGCGAGAGATCGATTTGCTCCACATGGATACATTTCGAAACCAGTTATTTTTTTTAAATACAGTTAGTAGACCAAAAATAACTTTCTTCATTCGGCTGTAAAGTATTTCATTTCTGCCATTTAAGGATTTTTTTTAAGAATTAAAAAAAGTTTTACGTGAAATGTATTGTTTATTTTATAGTTTCACTTAAATGGCCCCAATTTAAAGTTTCACTTAATATGGCTCGCAGTCTCATTGTGCACTTTAGATTTTGAAACAGGTATTTCATATAAATTGTGGAAAACTTTTCTTTGTAGCATCCCTGTTGTAAATTTCCTCCCTCATTTGAGATGAATGGTTTAACCACTTCTATGGCCTCCGTTTATATATTCTAGTATATTTAAGTGTAAAATTAATCTAGTCTGAATGTCATATTAGGCGGGCAATCATAGACTTCTTTCTCTTCTATAGTGTCAAAATCTACTTTATGTATTTACGCTATCTGTCAAAATTTATTCATTCCTATTTTCTCCAGAATACAAGCAACATTCCGTACCTGCAGCACATGCATAAAAAGTTATCAATTTTTGCCTGTCAGTGCCCTTCATTGTTCATATATCTCATAAGCAGCGCTTCAAGTAGAGGTCTTGAAGCGTTTCATTCTTTCCGTCCAAATGTTCTTGGTAGTTTCTTCCTGTAAATTGCTTCCTTTGCTTGTCGTCACATGTCTTTCCATTTCGCAACTACGGGAACATTTTCACACCTGCTTTCTTCCTCTTCTAAGCATACATTCAATTAATCTCATTCTTTCCTTCTACGTTCCACAATTCTTATTTTTCTCATTAATTCTCATTTTACGTTGTTCTTCAGTAGTTTGATTGTGCGTAGGAAGGGATTGCAAAAGAGAGAGTATTATCATCGGAAAGAAAAAAAAAAAGTGAGTGAATTTGTTCAGAAATAGAATCAAGGATTAGGTTGCGAGCCGTACAACGCATTGCTACCCCATCTTGTATGGCTTGTCGATTATTTATAACTTTAAATGGTAGTCATCAAAACAGTATCAAATTTTCCTCCCTGTACGCATTGTCTGTTTTTCAGAAACAATGTCTATAGTATGCGTCCTAATGAAGCCCCTACCCACATCCCTCAAGCCCTGGGGAAAGGAAACAAATGAGACTACAACATGTTTAAATGAAAAAATAATACTGCAAATGTTAATTTAAAAATCCCTTTTTGCTGTTTTCCCTACCATCGAAAGCTTCTCCACGGCAAAAGTTGTCCGTCAGCTGTTGCAGTTGACAGTTACAGGATAGTCGGTGACTGTGTAAGTCATTGTGGGTGAATATATGCAAACGTCTATTGTTCCTTAATATCTGTTTTCTTTCCTTTACTCCTGCAGTTGTGTGACACGCTAGCCCGTAACGTGCCATTAATGTTTGAAAGGTAGCGATGGCTTCGCCTCTCCCACCGATCATTGATCCATTGGAAGTGTGGGAGGACGAAGGGAAATCGCACTTGCCTCTTGGCGTCTTATGAATTAAACAACCGAAGCAGACTGAAGACTCTCACGGTGACCAGTGTACCGTGGAAGTGTGGAGCAATTTCTTTAATTATGAACTCTCACTGCCGTCGCCACTATTTCGTGTTTTAAAGTGGTATTTCAGTAGCGTTCTTCTTGGTTGAAATCACGGCATTTCCGAATTCAACGAAGAACAACTTTTTTTTTCTTTTTAGTTTTAAAAAAATCGGGGAGAGGGAGGGGATGAAAGATCGGTAATAAATGGTTTTGAAAAGAAAGGTCACAAGAAGCGAAGTTGTGTGTATGTGCTTCGAAATGGTCCCAACAAAAGCGGCAGTTCTTCACGTCAGCTTAAAAAACACCGCTGCGTAACTCGCTGGCTGGCACAGTTCGTTATTTCATCTCTTTATTACTGTTATTGGGAGCAGAAAAAGAATTCACTATGTGATCATAACTTCTTTCTTGGTTGTTCCCTGCCACATTGGTGGATTTGTGTGTGGAATGTAGAATGTAGCAACTAATTTCTTTGTCTGTAGCCTTTGAACCTTCGTGTAAGACACGAAAAACGTTTTTTTTCCTCTGATATAAAGTGGTGAGTAGATATAGAATGGATTGGATGTGCAGGCTACTTTAAAATTGTCGTCACAATTACCACTCAGTACTTCAAAATTACATAGGGTACCTTTTATGTTGTTAAATTGCGTTCACATGATTGAAATCAGCTTCCTTGAACGTTGATCGCTCCTCTGACTAACAAGTGTAATATAAATGGAAACTCCAGTGACGATCAGAAATTCTTAGTGGTACCAATCATATTCCCTGAACAAAAGGTCACAGAAATTCTACTTAAGATTACGGCAATTCTGACTCTCAGTATATCAGGAAGGTATATGAGGTTCAGCCCAAAACAGTGACAACGCCAGAAAGAGGCGAGTAACTTTCCATGTTTCTATCCCGTCCCTCCTTCCTCGACATGTTGTAATGTAGATCAGGTAATATAAAACTATACTGTTCGGTATACAAAAAATAGTTGCTCCCATAATTTTCTGTGCCCCCCCTCCGTTTCCTCGCAAGAGATTAAAGTTAGCATCGTCATGGGTCCAAAAGATTAGCTATCAATATTCGGTACAGTTGTGTTCCTTACACGATAAAATAATGAGAAATCTTTAATATTGGTGTGAAAAGCTTTTGTGTCGAAACTTTAGCACTAACTATTGCAAACGTTATTCCTAAATCGCTTATATATGCATATATCTTAACCTTATATAAAACTACATGAGCTGACATAAATTATTGAGCGCTTCCTGTAGGGCTACAATGTTTAAATTTGACATGATTGTAGCTTTCCGGAATTAACCGACAGAAAAATTGACAAAAGTGAATATTTTTAACTTTTAAGGGGTCTAAAGAGGGGATGAAGAATTTCCCCATGTTATTTAAATGGGTCTTTCTTTTTAACTATAATCTCATGTGTTAGGTACTTAAAATTGGAATAAAAAGTTGAAATTCGGTATGCTTATACGTTTCTGTTAGCACTACCTAAGTAAATCAGTTAAAAAAAAAAAAATCAAACTTTAGGTGTGGTTTTATAGGGAACTGAAAAATCTTTCCCATGTTATTTATATGGGACATCTTTTACAGCTCCAAATTATTGAGCACTTCCTGTAGGGCTACAATGATTAAATTTACATGATTGTAGGTTTTCGGGACAAACCTACAGGAAAATTGCCAAAATGAATATTTTTAACTTTTAGAGGGTCTACAGAGGAGATGAAGAATTTCCCCTTGTTATTTAAAAGGGCCCTTTTCTGGACTTATAATATCATGTTTTAGATACTTAGAATTGAAATATAAACTTGAAATTCGGTATGCTTGTACATTTTCGTTAGCGTTACCTCACTGAATCATCAGAAATAAAAATTTTCAACCATAGAGTGGTTTTATGGGAAACTGAAAAATCTTTCCCATTATTTTTGTATAGGACGTTTTCTACACCCCATAACGTTTAGGCACTTCCGGCAGGATTAGAATCAAGAAATTTCGCATGATTATAGCCTTACAGGTCTAACCAACAGGAAAATTGCCAAAAGTGAATATTTTAAATTTGGGGGGTCTAAAGGGGGGGTGAAGAAATTCCCATGTTATTTAAAGGGTGTTTTCTTGGGATGCAAAATCTTATCTTTTAGACAGTTGAAATACGAAAAGGAATTTGAAATTCGGTAAAATTGTGGTTTTAAGAGGTGCGAGGCCGGCAGGCCGAGCAAAAGCTCGGGTATGGGGGCGAAGTCTCCAGCTGGGCAAATTCAGGAAATGTGAAGAGCAAATGCACGAAATTCACTGTTGATGTAAAGGCTGATACGTAAGAGATGCGAGGCCGTAGGTGGAGGAAACGCGGGGGTCTGGGAGCGGAGCCCCCAGGTAGCCAAAGGCTAGTTTGTGTATATATCTTCAAATATGATAACGATATGAAACGATATGAATACGATGTATGTATCTTCAATTCCCCATTCATTCAGTTCACTTGTCCTTTTAAATACAGAAAGCTCCATGAAATTTGATCTATTCATTCAGAGTGTAAATCGAAGAAAGAAACTTGAGAGAATGTTTAATATTGAACATGAGTATGTAACTTTTTTTTTTCTCATTTGAAAGCTCTAAATTCTATACTTTACTTTCGCCATTTGTCTTTGTGTAGCCTTTCTCATCATACTTGTGCAGAAATAATAATAAAGCAAAAAAAAAAAAAAAAAAAAAGGAATAATGTTTGAAATAAAATAATGCAGATAATGCATTTTCTTTCGTCAAGTTTCGTAAGGTTTGGTGACATTAACTTAACGGAGTATTAATATTCAATATTATGCTAAAGTCAGTGATGAAAATTTTCCGATTCATAAAAACATACTCCACTTATTTGTACATCGTTGTTTAGCCGTGATGTGAGGTGTAAAATTTTCTTCTATATTTTTCCGGAAAATTTTCCGTTAACAAATATCAGTGATCAAGTAACAATTCCTTAGTATTCATAAAATTGATTGAAATCATGTATAGAAATGTTAAAAAGTGAAAGATCGTTTAAAGAATCTGAAAATGTTCATGGCTCAGACAATTTTCAGTACTATGTAGGAACAAGTGAAACAAATTTTCAAGAATCGAAATATTTTATGTCTTGTATGGAAAAATTGAAGAACTTTTTGTGAGTCGGAAAATTTTCATCATTTTGAAGCAAAAAGTAAAACAACTTCTTGTGAATCGGGAAGTTTTATTGCTCTGTAGAAACAAGTGAAAGGAATTTTCATGAATCGGAAAATTTTCATCACAATGTAGAAGTCAAGTGAAAAAAGTTTTCATAATCCGGACAATTTTGGATATTATGTATAGTGATGTTTGGTGGAAAATTTTCCACTATATTTAACTGCACATTCAGCTATAAAATTCAATTCCTGTGGAGGAAAGTTAGACAGCAACAAACTGTCATTTTCCAATTAGCTTTCGGAAACTAGAAAATTTTCTAATATTTCAAGTTGGGAAGTAAAAATATACAGTCTCTCTCTCTCTCTCTCTCTCTCTCTCTCTCTCTCTGTGTGTGTGTGTGTGTTTGTGTTTGTGTTTGTGTTTGTGTAAAGTGCAGGGAACACATCGAGTTCGTAGAGAACAAATATCCCATTCCAATATTTAAAATGTAACAAGAAATTGAAATGAAACCTTTGTGAATTTATCAATTTTAGAAACAGAAAATTCCACAATTTCTTCACATGTAGACTTGCCTATGTAATGAAATAACTACATAAAGGCTCCTCATGAAGATTATTTTTGTAATAGAAAATAAGAAAAAATGATTTTATTGTGTTTAACACTCGTAAATCATAATTTCAATAGTGGATTTTGTATAATCAACATCTTAGAGCAGATATTTGTATTGTAAAACTACCATTATTATGTATAAAAATGTATTATAGATAATGACGATTCGATAGAACAAGTATATATATATATATATATATATATATATATATATATATATATATATATATATATATATATATTATTGGAAGTACAGCTACACAAATCAGCTTCCTTATTAGTTACATTTCACTTTATCTTCTGAATGAATATATGAATAAATAAATGTTTATTTCCAGAAAATGGTCAGTATTTACTTTCATGAGTTACTTGAATTTTGGGTAGTCAAAAATTTACAGTAGGCACTTTATATTATATCTACTTATTTATAAATGTTACAGTATGTAAATCTATAAAAGTAGTAAAGCAATGAGAAAACCGTCTTATGCGTATTAAACAGACGAAATCTAATATTGTAAGATCAAAGGTGGATTCTGAGGGAAGAACGCATTGAAGTTTTTGAAACATTCTTGAAATGACGAATCATTAGATTTTCACTTCATGAAACCTTTTAAGACAATATTTATTACCAATAAATTTTACGGCTAAACAACGATGTAGGAATAAGTGGAGTATGTTTTTATGAATCAGAAAATATTCATGACTTTTAATAAATTGAAATTTTAAATAATAGAATGGGATATTTGTACTCTACGAACACGATGCACGTTCCCTACACTTAACACACACACACACACACACACACAGAGAGAGAGAGAGAGGAGTTGAATTGAGTTGATTGTGAGTTTAACGTCCCTTTCAGCAGCGAGACTATATAAGACGGGACCAACTGATTAACGTGGAATCCGCACTACATGAGCTCCCGCTGGGAATCGAAGCCAGGACTTCCATGCCAAAGGCGCGTATGCTAACCGTTTAGCAACGAAGAAGATCGCAGAGGAAGAGAGAGAGAGAGAGAGAAATACTGTGTAAAATTTTACTTCCCAACTTGAAATATTAGAAACATTTCCGGTTCCCGAAAGCTAATTGGAAAATTATAATTTGTTGCTGACTAACTTTTCTCTACAGAAATTCAATTTTGTAGCTCTATGTGCAGTTAAATATAGTGGAAAATTTTCCACCTAACATCATTATACATATTATCCAAAATTGTCCGGATTATGAAAAGTTTTTTCCACTCGTTTCTACATCATGATGAAAATTTTCCGATCTATGAAAATTACTTTCACTTGTTTCTACAGAGCAATAAAACTTCCCGATGCACAAAAAGTTGTTTCACATTTTGCTTCAAAATGATGAAAATTTTCCGACTCATAAAAAGTTCTTCAATTTTTCCATATAAGACAGAAAATATTTCAATTCTTGAAAAATTGTTTAACTTGTTCCTACATAGTTCTGAAAATTGTCTGAGCCATGAAAATTTTCATATTCTTTAAACGATCTTTCACTTTTTAACATTTCTATACATGAATTCAACCAACTTTATGATTGCTGAGGAATTGTTACTTAATTACTAATATTTTTTTAGAACGGAAAATTTCCCGGAAAAATATAGCGGAAAATTTTCCACCTCACATCACTAGCTAAAGTGCATAAAATAAAGTATCAACATAAGACAATGTAATCTTTAATTATGCAAACTAAAGACTGTACTAGTTCTGTGAAAATAAAGGAAGTCAACCTCGTTCCGTACGTATGAAGCTGTTTTTTTTTAATAAAACGTGTTCAACATTATATACTTCTGTTCACGTGCATGAGGAACATCACAGGATGAGGTTGTAAATCGGAATCAGTTATTTGTGTGTCTCTGACTGCTAAAGTCTTTCGAACAAAAGGAAGTTGCGAAACAATATGGCAGCGATCATACTTGTTTCGTAATAACAAACGCAAAAGAATCTTGACAGGGTTTTATTTGTTTGCAAAGACTAGGGAGGCCTTGAGGTCTCGAACTCCAGTGACATAGGGTCGAGGACAGTAGTTACGTAACATCCGGATACAGTGCAATCTTTTAATTTCTACCTTTTTTCTCTACATCACGATAACACAAGTTCAGCTTCTACCATATATGTTCTTTATTAATATATAAAACATTCGTAGCCACAAGTAGAACGTTGTATATTTCCTTTCATATTGTAGAATTTATTATTTTCAAGTACGTACTTTGTACAATATAGAATTAAACAAAGTCGTCACATTTATTGGATAGGGGAAGTCAGTTGAATATGAGCATAGTTAACGAAAATACTAGTATATCTGAAAAACGATGTATTACAGAAAGTAAAAAAGTCTCACCGAAAGAAAGCCTGATCTTTCGTCTACAAACGCTAAAAAGTACAAGGTTTTACATACTTTTGTTCGTGAGTAATAAACAAGTTAGTAAGGCAGGTGTGCAGTGCTCATATTTCCCGCAGTACAAGGGTAATATGAGCACTTTATAGAGCAAATATGAGCAGCGTTACTTTCTTTAATATTTTCGCGTAAAATATAAGGGAGATACAAAAAATGTACGAAAAAGAAATAAAACATAAGTGATTACAATAACGAGCAAAAGATAGTTGCACATACACGTAAAACACAGTTCATTTCAAGAGTCCTGTCTATTGGTGTGGCGCAAATAACTGGGTATTAAATCTGCCACAATAATCGCCAATAAAGAATTCAGGGCACCGAACGTTCACACAAAGGACATGATACAAGTTTTGGCACATATCGCACTTGATCCATTTTTCCCCTTTGGAGTCTTCACTAAATTTTCCTTCACAAATATGGCAAATACTATCATTCTCCTCACATTGTGTGACGAGCCTGTCTTCTTTCTTGCCGTATCATTTCTGGCGTTATTTTCAATGAAACTATTATTATCCACTTGTGCTTTAGATTTATTTATGGATGTCTGCTTGTTCACCACCGCACACATAGACTGTGACAACACCCCATCCTACACTGAGCTGGGGTGATTGACTGGAAATGGACGAAATGTATCCAAGTTGATTATGAACTTGAACATCCACACTATTATAAATTATATTATTATGGAATATCTACCTTATTTAACATCTGCAAACTCTCCTCATGTCCATTTCTCTCATTTCTTTCAAAAAATATGTGTGCCCATATTAAACTGAACTCAAAAGCTCATATTTCACCGACTGCTAATGATATTTTAACGTGTTGTAGTTGGCAACTCTGTTTATAGAAAAGAAGTGAACGAAATACTGGAGTTTGAGTTCCTAGACAGAACTGACTATAAATCCAGTGACAAATTATATACAAAGCATAGATACTAAGTTTTTGCTTATTATCTATTACCCTGGTTTAACTATAGCTCCAAAAAGCTACATTTTTTAATTCTATGTACCTCTAAACTTATATTTTATTTCGCAACAACTGCAGCGAACGAACTTAGCTACTCTCTGCAAATTCATGAAACTCCAAACAATGCTACGAACTTCGTTGTTTTCCTCTTGCGCAATGTGTGTTTGTGCTGTGTGAGTTTAAGTTTCGTGCTGCTCATATTTTCGGACTGCTCATATTAAACTGACTTCCCCTATGTGGTGCTTTCCAACATACATCCTAAATACCTAAATATTTCCATGAAAAATAATACAAAATGTAATACAACATTGCAATAACGACTTTTCTACAGATATATTGGCCGTGGGAATATGGTGTGTTAGTCACGTATACACTAGATAAAAAAAAAAAAGTGAAAGAAGTTGACACAATAAAATTATATGTAAATTCAAACTCGAATATTTGATTAGATGGAGATGGCTATACAATATAAAAAGCTGCTACAATAATTAATATTGAAGGATACACACACTTACAAAATATAAAGCTTCCATTGCTTTTGATAATGGATTGTGTACGTATGGGTTGGTTTTTCACTACCTGGAATTGCAGTCCATCGCCATCAAGTCAAGACCAATATACTTGTTTGTTCAAATTTTATGTTGTCCTTTTTGATATTGAACTTCACATCTTTAAATATTGATTAATTAAAAATCACAAGTAAGTTGCTTTTATGGATCCATAAACAGCATAAAAGAAAAATTGAAATCACTTTGTAACTATTTGTACACTGAAGTATACTGTGGTTCAAAACAGAATGTACAATTTGATTGATAAGATGACTATTATTGAAACAAAAATTAAACTCCTGGAAACCGTGTTAGAATTAATCCATATTTCCCAAATTATCGTTGGCAGTTCACACTCCACTTTCTACTATTATTTTTAAATAACTGCCCTTAAAGTATTGTGTGGTTTCAAACTAACTTCGAAGTAACTACAGTTAAGGCCCATGTGTTAATTCTTGATCGAAGTTCAATTAAGAATTTAAGAATTTGGTCAATTGTAAAAAAAAAAAAAAAAAAAAAAAAAAAAAAAAAAAAAGTCAAAATGCAAAATAAATCTTCATTGTAAGGTTTGATGAGTTTGATGAATCTCTCTATACAAAATATCGGAGCCTTTTGAGCATCTTTTTCAACTTTCGGCCTTAATTTCCTGTCAGCTAATAAGTAATATTGTTTCTCGAAATGATGTAACTTGATTGTTCCTATTGAAATCAGAAAGACAGGACTAAGAAGGAGATAAACGTAGGAGGACAGATACTTGAGAGACGTTTCATTGAGAACATCTTGGAATCTGTAGATAACTGAAGAAGTGGCGAGTGTTTCCCAGTTGCTGTGTGTCAAGGTTGTCGCAAGCAGACTCGAGAGGCTGTTCACCGAAGTAATCCTCTTCGTTGCAGGGCCCACTCCTACAAGGCCTGAGAACTTGTCAGCTGGAGCTTTGCTCTGGGAGCTGCACAGTCTGATTACACAGCGCAGAGGGAGGGAAAAGAAACTCTACGGTTATGTTATGAACGGAAGCGAAAGTACGGAGGCGCAGACAGTGAAAATATCGATTATATTCTGTTCTGCCGCAGTTCTTTAACATTTTGTATATTCATGTAGAGAAATAAAAACTGTTCTAATGTCAAAGGTTCGCCTTGAAAAAATGGGAACAATATTCTACTCAAATTCTCCGAAACAATTAATTTTCAATTACATTTCTTTGTATCTACTCTTTATTCACAAAACTAATGTATTTAATTTATTTTCGTCCAGATATTCGCAGTCTTTTGGTAATCACCGCAACTTATATGATCTCAGCATATTCTTATTGGATTCTTTGTTTCCGAAGACATTAAGGGCCAACATGAAGTAAATTTCTTTTATGGTAAATTATTTAAGTACGAATGGAAGTAAGCATAGGTAACTTTCTCGTATCCATGTTTATTTGGTTTCATAACAGTGAATACATGACTGTGGATTAAGTTTTAATTTAAGTTGCAGCCAAAATGACAAAGTACCAAACATTTTGGATGTAAACTGAAATTAACATTAAAATTAAACCAAAAAAACATTATATTATTGTTCCTTTTATTCTTATTAGAATAATTTAAAAAGAAGAAAAAGGGCTAGAAAGCTACCTCCCTTGATCCTTGAGAAGAAAATTTTATTAGTACTAGTTTTCTTTCTTTCTTTTTTCTTAACTAAAAGTTACGATTCGCTTGTCTTTTTTTTTTTTCTATATGCCATCTACGTAAAAGTGCTTTTACCTCTACCATAGTTTCTTTGAACGCCTTAAGTACTCTGCGAACAATAATTTATATACGGATATAAGAAAATAGTTATTTTTATAGGCGTAAAAGATTTTTTCCATTATTGTTGTTTGAATGTGTTTTTTAATGTGCTGTCACGCTATTTCAGAAGCATATTCACTCGTTCATATATGGAGTTACAGAGCTAAATTCAGAAGTGGACTTCCTCTGATAGGTTATCCCTTTCTCAATATTTTCTGAATAAATTAACCACATGTTATACGTCGCTTGCAAAACCTATTGATGTCAACATTCACACATATTCAAGTCATTGGGGAAAAAAATGGTAGATGTTTCATTATGGAATATTTGATTCTTAAACTTAGCGTTTCAGCGTAGTACTTTGAGGAGAATTATGAGTAATATGACCATCCCAATTGTCACTTGGAGGTTTCAATGTCTGAAGTGATACCTTCGGGACGCTTAATCTCCCTAGTTTTAATCCAGATCCGTAATATTTCGTCAGAATTTATCAGTTTTCTGATTCGATTGGATTGGAGTTTATCTTCCCTTTCAGTATCGAAGCTATATGAGACATCAACTTACAGCTTAACGCGGGATCCGAACTGCATGAGCTCCCACCGGGAGTCGATTCTGGGTCTTCCGCACTGATGGCATATACACTAACAATATAGCCAGGAAGGAACTCGATCGTCAATTAAAAAAAAAAAAAAAAAAAAAAACCCTAAGCGCAGTAGGATTGAGTGAAGAAAGTGTCGTCCTCATTGAATAACATCAGCCACACAGAACAAAAGCATGTTGAAAATACTTTTCATGCATGATTAGAACATGAACTGTAAAACACCTCTTTTTTTGTTAGACTATGCAGCAGTAGTAACATATAATAAATATATATGATATTGTACAGTGAAAGGATAAAATGTGGTGACAGCACGACTCTGGCTTTATTGGTAGATGCTTTAATTTCTCGTCATGTTTACCTTCTGGCACACCTGTGGAAGGCGTCGTACACCGTCAGACGACCATCTTGTGTCGATGTTTCTCAGTGACTGTTCTGTGGCACCTTGTTTTGTGTCATAATTCTTCCGGGGATTTGTTCTTTCATCTTGGTGTAGAGATCATAATCACACAGACCCATATCTAAGGAATACGATGTATATGGTGGATGTTTGAGTACTTCTCATCACTAGATACATAGGAAATTTTAATGCTTTACACAATCCCTGGAAACAGTCCTATCTACGTTTTAACCACACGCCACATCTACTTTGATTCACGCAAATTGTTCTACTTTCGAAGCATTTCTTTAGGGCTTCTGAAATTCCGTTAGGGAGTTTGAAATATCCGCTTCTACTTCAAGACAATGCAGTATTTGACTGAATAAGACAGCTGCTCTCATTCGCCGCACTTCCTCCACTAATCTTCTTTATCACCTTCGGAGTACCTGTGGCCATCCGACTCATGCCTCTTACATGACAATAGTGTTGCTGCTACCACCTTTTATCTAGCATATGTATTTTAGTCTCAAAATAAAAATTGCATCTACAGAACTATATATATATATATATATATATATATATATATATAAAAAAAAAACAGCATAATTTATTCTGAAGTGAAAGTATCCTGTTTTCTTTTGGAAGCATCTTGTTAAGCTAGACATGAACTTGTACACTGTTTCGTATTTGGAACTTCGTTCCAGAAATCACCTGTAGTTACACTTCCTGCCACTAGGCTGTGTGTTAGCGCCAAAACAGAAAAATAACTGCGGGGGCGTTTCCGGCCAGTGGGAATTAAGATAGGATATGCTCTTTCTTAATTCCATGTGAATCGTAAGAATTCTTACATCATAAACAAAGCAAACTTGGATATAGCTATTCTAATCGTTAATATATTTTTCTTGGTATCGTTCAAGCACAATATAAGATCACATTAGCAGGTTAGTATGCTGAATTTCATTGATACTAAATTTCTGTAGGTAGCAAGTGTGATTCACGATACTTCCCTCCTACCATCATTCAATAAACGGTATTTACGAACTAGAGTATTTGATAGCATGACGAGAATATATGTAATTTCTGTTTTAAATGGTTTTAATACTTCTTGTTGTTATGCTTATGTACTACTAATAATAATAATTCATATTTAAAGTAGATTATGAGTAATTATTGGTACTCGATATTATTATGTATCAAGTAATATATTGGTCCGTTCAGAAGGTGGAGTAACCTGAGGATTCAATGAACAAGAATGAATTTTTGTGAATGTGTCTATTTGTCATGATCATATCAAACACACGATTATAAATTTCCGTTTTATACATTAAATGCCAACAGTGCAAAAAAGATAATTTTAACTGTTAAAAATTTGTTGTTGTTAATTTAATTATAAGGTAACGTTTCAAAGTCTAATCTTAATCTGATTCTTTCTTTGCAGCAATATTGTGCAGCCAAAACTCTGTACATATCAGACTCCGATAAAAGAAAGCATTTTATGCTATCAGTGAAAATGTTTTACGGCAACGGTCACGATATTGGAGTATTCCATAGTAAAAGGATTAAGGTGATCTCAAAACCGTCAAAGAAGAAACAATCACTCAAAAATGCAGATTGTAAGTATTATTTGTAGTTGTTATTTCAGGATTAAATGTATATACGAAACGAGATAGTTTTATAATGAATCTTCGCCCACTCATATTTTTTGATAGATTTTGGTTCCTTAAAGGATTCAAGTCATTAGCAGAATGCATAAAATAATAATACTTTTAATTCTGGAGAGCCCAGGCTATTTTTATTCTCAGTTGGACCGAAGGGTATAGAGGTGCCACTGTGGAACCCATTGGACCTTCTCTTACAAAATACAGGCGTCACTATAGACCTAAAATCGGGGAGCTTAGCATAGGTTAGATGAAATCATTGAAAAATATAAAAGAAATTGTTAAAAATCTTAGAACAGGCTAGGAAATTTCCTCTTCATGTCTGAAAATTTCGAATTAATAACTCAAAGTATTCTCATGAAATCCATTTTGTTAACTCGACCTTGTTGTTAGGTCTGTGTAGTTCCGAAACTTATCTAACAAATTCACGTATACTCACTTCTGAGACAAGTAAAAGAAATGACTTAACACGTATATTTCTAATTTTTAGACAAATTAGGTTTACTATTTCCGTACACAAACTGAAGTAAATTTAGCCAAACATATCTGTGAATAGAAGTACAAAACTAAATGGAGGAACAATATTATAAGTTATTTAAGCTTGGGTATTAATTAAATTATGTTCTTAGTAGACAAGCCTGTGAGAAGTCAGTGAAAATAATTAGTAAGATTCATAAAAAGCAGTGTTTATAAATAAATTTCCATTAATAATACTGTTTGTTGTGTCAACTAGCAGTTTGTTAGGCAAAAACTTTACATTGCTTTTAGAAAACATGTGTCAGAGACTTTCATATTAATTGTCTTTTCTCTTTTTCAGTGTGTATAGCCAGTGGAACCAAAGTTGCCCTTTTCAATAGGTTACGATCCCAGACTGTGAGTACAAGATATCTTCACGTAGAAAATGGAAATTTTCACGCCAGCTCAACTCAGTGGGGTGCATTCACTATTCACTTGTGTAAGTAGTAGCAAAATTTAGTATTGTTTGTCATTTAATAATTTCTTAAATAATTTGGTAGACTTCTGTGCAATGAGCTCAAGAGAAACACAGTCGAAGCACAAAGAACGACAAATAAATGCCAACAGTCATCAGATCCACTCAGACTCCTTCGTTATTTACACCTGGTTTATTTAATTCCCCGATAGCTGTTAATTCGTATCAGTTTTTTCCTCTAGTTTATCTCGACACCGTCTACTTTCTTGTATCAGTAACTTGGGAGTGAATGAGTTAATTTAAGTACATAAAGTAAAAAGTACAAAGCTCATATGATTTTCTTCATAAATTACCGTGATTTTCTATCTCCTGTTACGAATTTATTTTTTAAAAAATATATAATCGTCGAATTCTTGTTGACTGCTACCAACACTGTGACGACATGGGCGAAAAAAGTTTAAGGTAGCGTTTAGATAATGCTTGACAACAGTCAGTGAAAATTAGACGATTTAATGATATTTTTGAATTAATACGTAACAGAGCAGATAAGAGTAAGGTTCGTACCTTTCTAAGTTTATTCATAAGACAGCTCTTGAATACAGCTTACATTCTGTAATAATAAGTACAATTTTCTGTAACTTAGGCAATATGATTTTCTTTAATAGCATTATACTGTTGGTTAGTATGTCTGAAAAATCACAATAATCGATATTCATTAGCTCTGTCAGTATCTTTTAAATGAAGAAAAAAATCATCAAAATAAAATCTAATTTATATACACTTTTTGTCATGCAGTAGACGACAACGAATCCGAATCGGAAGAATTCACAGTCCGGGATGGGTACATCCATTATGGCAGCACGGTGAAGCTTGTGTGTAGTGTAACGGGGATGGCATTGCCACGTCTCATCATCCGGAAGGTAGACAAACAAATGGCTCTTTTGGATGCAGACGATCCAGTCTCCCAGTTGCATAAGTGTGCATTTTACATGAAAGACACTGAAAGGATGTATCTGTGTCTTTCCCAAGAACGCATTATTCAGTTTCAAGTAAGTTACGTTTTTTTTCAAATCCTCATACTGTTCGCAATTTTTAATAAGCTTTAAATGTAAACTTGCATGAGAATACTTATTCATCTTCGCATTTGTTAAGATTGCAATTTAAATGCTTCCTGTCGTAATAAATTCTAAATTAAATTCAGGATTTTTTTTTTTTTTTTTTTTTTTTTTTTTTTTTTTTGCATGGTAATGGAATTGTAAGGGATAAAACGTTCAAAATAAAAGTACAGTACTCATTATTATCATAAGTTAATTTCCAATCCCAACACCCTGCTTGGTCTGAATGTGTACGAAGCCTCTTCAACAACTTCTGTCATCCACCATTATTTAGTCTTTTGGTATCTTTCTTTGTCTTCAAAAACATTTATCACCCAGTAGAGCCAGGACGTACGCAATGCTTTTTCGCTTGTACAGTTTCCATTGTTATTTCAATGGTCCAAGAGCTTTGCCTTCTTACTTTTTTCAGTGCTTCTTGAACTCCTTGCAGGGTAATTTTTGTTGTTATTTATGGTGCTGGTTTGTTCATCTACCAGTGATTTTAGTTTTCTGTTCCAGCTATATGTTATTACCACGTATCTTTCTCTTTTCTTGAACCATTTGTTTCCGATTCTTAGTTCACTCTTTTGAGATAAATCTGATAGCCTATTACCTTCTTCATATTCCTCTCAAAAACCAAAATGTCTAATATTTTCATATCTCCTCCTGTCGTTCCCAGATGGCGTATTTTTGTATTGCGACAGTATTTCTACGTTCTGTACTTTTCTCCCTAGATTGTCATAAAAAAAAAAAAAAGTAACATGTTCGTGAAGTGTATAGCTGAACAATATTTCACGGTTTCTTTCTATGCGTACTATAGTTTTTCTGTCTAAGATACACTTGACCACCTCGATGCTTTCTTTCAGGTTCTTCCTAACCATTGCTTTTATTCCATGTACGCTGTTACAATTCTTTCAGTTTTAATATAACTTTTCTTCTGATATTTTGTCATGACCTATCAGTTTTGTTTGTATAACAAAGACCAAATATATCTCTCCCAGTTTCTTCCTTGACGCCTATCAGTTCTGTTAGTTAATTAGTAAGAGAGAAAATGTTCAGTCATACCAGGTAGTTCCCAGAGTTAGTCCTATATCTAAGGCTTTCTATAGATTTGAAAGCAGTTTAATCAATCCTCTACTGCTTGCTGTTCCCCCCTATTGGGAGTTACTCACCTGTCACCACAAAAATTTAAGGTTGAATTTTGACAAGCTAGTGGAATATTTTAATCAACAATTTTAAGAGACTACTAATGTGAATTTGATATTGTGTTAATTTTCATTAGATGTACTTAATATTTTCCTCCTTTTCTTGTAGGCAACTCCATGCCCCAAAGAACCCAATAAGGAAATGATTAATGACGGTGCATCCTGGACAATTATCAGTACAGACAAAGCAGAATACCAGTTTTTTGAAGGAATGGGCCCTGTGAGGTCACCTGTGACTCCAGTTCCTGTTGTCCATAGTCTTCACGTAAGTACCAAAGAACAGATTAAATAGCTTTTTTTCTTTAGTCATTGGTAATAAGAGGTATATTATGAAAAGATATATTTTTTACATTCTTTATTTGATCGTAACACAACTAATCTTGTTTTAAATGGAAGGTGAAACTTGAATGCCTTAAAGCGATGTATAAAATGAACTAAGTGAATTCGTATTATGTTGCTAAAGCAAAAAATGTGCAATTTATGAAAAAGATTTGTTATTCTGTAAGAAGAATATTTTATTATATTTTTATTTTCGAGTGACGATAGAAGGGAAGAAAGTATGGCAATAGTGAAAAAAATTGGATTCGAGATTTCAACGGATTTACACGTTTCGTGGCTCCTACACAAAGGAAAAGTGACTTTTCGGTATCTGATATACTCGCACCTTGAAGCCATACCATTCAGCGCATATGAAGCAGTTTATTAAATTGCAATATTTGCAATTTATACAGCTAATCTTTACTTAAATACCTAAATTTGATTATATGAAAATCAAATTATTACTATGAAAATAGTTATGTTCCACATTAATTAGATATTATTTAGGTCTCAGGTCTGAGCCAATATTTTCACTCGTACACAATAAGATACAGATGATAATCAGAAAAATGGAAACACCTGTAGTTGGCAACACGTCAGATGTATGGGTTGGCAGTGCTGTCGTGGCGCCCGCAGCGCCGGACCACTGGTGGTGGTATGTTAGGTCGGTCTCCATACTACGTCAGGCGCAGTGAAACAGCAGTGTCCGGTGGCTGCAGCAGACGGAGGTAGTGTAAATGGGAGACCTCTCAGATTTTCAAAGAGGGCAAATTGTTGGTGCGCGGTTATGTGGAGTGAGTGTGACGGCAGTGGCTACTGTGTTAGGTGTGTCGCGTGGGACAGTGTCGAAGGTGATGACGGCCTACACAACACACGGGAAAACCACATCGGGGAAACGGAACAGTGGGCGGAAGAAAATCATGAGTGACAGGTCACGCCGGGTATTAAAGCGCATTGTCGCGCAGAACCGTCGTGCCACTGCGGAGCAAGTGACGGAGGAACTCAATCAGCACCTCCCCCACCCTGTTTCGACAATCACACTCCGCCGTGAATTACATGACTTGAACTTACGGGGTCGTGTTGCACGGGCCAAACCGCTCATCAGGGACCATAACGCTTTCGCACGCCACAAATGGTGCCGCGACCATGCAACTTGGACCGTTGAGAACTGGAAACGTGTGATATGGTCGGATGAGTCATCCTTCACC
>NC_137459.1:308271965-308385420 GCF_964235325.1 Thermobia domestica
AGAATGCCCAAAGAAGCTTATGATCTGCAGTGTCTCCGCCAACTGTGAAACATGGCGGCGGCTCGGTGATGCTGTGGGCCGCCATATCATGGTTTTCATTGGGTCCTGTGGTCACACTTAGCAGACGAATCATTGCCAACGATTATGTCGCAATTTTAGGAGACCACTTGCATCCTATGGTCCGGATGTTGTTCCCGGACAATGACGCCATCTTCCAGGATGATAATGCACCCATTCACACAGCTGGCGTTGTTGCAGCGTGGTTTGAGGAACATCGGGATGAAGTTCAACACCTCCCCTGGCCCGCCCAATCCCCAGATCTTAACATAATTGAACATCTGTGGTCCATCTTGGAAATACGACTCCGGCGACGATTTCCACCTCCATCCTCTCTCACAGAACTGGCCGATGCCCTGCACGAGGAATGGTGTAAAATTCCACTTGCTACCATTCACGACCTCTATGCCTCCATCCCACGTCGCATCAAGGCTGTTCTGAAGGCGAAAGGTGGCCCGACACCATATTAATCTGGTAAGTTGCAATTTCGTTCAGGTGTTTCCATTTTTCTGATCACCATCTGTATATAACAAATTCCGTAGTTTATATATATATATATATATATATATATATATATATATATATATATATATATATATATATATATATATATATATATATATATATATATGCGGAAACGAATATATGATCAACATGTTACCATAGAAATAAGCAGACATTCTAATTCTTCTCACTAGAAGTTAATGAAAAGAATGCCATTGTGATATTCCCGTCAACAACACTGCTAACTCTAAAATGACATTCTTAGGAAACAAAGCCGAAGAAAGACTTACTAAATGTACACAGTTGAATTATAATTCATTAAAAAAATAAATAAGAGGTCTATTTGCTACAATTATCGGGAAGAACAAACATTCTATATTTTCATCTCTCTGATTAAACGTGCTGTTTATTAGAACTTCTCTAAGGTTAAAAATAAATAAATAAATAAATAAATAAATAAAATAAAGCCTAGATCTTCAACCGTGTGATATAACTTAAACAAGAAATTGAATAGTTTATATTTAACAATTGTTCATAGAAATAACATTGACTTGAATTACAATTTCCAATTGTCATAAATATCAACTTTAACGAATGTCTTAAATTTCAATATACTTAAATTTGTTTTAAACCTTCTGATTTTAGTTAAATTCATATATCATAAAATATTGATTTATATTTCCAGTTGAATGGTGGTGGAGACGTGGCAATGTTGGAGCTAACAGGAGAGAATTTCACTCCAAACCTAAAAGTTTGGTTCGGTGATGTTGAGGCTGAAACGATGTATAGATGTCAAGAAAGTATGTTATGTGTTGTGCCAGATATTTCATCTTTCCGCGGAGAGTGGCTTTGGGTTCGGCAGCCTACTCAGGCAAGTATATTATGTAATCAGATAAAAATAAGGTGCATACAAACACATTGATTGGGAAGCGTATCACAAGGATTAGCATAGGCGTTGTAGGTTTCAGTTCTTATTCAGGGCTTCCATGATTCGACAACTTTAGAAGTGGGTTTTAAACGAAACTAAGAAAGAAAAGAAAAAAAGTGAAAATTGTAAATAAGTTCGTAAGTTACCCCTTTCTTAGTATCTAGTTTTATTAATTTCTCTTTCAGTTGACTCATAGCACCGAATAGCTACGAACGCAAGTAATGTAGACATCATGCTTGTGAATTTTCTCGTCTCGTGTGGTTCTCCTATTTCCTCCCACACTCTAATTTTACGAGTTCTTCCATAGTTATTCACTTATTATTTGTCTTCTTTTACCTACTGGGTCTAACGCTGAAACTTTTCATTACTTTCAGTTTTCTATATATCTATATAAGGTCTTAGATCCGTTATATATATAAGATCCGTTATTTTCTTTGTTTGTTTATATATAATTGTTTCATTTTCATCTCAACTATTTTCCTAACAACATAATCAAAATATCAAGTCCACAGTTATTTTAGAATCTTGGTATAATGTAGTGAATTGTAAATAATATTTTTCACCACAAATTTGTTTTTTGTACTATGACTGCCATTTTCGTACTGTTACGTTGATTTGCTTTTGCACTTCGACTTGTTTATACCAAAAAGCAGACAGGATATGTTAATATGTCTTAAATCATGGCAGAAATTGTGAAAAAGAAATTCTAAAAAGTCTTATTTTTAACATGGCCCTCCTGAGATTTAAAAAAAAAAAAAAAAAAAAAAAAAAAAAAAAAAAAAAAATAGGCTATATTTTTCAAAATGAGTACTACATATCAATGAAGTTTAGCTGCTGTTTAATTAATGTATCATGTACAATTGGTAGTACTGTCATTTTAACAAAACGTATTCTTATATTCAAAAGTCGTGGCAGAGTAAATAGTCTGTGTTTTAGCTTGATTAATGTCAAAAGTTTTAGCCATTTTTTGCCCTCCTTAGCTTGACCACAGCAATCCTAAAATCGATTACAAGGGATTGCTAGAATCCAATGTTTTGTGAGCGACATGACACAGACCTGTAGTATATCTAATATCTAAATTAAAGTGGCATATACGTGGTTTTATTGCTTTTAAACGTTGTGTTTTATGTTTATAAATTATTGTTTTTATGTTCATAAAAGATAGATAGAAAAAAAGAAAATAGAGTAGAAACCCAAAATGGCGTCGTTCGAAATACTGCGGAGGAAAGTTTGTCTTCAATAAAAAATATTTTTATTATTTATTTACTTATTTAATAAAATGTTTACTTCTGAAAGTTAAAATGTAAAAATTCTGCTAAGAGCGGTTCTATAGTGCATTTTACCGTTAGACTGTATTGTATATTATTGTATAACATTGTAATTTATTAGTGCAGAAATATATCCTTCGTCCATCTTCGCGGGATCTATTTTTATCACTTCTACGGTTACATTCGATAACACTTGGGTAAGGTTATAACGTAAGGGTAAAGTATGTCCCCCAGCAACCGCATTACATCGGAATTCAATTGTAAAAGTAAGATTAATTTTACCATAATATTTTTAAAGCACTGGTGATTAATAAATGCAACTCACTCATTCAAGTAATGATTAATATTACTATAGGAGGACGTACCTAATATATGACCTCAAAATTTATTGTACTCAAAGGGGGGCAGATAGAAAATGCATCTCTATTCGTGCATACATTTCGTTTATAGTATTTTTCCATATGTTCCATGATTTTATTTTTTCCCGTTCATATACATAGTGCTATACAGTAGCAAGCACGAAATGGTTGAAATTCTGTCTTAATCTTTCTAAAGATATTCCATTAATAATTTTGCGAATAGACGAGAACATGATGGCGATTACACAGACTCTTACAGAAGTTGATATCAGTTTACCGACTCCTAATTATGTTATCCGCAGAATTCATGTAGTTTCTCATGTTTTCTCCAGGTTTTGCCTTTGTGTAATTGATCAATTCCGTGACTAGCAAATATGAACATTTGTAGACGAGTGTACAATTACATTCAAAGATTTTGCAGTGTTCTTCGTCTGCTTAAGATACTGTACCTTAACATTTCTACATCAGGGTATAGAGAGCGGTGTGAAAGATGATTTTAACAATATAGCGACTTTTTATTGTTTTCGTATATCTTATTTACGATATTTGTTATATATGCTTCTTATGGTAGAAATAATGATTATTTTCCTTCTCTAGGTACCTGTTTCTCTTGTTAGAAATGATGGTATAATTTACGCAACAGGACTCACATTTACCTATACCCCTGAACCCGGTCAACGTCAACATTGTCCTTCAGCAGAAGAGATCATGAGGGGTGGTTCCAGTCACTTGAATCGCATGCCAGGAATAACTGATGTCCAGGCTGTACAGTATGACCAACAACCACCTCCACAAGGTGGAATGTGAAACACCACCGAGTATTTGTGTGTGTAGTTACTCAGGAACTTGTGACTGAAAGTGTGGCTTCGTAGAAGAACATGAACAGAATATGTGGCCGTGATTTGTGAAGCTGAACCAAGGAAATTTAAGCAAACTGTCCAATAGTTTTCAGCTTCCTGTGTTCGCCATCAGTGAATTTTCGAAAGTTCATCAGGTGGCATAAGTGAAATGGCGGGCGGAACGAACATTGAAGTGAGCATGGTAGTGTTTTGTATTACCTCATGTTTGTTGACATTGAGCCTGCCAATATAGGAAGCATATTTGTAGTAACATTCTGGTAGAGCAGTTGAAGTCTTGAAAAAGATTAAAACAAAAGATTCCGGCTGGTGAGCGAATTAATTCTATAAAAGGTGCAAGAGGACTTCTCTGTTTATAGGGATTGAGTTTTCTTTTTAGTTAATTTCTCGAAGTGTTAAACAAGACAAAATATTTTTTAAAAAATTGATAAGAACAATGAATTCATATTTACTGTTAGAACGTGTTAGAAGAAAGTGCTGTCACTACATAGTGTCAGAAAAATGTATTTGGTGGTCTGTATTTTTACTAGAGAAATTTCTGTGACAGATATTGTTTTATATACGAATTGTTTTATGTCGTAAATATTTTACTTTCTTTACTGTACATAGAAAATCCTGGAGTCTCAACCTTTTAACAACATATTTCACAAAAAAAAAAAAAAAAATGTTTGAAGAAGTCATATCCTTTGTACAGAACTCATTCAATATCCTATTAGGTTATGGTGTCGTATTGGGAAGGCCAAAGGGTCCAATGAGTTGGTTAGGTATACTATTTTTTAAGTCCTCATTTCAACGGGGGAGTATTTCAGCGAAAGTGGACACCAACAGTGATAGCATTTAGAATATATATTCATGTTTTAGAATTGTCCAATTCTTTCTTTGCGCAGCTGTAGAATGTGTCCATACTTTAAAACAAATTAGTATCAATCAACGAAAATTAAAAACTTAATGAACTAAGCGGCGTGACCAACTTCCTTATATTTAAAACTTTATTCAGACAATGAAATTACTTTAAATTACCAATTCGAAAAGTCTGATTTCCTATACAATGTGACTTTCTTTATCGTTAAGTTTTTTTCCTTTTAAGAAAACCCTATGATTTATTAGAAATATTCAGTATTTTATGAAGTAAATTATATAGTATATTAAGTTAATTTCAACTACTACTTATTTCACAAAAAATACTTATATTTTGGCAGTTTTTAACGTGTTCATGTGCAATTCTTGTGTATATTTTTTAAAATGTGTTTTGGTTGTGGTAGTTTGGTGAAAAGAATGTAAGTGAGAATCTGATTTATTAGTTTGTTTTGTACAGGGAGTAAGCCAGCCAGACTCTATGTACAGTATTTAAGTATGTTTTAAGTTACTTTGATTCAACCAGTGTTACTCATATCAAAGCAATAAATAGATCATATCTTTAAAGTATATGTTAGTTTTGTTATTGTTTCATTCCAGATTGAGTATATTCTGTACAAATATTGAATCATATGCGATATAATTAATAAAATAAGTAATAATGGCATGCCGTGTGTATGCGTGCGTGTTGGTTTCTAAGTGTGTATGAGTGCTTGTGTAAGTATGTATGTATGTATATGTGTGTGTGGGTATAAAGTCAGTCACACATTTGTATATAAAACTTATAAATAAATAAATATATTATATATATATATATATATCAGGTTAGATATAATGTAAAAGTATTCACGAATTGGATTGTTTCACGTACTACAAGTTAAAATTTTGGTAATTGGGTTACCAATTTTTCATACCTCTTTTAAACTGTTACTCATAAAATGGCAATAAATAGATCTAACTTTACAGTAATGTTAGTTTTATTATACGTATTTGAATTCAGAATATTGGTATTACTCTATATTTTGTGACTTATTTCATAATCCTTTCGTAAATCTTTTTATTATGTGGCAATGTGAGAACTGTATATTCTCCTTACACAAAATGAACACGTAGCAAGATGTTTATAAGATTTCTCAGTACTTAGTTTCGTGTAACAACAATGCACATACTTAATCAACACTAAACTAATTTATTAAATTTTGCTACCAACTATTGTAAATTTAGAAAACATACCTAATCTTGGAAGAAAACTGTAAATACAAGGTTAAAGTTTATTTATTTATTTATTTTAATAATAATATTCAACAACATGGTTATCACAAAAATCCAGCTAATACAAAAGGCTGATCAGGATATATGCGAAGAAATTTGAAACCGTACTTACCTCAAGAAATGCCATGTTTGTGACTATCGGTTGTTTTATTCAATCATCGATACTATTATTGACAGATTCTCTTACAATAAAGTTTCCATTGTAGGAGAGGAAAGTACAGGTTATAGGTTTCCTCTCCCATTTCTCTCGACAAGCTTTACAGTGTGTTACGGTTTGTATTATGATGAAATTTAAGGAGTCCAAAACAGCAAAAATCTGCGCCTGATATCAGGACAATGCAGCGGTATGTCTGTAAATGATACCCTTGTCACCTGCTTTATTTGGTGACAAAATCTAAAGAATTAACTTGCTGTTTGATTGCTTTCCTTATCTCTGTAAATGGAAGCGGATGGGGCCATGCTCTTATGGACGCGGTATATGTTGTTGGAAAATGGGGGTCATAATATTCGTTTGGAAGTACCAGGGTTTGAAAGCATGTATCCAAATGGGATTGAGTGAGTTTTTACGGATTTTGAAACATAACGTGAATTCTAATGTATAAACATCTATTAAGCGATTCTAGTAAACTTTATTTGAAAGAAATAATTGTAATAATGAACGTTTGAAACAGCTGAATTTATTTGTGATAAAGTAACAATTATTTCCATTAATCTAGTTGTTTCTTCTTTTCGTGCTGTACGCTTTGTGCAACATAATTGTCATAAGTGGTGGCAGAATAATTGAGAGCTTCTAACGGAGTTTGAACCTGAGATTCCGTATACAAAAGACAAGAGCTCTAGTCACTAGGCTATGATGCAGCCCTGGAGATCTAAATCCAAGTATTCTAGTTAAAATCACGATATCCCAGTGGTTGATCTGCTTCTGTAAACTTGGACTAAAAAAAAGTAAGTAAGTAAATGGAACCAATATCAAAATAAAATCTAGGGCTTCCCGAACCGAATGTGAGCTTTTTATAACCTGAGCACAACATAAAATAAGTCTTCAGAAACAAGTTCTAATACATATGGAAACTGAATTATAACAGGCAAATAAAAAAATGCAGAATGTTTTATTATTTTTTAAAATTAAATCGTTTACATCTCAATGTGTGTCATGTAAACCAAAAGAAATGGATTATGATTGTAAAGGAATGATTATCGAAGAATTATTTGGATTAGAACATGAAAACAAGTGGGAGAGATTTGGAGAAATCTCACTAACATGATCTCTCGTACAAACTTGCATGTCCTGGAATAAAACATAGACAAAGTACTGTATGCAGAGGAAAGAATGTTCTATGAACTATCCCAATTTCACATGTCTTTCTAAAAGGATTTTTTTCGGCCCTTTGTGACAAACCTGCATCACCCACTTCAGCATTGGTGGCCGTCCGATGAATCATCAACTTTCCAGCATAACTGAATCCTGAAATAACTATGAATTACTTCGACAAATTCCCTGTACTTTCTGACAAAACCGTCCGTGCATCGATATTGCAACAAGGACGCGAATTACCCACAGCCGTATAGGGCTCTGCCAATGTCACGACTTTCGCACCGACTTTCACTTGTACTCATCAGGTAGGTATCTGACACTCATAGAATTAACAAGTTGGCTATCGTTTTATAACGTGCCGTAGTTGAAGTTGATGTACACGGTCTTACAACTTCATGACATCCATGATGAGTGGCAATGCGACAATTCGTTGTGTCACATTAACCTTCTCGGTCATCTGGTTCTGTTGCTGGCTTTTCCTGCTCAGCCATCTGAATATGGCGCGCAGCAGAGAATTCGTCGCTTTGATTGACTTTCTATTCTAGATATGTTTTGTAAGTGTATATTTTGATAGCAGCCTTTGTGTAACGTGAAATGACGGAATGTACACTCTTTATTTTAGACATGAATGGTGAATCTGTGGTCTCATTACAAGTTTTAGAATCCTTTTGTAATTCAGCTGTATATGAAAATGGTTATGCTTTCACAATAACGGTCGAGTTTTGTCTTCATCTCCTTGCTAAAGGAACTTCATTTCGGATCTTGCTAGAATAAGACAAACAAAGGCGTACATGCTAACGTGATGAAAAACGTTTACATATATCCCGAGCAGTCATTTATGACCTCTCAAGCATACTAATAACAATTATCATTTCTTTTTATTGTATATCTAGAGGGAAAGAGAGATTTTCCTTTTTTTCCAAAGAAAAGAGCTCCTACGTAAAAGAATCTTTCAAGTATTTATTTTATTTTATTTTATTTATTTTTGTATGAACGGTGCAGGAGGGTAGGGTTTCACAAGCACGTTTGAACCAACTTCGGATAAATGTCAGATAATTTTATTCTTTCTGTACATATCATTAAAAAAATATGCACGTGGATGCAAAAAAAAAAAAAAAAAAAAACTTTAGAACACACAATTATGAATTGTTTACAACTTGTACTTCTTAATTATTTCTAATTGCGAACAGAAATATGAGTGCTGCGAAAGAAAAGAAAGTAGGTATATTTTATAATATTCCCTCTCTTTCTGTCGCTCGCTTTGTCTCGGTTCTGACAAATTTGTCAAGAAGTTCTCATTGTATGGAAACTACTACTAAAAGAAATGTTCATAAATAACCCATTCGTGTGATTTCGAATGGTTGCACTAAATAATGATACATCTGTAGTTATACTAAACATTAACAAATTTAACATTCCTTCTGAGACCTGGTCTTTGTGGAATTGTTGATAGCACAACTACGGTGAAAAATATGATGGTTGACACTTTTTCCTGTCTTGAATGTCGACCTTATGTGCATTCGTACTAATTTACGTAAAGACAGTCGATCTTGAGTTATTAAAATATGTATATAATAGCGGTATATTTACCATAATATCCACTGTGTCTCCATCTTTGCTTACGTAAAATTTGCGTACTAAACTCACACTTTTAATAACTTTTGCAAGTGTACCGACAAGAATTAAGTAAAAATTTAGATTCAACGTATTAGAAAAAAACAGTATTTTTACAGTTTTCAATCGTAAAATATTCATCTAGCTACATTTGACTATCTAAAGAAGTGCGAACACGAACATAATAAGCAAACTAGAATTGTACTGAGTATATTTGTTAACAAAAAAAAAAAAAAAAAAAAAAAAAAAAAAAAAAAAAAAAAAATTACTAATAGTGAAATATACTTTTTAAATTTCCCATTAAAATAGTGGTGATCAATTAAGATTGTTTCTTGAGTGACCAGTATCACAGACTAAAGGAAAATCGTAAATATATTGTGCATTATTTCCATATTATTTAGTCTAATATGACCATTTAAAGTGAAATATAATAATGGGCTAAGAGCTGTCAAAGAGTGCACGTTCAATTGGGTAATATGTAGTCAATCGTAATTATATCAGACTTTCTATACTGGATTTTGATAAGACTTACTTCAAGATGAGAATGAAACATCTTTAATGTCTCATTGTTATACCCTTTAGGCTAAAGGAGACGGATGCTTAATGACAGTGAAGGATTATAAAAGAATTGCTGGAATGGGAATGGGAGAACCTCGAGAAAATTCACGGAGTCGCTGTTATACACACATGAGCTGGGATGAAACGACGCTTCTTAATTATTCAAGTATCTACCTAATTGCCCCATATTGTAAAGTCAACACGGATAATCTTGTGATTCCACCAGAAATAAGGTGTCGTAGTGTCTGCTCATGAATAACTTGTTCGAGTCCATAAGTTCATCTATGCAGGAGACGTTGAAGACGATGGATCCAGTCTTCCAACTAAGGTGGTGGAAGCTGTTGCTGGCCCGTTAATAGTGTGGAATATGTTCAATAGGAAGTCGCAAGAACTACAGACTATTCACACCTCTTTATACAGCCATGATCACCGGAGCCGATCCAAGAGAATAGCGCACTTGTGCATGGATGTTACAACTGATTCAACAGACACTTTACTGACTTTTAGCTCTCCTCCTCTATAAATCATCTCAGTCTGCGTTCGCCGTTGTTGACTGTACGCCACATCGACTAGCTGTTGTAGTTCTGCCAAATGAAAAACCACACTAATATAAACAGGATCCACACTGACCTTGAAAGTCAGGAAAAGTGATGGAAATGCTTCAAAATATGCTTTTTTTTTTGTTTTGTTTTGTTTGTTTTGTTTTTAAAGCAGCTGTGCTCACACAAGATATGAAGAATGCCTAAATGAATCAAGAGAGGTTAAAGAAGACGATGATAAGAAAAAAGTGGAAAAACGAAAATTATCTTTAGAAATAAATTAGGTTGAAGAGCGCCGAAAAGTGTTTAAACTTCAAGCTTTGAAGGAAAAGAACGAGTTAATTCAAAAATTCAAATGCTACAGAAGAAAGACAGTTAGGTTTGTTCTCTGAGGATAATGAAAGAGATGGGCCAATTTACGATATGTGTTTACGTATCGTATTCTGTTTGAATGTATTCGGAATGCTGAGATATTCAAAATATTGTTAGTGTAGAATTACTGTTTGTTACTTGTTTAATTGTATTCTAAATGCAGAACGCTTCTCATAATAGGTATTTATAGTAAGAAAGTAAACTTATACTGTATTTAAAAAATAAGAAACAGAACTTCGGACTGCCATGGAGAAGATGCAAGAAATACCGTAAACCATATTTAATCATAGCCATATTTAACCATAAACGATAGTGTTCACGGAGTCGTGGGTAAGAGAAAGTTCACTTACTCAGTCATGGAAATTGAGTGAAATCAATACTAGAATTTCAGTGTGAACCTTGACGAAGGATGTTTCCAAGTTGTGGAAGTTGCAGTATCTTTGATTAATGCAGAGCTGTTAGCTATTACTCCCATGTACGAACGAGTTGTTACATGTTTGTCCAACGATATTTAGTCAACTCCGCCCTGATTTACCCTCTGTGCGAATATAAAGTTGTTTCTTAAGTATTAATTTTTAAAATGTGAAAGGGTAATTTAATTCTCAATGAAGTACTATTTACTTTCCATGGAAGGAAGCTATTAGGACATTTGAAATAGTTTATCGATTACAATGGGTATTTGGTTTATCTACGTAATCCAAAAATATGAATTATCATTGGATTAGTAAGTTGTCAGAACGTCCGTGGAAGACGACCTCATTGGACACCCAAACACAACTGTAAACGATGCTATAGAAAACCTCTTGCAGAAAAGTAGACAAAGAACTATTCGCGAGTTTTTCCTAGTAATTAGCGCATGCAGTTCGATTTAAAGTGGGGATACTTGTCCCAGATACGAACCTGAATAGTGGTTCGGATCCCACTTCAAACAGTAGATTCCGTCTTATGTAGCCTCGCTGCTAGAAGGTTTACACTCAGAACAAGTATAAGCATTAGTGAGCTCCAGGTTGGCGAGATTTTGCGCTATCATTTGGAAGTCAGCTAAATTTCAGTTCGCTGAATCCGTTTGTTGGAACCGGAGTGGAAACTACACAGATCTGATGGTTGTCACCAAATTCAAGAATTGTTAACTCATTACGCTTACTTATTCTGGATATGAATAATAAATAATAACAGACGAAACATACATTTCATACTTTAACCCTAAAATCAAAAGTCAGTCCAAAGTGTGGTACACAAGACTTAAAATATGTTCTGTTCCTCCTGTTAGTAAGGTAATGATTCTGATGGGATAATATGTGATGAATACTCAGGGTTCGCACTCTCTTTCAAAAAAATAATAAAAAAAATAAATAAATAAAAAAATAAATAAATTCCAGGACTTCGACACAGGAAGGCGTAAGAGGATTGCAACTGTAGGTTCAAAACTCTCAACAATGAAATGAGAAGTACATTAGCTTATGTACTGAATATTAATGGAAGTACAGTATTAATACACAATAATTAAACACACAAAGCGGAGCGTAATGTGCTTTCCTTTTTCCTCCTTTCTTTTGGTGGCCTCCCAGCTCCCCCAGCACATGTATTTTCATTCTTTCTACATGACATTTTAATTGTGCACCGAACAAATTTACGAACAACAAAATCTATTTTTCGTACATGGATCTTCATTGCGTGACAGTGTGATAGATATAATTAGGGGGAAAAGAGGAATTATACTAAAAGTTTTACAACTGACTATGGAGTTATGTGATTTCCTCATCTATAGATACAATCTCTTTCTTCTTTAGCGAAACTGCTCTACGGATAGCATTTCACTTTTTCAATAAAATGAAGCAAGATTTCTGCTTTGCTTCATGTGCAAGCTGGTTTGCTTCAGTCTCCAAAGCTTTACTTATCTCTTTCCTCTTGCTGTGCATTTTACTTTCTCTTTCAACAGTCCTTATTTTCTCCAGCTTTGCTATATAGCGCTGCCTTGCATGGAAGGCATGGTGCAGTATTTCTTTCCTGATGTTGATTAAAGTAAGGTCTTTATGGAAAATGCTATCACACCAATCTCAAACCGAACAATGATTTATCCTTCGTATTTTCAACAAGCAGCAAGATTTCCTTTTATGCTGTAGCCTCGTTCGATAGCAGCCTATCCATGAGACATTTTTTTATGACTAACAAAAGATCTTTGAATTCTTCCGAACCATCCAACAGTTTTGTGTAAAAACAATCCAGCCTTTCATGGTCCAACTTATACCCAGCAAGTGCATCTTTAAACTGCTCAGTAAATTTTCCATACAAAACAAACATCTGATCACATTCTTTGGGTATAGCCCATTTCTTCTCCAACAGTGACTGAAGGACACTACATACTACCGAATCAAGGCATTTAACGTCTTCACAAGCCTATATTTCAGTGGACTCGTCTGTATGACATACAACAGCAATTTGCACAGAAATGTCTGGCATTCAACTCTAAACTGGAGTTTTTTCCTTTCAGTAACGTTCCACTCTTTGCATACACTACGGAGTCTTTGTGAAGTTGCAAATCCCAAGTCCACATTTGATGTACTCATCATGTTGCTCTTTGATGGGGTGATTTCTGATAGTTTAGCAGCAGAAGACAATGCCCCAAGAACATATTTTTGGATGATTATGCGTGCCACTTTCCTTCCAACTTCATACAAATCTTTAGCTAGGAATGGAACCAGAGGTTCATCACTTTGGTACCGCTGGAGGAATGATCTTAGACTAGTTACAAACACAAAAATGTGGAACTTACACTGCATTAGACTATCAGCACAAGCAACTTTCAAACACTGGAATGCATTTGACTTTGGTTCATAACTCTTGCCAGACATAAGTGTCCACTGATGGCCACATTTCCAGAGCTATTTCAGCTACCACTGCGTCTTCCAACCACCTGTGAGCACAAAACTTCAATAGAAACTTTTCGCAACCAGTAATAGGAACAAACTCCTCACGTTTTACCTGAGAGTCTTTAAACAGTCGCGATAGAGAGGTTAACACTGATTCCAGGTCCCAGTCTGCTGGTTCATACGGCACACGAAAAGCTCCATGTAGAGTGTGCAAATCACAACTTTCAATGTCCAGCAATGCAGGATAGTCCTCACCAACGTGACTTCTTAACAGATTCAGCAGTTTCCAGTTAACACGTGGCCCATCCATTGACACCTGAATTAACTTGTTAGGGGGGGGGGTGACTTCTCTGTTCCTTTGAGGAAAGCCTGTAGTAAATATTCTGCCGTTGTATGACCTAAAAACTAGGATACAAAGTACTGATTTTCACCATATTTTCATCAGTGTTTCAGTATCTCACAACCATATCCATTTGTTCAGACTGAGACTTGTTCAGTTACTCGTCGAAAGACACCACAAAAAGCTGAACTCCTACACACATTGTTCACAAGAATCTCTAAAATATATTCACCGAGACCATAGCAAATAATGTAGATAACTTTGTAGGCCCACACATAAATTTCTAAGAAAGAGCACTGTCTGAAAGCATGGCGCTAAATAGGTCTCCAATGTCTGAACATGAGTTGTAATGAGTACTTTGATTTTACCATCTTCATTGCCCACAACAGTTCACTTTTACACATGTGTTCCCTAGACACATGTTGCAGCAGAACGTTTTCTGTGATTGATGGGAATCCTGGTGTGGACAGGGCCGGATCTAGAATACTGCGAACTACGCGTTCGCAGGAGACGCCAGATAAAGAGGGCGACGAAAATTAATTTTGTGTTTTAAATGTGAATATTAATTAGATAAAATGTTATGATGAAAAATTTTCCAAAAAGCTTCAAATAAATATTGTACAGACTGGGATACAAATATAATACATCAATGGGACAATTAAGTCGAATCTTTGCGTGGTTTGGCTGTACCCCCGTTTGCGATTATATCAATTGGCGCCAATGCCACACTCACAAGAGGTGAAAGTTTGAGGAAAATTTCCCGCGACGCAGGATGACTTAGGAAAGATTTTTTAAAGAGGGAAAGAGGGAATTTTACGAATATGAGATAAAATGTAGGGAAATTCAGCTTTTGAATAAATGTTATATTAAGCATTACGGCAGTACGACTAAAGACAGTGGCATCCTTTCGACAATCTACCATATGCACAAAATACAAATATAACAAACAAAAATACAAATATAACAAACAGACTTCATTCCTCTCCCAATAACCCTTCCGCGACCTTGCTAAAGAATATCATTGCCAAATATGTCTTTGAAATGGGAATTGATCAAAAGCAAACGGAAGTGAACACAGTAGAAAGAAATGTCGTCAAGGGTGCTCCGCCTTGTCATAAACAGTGTCCCCGCATAGTACTTCCGTTCAATGACCACAAGGGTTAGAAAGGTCAGCATAAATGAAATGCACATTATTGAAGTTCAAGCGACTAGGCTTTTGTTGTCCAGTGGTCCAGGGATGGAAGGGGACTAATACTAAGAAAAGAGGGGCGATACAAATGGAATTTTTGATCATTTCTGAGTTAAATGTTAACTTTAGTTCCTGATATCAGTGGCTCACAATCGCTGCCCACTGCTGAATGCTCACTTTGTTAATGTCTATTAGTCCATTTGCCATTTGTCAACTATCCAGAGCCGTTTTCTTTTTATAGTGATGTGTGTTGTTACTTTTCAATAGTACTTTGTTTTTCATGTAATAATAATTGCCAACGATAAAATGCCAAGGGAGCATATTATCAGAAAAGGAAGCTACGAAAATTGAAAGAAGATGAGAGGCAACCAAAGGCTCTAAAAAGTTTCTTTTGGCTTCTGGACAAAATTTTGAAAGTGATAATCATAGAAATGTTGAGGTGGGGGAGTTGTCAGTACCAGTTAATGGAATTGATACGGCTTTTTTGATTATGGGTCTGAGTTAAATTTAATGTATTTCAAAATTTGTTTGAATACAATTAGTTTCTATGCAGTATGTGAGTGTATAACTCGTTGAGTAATTGTGATCGAAATCAAAACTGTAATCGAAACGTCATTAGGATTATAAGTGACACATTTTTCTTAGACCTCTCATTGTCAATCACAGCAGCGCATACAGATGCTCATTGTATTATAACAGTTTAATTGTCATTATCAATCCACTCTCTCGTATTAAATTTAGATTAAGTATATTTTTAAACATTCGGTAACAGTCCTATACAAAGTAGAGTTTTAATTAGTAGCTACTTGTGTTCAGTGATGCACCGTCGGAGGTGGTTCAAGAGTCTGCATTCCCCAGAAGTTTTATTTTATTTTATTTTTTTATTTATTTATTTATTTTAGAAAATTAGCAATTTCAGGGGGAAATACAGAAAATTGTTTGCATTTTGTAGGCTACCCCGAAAAATCTTCATTGCCTGATTTCGAACGTCTTTGTTGGAAGGAGACATGAAAAGACTGAATTGTTTTATAGGCCTAAGGGCCTCTGAAAAGAATTTTTGAGGGGGGGTCTGATTTTCAAGTTTCGCCACTGCATCGAAGACAAATTAAATATGGATTAAGTCACAAACTTTAGTCGTTTGTTGTGTATTAAACAAGTTCAGCTAAAATTAATAAAGAATTATTTGAGATCAACTATATCTCAAGAACGATTATAGGCCATTGAAAATGACATACTCAATGAAATGGATACGTATGCAATAATAAGATGTTTCGCCAAATTGAAACCCAGAAAAGTGTCTTTATGAGATGAACTTTTCAGTAACAAAGAAAACGAGAAATTAAACTAATTACCATAATCGTATCACTAGAAAATACCATATAAATATGCTTTTAGTGAAGCATAAGACCATACCTCTTTGTCAAAATCAAAGCTGTGTTAGTGTTAGACTTAAACTTATGAGTTTTATTCTGTTTCGGCTTTTATGTGTCAATTGTACTTGTCAAAATACATCTTAGATATATATCTTTCTTGAGTCTTGTGTTCATTTAATAAAAATGCTATTTATTAAAATTGAAACTTTGTTCAGTATTCAACCACAGCCAATTAATTATAATTTCGCCATTTTTTGCTAATATACACAGAGAGACTACAGATATTGAAGAAATTTGCAATTGTAACAATTATTTGAAGAATTTATGCCCATTACAACTTTCTACTCTTTTATTAGAATTTAGGTAGGGGCGCTTAAATATTTTTTGCTTACACTTAAGAAATGTCTAGAACCGGCCCTGGATGTGGAAGGTTTCTCTAAAGCATTACACTTTTTTTCATCCACAAACACATAATGTAAAGATGAACTTCCTTCTCCTGGCTGTGATGATTTACACTTTAAATATAAAGCCACAGACGAGCTTTGGGAAATAGTTTCTAGGAACAATTTCATTTTCGGCATGTGAATTTTGCCTTTCATATGGCTTCGGATAGCTGCTAAATCCATGTTTGAAACATCAAAAGTTTTGCCACACACTTTACACCTTACCCTGTATTCATCACGCACGTTCTACTGCCTGTATCCAGCTTTTGAATTCGTCCATTGCCAACCAGTTCACCTGAAATTTGTTCCTCTGTATGACTTCCAAACTCAAGGCCGTTCAGAATATCTCAACACGTGCCTGAAACATACAAATAAATATTAGAGAACTCACTACCTTCTAATGAAATTCTAGTTTAAATAACTTAAACAACTCAGGAAAACTTAAAGTTTCTTTGGTATAGTAAGGAATTGAGTTTAACCTAGATATGACCTTCTCACAAATAGCATTCATATGAAGTTTTACTAAAGAGTAAGTAGTGTTGCGATTATGGAGAATTGATACTAGTACCAAACACAGTTTCTGGAGGATAATGCTAGTGAAGACAGCATCCAAGAATGGATTGACAGACTAATGGGAGAAAGAAAGCCTACCAACCACCCACACATGGAGGATCATGACAAATTATTATTCAGCACAAAAACAAAAATAGCAAACAAAAATAGCCATCAATTAAAATCTTCATTATAATTATAACAAATCTGACATTCAGTATTTCTATAAATTTCAAGGACAGAAATGCATTTTGAAGAACATTTCTACCTAAATGAATAACAATTAATGTTCAAATATTATTATAACCTTTCTTCCGGTCAGCTGCACAAGTATTAACATCGACCTGGAACACTCTGTAACTGACCGTTGCTACAACGTGATAATACAAGGCCACATTTGACGAAGGAAGTTTTGAAAGACCTGCAATAGGGATTCTGCATTTACCTTATTCGTCTGATTTAGCTTCCAGTGACTATAATTTCTTTCCAGAATTGAAGAAACCTCTTGAGTGGTGTACAATTTCAGAACTTAAATAATTTAAAAAGTTCTTTGACGGTGGCCTGAAGAGTCAAGTTTTGCAAGAAGTTGTATTGAAACACTACAATGTAATAGAGAAATGGAATGAAATATTAACACAATATTATAAGAACTTCGGGAACATCTGTCGTAGATGGGTGAATTTTTGTAAATGGTAATGACAGTTAAAACTGCTTGTCCTCAGGGTTTATCGGTGTATTATTATTATTATTTTTAAGTAGTTGAACTTCGAAAGTCACATAAACGTAAGTGATCAAAACATCCAACTTTCAATGATATGTATGTTTCTACGAGTAACTTACAGGAAACTTGAAGAATTTTACTTTTTTACTTCAGGGGATGGAAAATAAGTACGTCTCCAGGCTTACTTTAACCAGTGTCTTGTTAGTATAAATTCTAATCCGTAATTAACAGTTACAGTATTGCATCTAAATGTATTACGTTTTATTTATTTTTGTGCACATTGCTTAAAAGTCGAGAGGGTATATAATTTAATCACTTTTAACTGAAATTTTTGAAGTCCCCACACTTCATTCTCAACTCCGTCATAGCATTTTTCTTTCTTTCTTCTTGTTAAATCTCTTTTCATATTTTTCAAATCACTTTACGCCTAATTTAGGGCAAATCATCTGTTAATACATGAAGGAATGGGTAAAGGTTGTAAATTTTGTTTAATGTTTCGGGAACGGTTAATATACAATTTGTAGTGTAATAGTTTAGTTAGTTCTCAACTCTATCTTCTATATGGAAATAAATGAAATAACAGACGGGGAATCAAGTGAAAATGATGACATTGGCTGGTATTGATGTTAGTGCTATTGTGAAAGCGTGTGTTGTTCAAAGTCAACAAAAGAAAAATAGTGAAAAGGAAACAAAATATTCAAATGAAGGCGATCAGTTAACTTTGGGAATTAGAAAATCGTCGCGAACTAAGAACCAAATTCGTTAAGTAGTGAAATTATTACGGTAAACGGGAAAACTCCAAATATGTCGGGAGGTGGCGTTCATATTTTGCACCAGAATGTGAAAGAGCTAAGCAAGGATAAAATTAACATGCTGGAAGTATCACTTTCAACAGATTTAGATCTTATACATGTGATTTCCATAACTGAGCATTGTCTTAAGTTAAATATAGGATATCATAAAATACATCTTAGGAGTGTGCTATTGTAGAACGAGAATCGAAAGACGGGGTTGATATCCACCTCAGAAAAGGTTTAGAAACGAAATTATGTAGGAATGTCAAGTATCTCAACACGGAAAAAAGACTTTGAGTCATGTATAATAAAATTAACAAAACAAAAGTTAATAATAATTTGCGTTTACAGTACTCCAGACAGTAACATTAAGGTGTTCGTTCACATTTAGATGAGATACTTAAAAAAATCTACATCAGGTAATAAAGTAATAGTAATAAGTGATTTAAATATTTTCGAGAAATGAAATAGGTAATGTTCAGCTTCTACTTGATTCATACAGTTTAACACTAGTAGTTAAACAAGAGAGTTTCGTTTCACAGTGTGAAATTACAGTAGACTTTCAAACTATGAGAATTCAATATCAAACTTGAAGTAGTACCTCTATAACTACTGTGTGCAGTAAATTAATAAATACCTACAGCAAAGCACGGAGAACGTGGCGTCACTGTTTGCAGAGATTTACGAACTACTAAGTTGATAATTTAGTTCGAATTAATGGAATAATAGACAAAAACATATTTCACAACGTTTAAGTGAGGCATGAAATTCCATCAGAAACGCGGATTTTGGGCAGTAACTTCACACTATAACAGGTTTACCATCTTAAACATTTTTCCAAGCTATGCAGTAACTATCTGCAATGCGAAGAAGACGCTTACATCACCAACAAATGGAATAGTCACCACAGTCACCGGGTCTGTTACCCACCAAGCTCTTGTAAGACGAACTTGACAGGACAGTCCGTAAATAGATGCCAACAAATACTCAAGGTCTTTGGAAGGCTCTTCCGAGCTACTGGAGTCGCACAGCTTCTCAAAAATTGGATAAATTACTCAAACAAATGCCTGGAATTTTTAAAACTCTTATCGAAGCTAAGAGTTGGTATTTCATTGAACGCAAACATACTCAATAAATTTTTTTCAAGTATGTTAATTTTCTTATATATATGAGCGATAATGTTTATTTTACAGAACAAGTCCAACAAACTGGGTTTTGTATGGATACTTTTTTTTTTAATTCCAAAAAATCAGTAGTTCCCTCAGGTTTTTGACAATGACTGTATATACACCTGAAGTAAAACTATGAGCTTACATATGCTTACGCCGGATGCAAAAAATGTTTTTTTTTAAAATCATAACATCGGGATCGCAAATGAAACGTACTTCTTGTAAGCAGAATCCACTTTCAATATCATTGCACTAAAAGGAGGGGGATGGAGCTGGTCAACCCCCCTCCTGGCTACATCACATACCAGAATAACAGAAACAACAAAAAGTACAATAGACCAAATGCTGTTAATTAAAGATGTATTACAATATGCCGTGAAGGTCTTTCAAATATGGGTATTCTGACCATGAAGTCCAAATTTTTACAATTAACAATGTAGACATCAGTAGTACTAACCAAATACCCAAAGCAATCATCAAAATAAATTCTAGCCAAAATAATATAAATTATTTTAACTATCTCTTAAGCGATAAAACATGAGAGGATACCTGTACTCTAAATACGATTAATAAAGCCTGGGAAAATTTCATTAATACATATAGCTACTACTATAATGTAGCACTCCCAACAGTTACACGAAAAATTTACGCATATAAATCTAAATCGTGGATAACTTTAGGACTAAAGCAATGGAACCAACGAATGAGAGAGTTAAAGAGTAATGGTTAAAGAACAGCCAACAAACCCAGAACTTGACAGGTATTACACGAATTACAAAGGTATATATAAACAGTTGTTAAGAATGGCTTAAAGAGTGTGATATGACAAACCAATTCAATGTTCAAATAATAAATCAAAAACACTTTGACAAATAGTTACAAATTAAATAAATAATTAAATACCTTCAACTGAGAGCGTACACCTCGAGTTGATTCTCGGAAACACAAAAATAACTGGCTCATTATCAGTTGCAAATATTATGAACGATTATTTTATTGACACCGGAAGTAAAAGTGCTACGGGTACAAAATTCGAATTGAAGAATACGGAGAAGGGAATACAGAAAACAATATTTCTTCAACCAGTAATACCTAGTGATATTGTTAAAATAATTTCAAAGAAGAAAATGGTTTGTAGGCTTTGATGACATTCCAATGGTAATTCTGAAGAAAAGTTCAGCTGATATAGAAGAATCTTACTAATCTTTGCTTTTCGTTAGACAGTTTCCGGAAAATATAGTTACCTAAAATTAAACCAATTCATAAAAAAATAATAAATACAAAGTATGGGGAACTATAGGTCCATAGCCTTACTTCAACCTTCCTCAAAAATGATCGAAACAACGATTCAGTTTACTAATCTACCTACAAAAACATAATATATATGGCACAAGCGGTCTCCAGCGCAAAAAAAATCAACTGAGATGGCAATATATAATTACCTCAACTATATTCGTGATGGCCTTAACACCAAGGAGAAGTGTACTGTGATTTTTTTAAGCTTAACTAAGGCGTTCGATCTTGTTTCACATCAAATTCTCCTCGAGAAACTAAATAATATTGGTGTAAGAGGAATTGTAAATAAATGGTTTGAAAGTTATCTGAAAGGTAGAAATCAAGCCATAGTAATTGTTACACCAATTGACAGTGTACAAGCACCAAGTATATTTCCGACATTAAATCAATAAAATGCGGAGTATCAGAAGGTTCTGTTCCAGAATCTGTTCTCTTCATCTATACTATTATATAAAAGAGTAGAAGTGGGTGACTCATCATCGCCAAAGCCATACTACTACAGGTAGAAACGTGAAATTTCGACATAATACTCCTTTTGTCACGCAAGTAAGGAATAAGGAAGGATTTTTGGAAATACCCATTGTAATGGGGTAAAAGGAGTTCAAAATTTGCCCCCAAAATAGTGTATCTCACGAATCCCTGGTGTTACTGAGATGAAGCTTGGCATATGCATTCTTTCAGCGTTTTCGAAAATTCCGCTCCAAAGGGGAATAGTGGCTCATTTATAAAATACTCAAATTTCCCTTTGTGTACTCAGGAAGTGTCGACTGTGAAGACTCATTTAAGTTGAAAATTTGAAATTTGATGTATACACTTTTAATCAAAAATAAGGAAACACATATTTCAGCGTTTCTGATAACTCCGCTGCGAAGGCGAGAAAAGGATAATATCAATCAGATTGAAATTTTCCTTTATTTATCCACAAAATGCTGAATGTGAGAATTCAAAGTTGGAAATGTAAAATTTGATATATAAACTCTTGAATAAAAATAAGGAAATATGTATTTCAACATTTTCGAACATTCTTCTTATAGTTGGCAAAAAGTTGGGTCATTTCTATATCCAAATTTTCCTTGCTGTATTGAGAAAGTGCCAAATGTGGGGATTCACTTAAGTCAAAGATGTGAAATTCGGTATATAAATTCTTATACAGTATTAAAAAAAGAATACACGTTTCAGCGTTTTCGAAAATTTCGCTTCTAAAAGGATAAAGTCAAACATTTGTTAGAGATGTGAAATTCGGTTTATAAATTCTTAAATAAAAATCAGGGAATACTCGTTTCTGTATTTTCGAAAACTCTGCTCTTAAGGGGAGAAAAGGACCAATTTCTATAATATTTATTTTAAATTTACCTTTATTTATTTACAAATTGTGGAATCAGTAAAAAATTGATCATATTATTATTGTGTAATTCTTCCAATTTTTTATTGGCAGTAGATAAAATGCGAAGCTCATGGAGAACTATTAAAACTACATTAATCCCCAAGCCTGGTAAGGAGCTATGTAAAGTGTCCTATTGGAGACTTATTATGGTATCTTTGATTATAAGGGAATGTTATTCAGTTTTTTGGAACAAAGATTAAATTTAGCTGCAGATTTGCATTAGGCCCATCCATTCAGGGAAGCAGCGTATTAATTAATTGCTTTCCCCTAAATATGTTAAAAATGGGTAAGAAGAAAACAGCTTTATATGGAGTTCTTATAGATATCCAGAAAGCATTTGATTATCTTCCTAACAGAGCCATAATATCAGCCTTACATGACGTTCTATTCCAGTTAATTACATAAAAGTATTGAAGAGTTTATATTGAAACATTATTATAGAGTTTACTAAAGGAGATGTCATATTAGAAGTAAAGTGTGGTGTATGCCAGAGTGATCTTCTAAGCCCTTTACTATTTAATGTTGTGTTAGAGAGTGTGATACATTAGATTTTTGATTCAGGCTTGGGTTGTATGTTTAATAAACAAATAGTTCCCTGTTTGCCTACGCGGATGATACTTTTCTGGTCAGTAATAATGTAAAAGATTTACAAAATTTGGTTAATATGTTTAATGAAATATTGGAAAGGATGGGATTAAATATAAGTGTATAAGTTCTAGACAAGTGTATAAGTTTTGGGATTGAGCCACAAGGTCATTCATGGGTAGCCAAGCCATTTAATTTATATATTAATAATAAAGAGTTTTAACAGGTTGAGGTTGACGAACCCTATAGTTATTTAGGCTGTATTTATACCACTGTCATGGCATTGAGAATAAGTATCATCTAGAATATTTGGATCACTTGCTGGGAAGGTTATCTAGGTTTCCTGTAAAACCTCGACAGAAGATTCTTCTTTTACAAACTTACTTGATTCCTAAATATTTTTATATATGGATAGGTATCTCGTACCTTCAACCTTTTTATAAAAAGTTGATTATAACATGAAAGCTTATTTTAAAAAGTGTCTACATTTACGAGGCCTGTCGAAAATATATCAGTCTTTTTTTGTTTTGGGGAAAACTCCATGGCCTAGACCGGCCAAATTTTGCGTCATGGAAGTGGGGTCCATAGTGTTATTAGCCTGCAGGTGACGTTACTTTCATTTGCATCTTCTTGTGTAGAAAATGGTAATGTTGAGTGCTCTTCTGTGGTCTCGGTATGGTTAAAATGGTAAAGACATGGGTGTACGGATAGAACGCTAGAACGAAGTCACATTCGACTCCGTGGATACATCCGACCTCGCCAAGACCTAAGAAAGGTCGCGAAGACCCAGGGAAGATCACCAGGTGCGTAGCAAAATCAAACCAATGTTGATTGTGTTCTTCGATCACCGAGGCAATGTGCAACATGAGTACGTACAAGAAAGACGTACAGATACAAAAGACTTCTCTATAGACATTTTACACCGTCTACGTGATGCTCTTTGTCCGAAATGACCAGATGTGTGGACTTCAAAGCCCCGAACACTGCACCAGGAGAATGATTCCATTAATGCAGCTCCTGTGGTTGTCTTTTTCACCACAGTACAAGATTTCGATGTTTCGTTAAGCTTCCTAATTTCCGGGTATAGCCTCGTGAGACATTTTCCGCTTCCCAAAAATCAAAAGGTTCCAGAAAGAAACTTGTTTCGAGAGGAGATCTAAAGCATCGTGGTGGTTGCTCTCGTAGCACTTCCCGATGAGGGTTTCCAGGCCTGTTTTCCGAAGTAGAAAGACTACCAAACTCGGTGCGTGGAAGCAGGAAGGAAATACTTTGAAGGGGATTAAGACGAAGAAAACGTCAGGTGAGAGTGCAATGGGATCATGGTGAGATACTTTTTCGACAGGCCTCGTCGATGTTTTTTTGTTTTCCCTTAAAAAAAGAAAAAAAGGATATGGGCGCCTGGGCTTCCCAAATATGGTGAATATTCTGTTGCTCGCACAGTTAAAGTTTGCTCGGACATTGCGTACGCAAGAGAAGGACACTTTTAAAAATACCTTATTGTAAATAAAAATTTAGATAATGTGGAAATTAAGATAGTGAATAAATTAAAAATCGCCAGACTATATAATCTAATTATTCTGCTATGGGAAAATATAATTTGAAGGATGATTTATTTCAAAACTAGCAGCGTTCACCCCGCTTCGCTGCGGTCACCCCGGAACGCAATAAACTTTGTTACTTAGATAATTTTTACTTTTTCGCTTTCAAGTGATATGATAAAAACCATAGAAGATTGCAGTAAATGTTAACATTATATCGCCTGTCATTTATGTTAACCCGCCCCGCTTCGCTGCGGTCACCCCAACCCGCCCCGCTTCGCTGCGGTCATCCCGGAACGCAATAAACTTTGTTACTTAGATAATTTTTACTTTTTCGCTTTCAAGTGATTTATAGCGCCTGTCAGTTATGTTAACCCGCCGAGTCACAGGGTCATGCGGGTTGCATATAAATACGTTTATTTTTATACCTATGATGAACTAATAACAAAGGATTTGTACGTATGGACACCTGAATGGTCAATTATCTCAAGACACTGGTAATTGAAAATTAAAGTGATATGATAAAAACCATCTAGGGTCCAAATCCTAACAACCCCCCAAAAATGAAAGAAATCGGTTCAGCCGTATTAGCGTGATGAGCGGACAAAGGATTTTGTGCGTTCTCTTTTATATATATAGATTGGATATCTAAACAAAGCCGAGGCAAAGGAATAATCTTATTGCCAATAATTTTTTGTTTGCAGAAACACTTTGCGATAACAGATTTATTGATGCTGTTAAAATGTGGACCAAGTAGATTAGATTAGATTAGACTAGATTTATTAATCATTCTGTGGACCATATTACATGTATCGTCATCCACAAAAAAAGTTCGCATATACTGTAACTTCCACATTCTCATTAATAACTCAGTTTTCTTACTATATTATCGCTTCTTTGTGCTTTCCTTAACAAACCAGTGTAATAATGAATAATAATTGTTTATTATTTTGGAGAAAAATAAAGCAAAATAAGAAAATTATAAGTAAAAACCATTATTCTTATGAAACCTTAGTCTGTCAAATAATTACGCGAAGAATATCCCGCGGGAAATTACAGGGAAATTGACTCCACACTGTGCACAGGTATTAGGAACACTCAGTAAGATGTGAAGCTATTGATCAGAAACATGAACTGAACAGTCAACTACGTATTTCTGCGTTGAATATGCAAATCACACTTCATGCACAGTTCCAATATGCAAAATCAGTCAATATCTTCAGTTGAAATTACTGAAATAGGGAGAAAATGACTATTTAAGACTTCAAGTGTGAGCCTGCGCTTGGAGCGATATATTAGCATTATTACAATTTGTTCTTCCATAAGTTGTATCGGTGGTCAAGCGTGTTTAGTAGTGCTCTTGAAATTCTGGCATCGAAGGGCGGCAGTTCGAATCTCTACCCGAGAAGTTTTTTTTCAATGTATCGAAACATTTCTCTAAATATCAAATTCTGTTTTGAAGTGATTGAAAAAAAAAAAAAAACAAAATCAGATAACTATCGCGTTTGAAAGCCCAGTTACATTTATTCACCCTGTCATCATTTATACACTAAGACGCTAAAATGAGGAACGTTAACATTGTTATAATGGAAACATATTTCTGATTTGAATACCAACCTTAAATCACAGTCCAAAATGAAAATTATTCATGTTTCTGATACCTATTGTAATATACAGGTGTATATGTAGAGAGAGAGAGAGAGAGAGAATGTGAGAGAGATACAAAACAATATATGCTGGTATTTTTAATTACAACGTAAAAAATGTATTATAATTCATAATCTGGATTTTGTAAAGCGATTTGAACGCTTCAAGCGACTTAATATTCATAAAGATTCTTTTTTCTTGAAGTTTTTGTAATTAATGTCGCAAATATTCCGATACTTTGTAATATGTGCCAAAGTAATAAATGCATGTTTTTAGCAGGATAGTATCGTCTACCTTTTGCTTCTGTTGATGGTATAAAAATAATGTTGAGTTGATTTTAACATCCCTTTCAGCAGCGAGGCTATATGATACGTTTACCTACTGATTAGCTTAGAATCGGAACCACATGAACTCACACCGGGAATCGAACCGGCTCTCTTATGTCAAAGGTGCGTACGCTAATCGCTTAGCTACGAAAGAGCTTGGTATGAAACTTACATACCACACATTACCCCATATTACTTCACCAACAGATTTCTGTTTTATGATCAGTTAAAATAGTATTTCTGGACACCGTAGCGAAAAATGTATTTGCTTTTTCAAGCACTGCACGAAAAATACAAACAATAAACAGTAAAAACGAAACAAGGAAAAGGATTCAAAGTAAAGTGCTTTGCCTCTTTCGAATAAATCACTCAATGTATTACAAGTGCATATCTCATGGATTTCCAGTAGATCTATTATAACGCGCTGGCTTTATAACTTGGCAATGTGGTCTAGTGGCTAGTATGTGCGTATGTGGTGAACAGGGTCCCGGGTTCGATTCCCAGTGAGAGAACTTTTGGAATTTTAAATGTTCTCGATGTGTCTGTGTTTGCGTCCCTATCATTCAAGGTTACTGTAAAACGTGTATAACCGAGTAGAAAATATACACAAATTACTGATAAGGAGAAAGCAGACTTTGGTAAGTGAATTTCAGGGCCGCCTTTTGCGACGTAACTTAAGAAAATAAGTGGGATTAGCGAGGCGCTTGAAACTACAGTAATAATGATTGACGGTTCGGTTCGCAGTCCGGTTTTCTTTCAATATAAGGATATTTTATCTTTCCTAAATATAACGTTATGTTTTGAACATTTGAACTGGTTATAAAAACAAAATCAAAAATTTATTTGAACTTTGTTTGTGCTAACATTTCCATAGCGTCATCTTCGTATACAAACAGATGGTGAATAAAAGTGACAGAGGTTTGAAAGCTGACAGTTTATCTAAGTTAATACCAAATTGAAACCACACGCCCAAAATGAGAATATATGTTTCTGCTTTATATGTATAGTTCAATGATACCAAACATAACCCCTATCCCCACCCCCTTCGGCGGTAGGGGGTAACTTTAAAATTTTAAAGTAGGACCCCCATTTCTTATTGCACATTTGGATTCTCCAGAAAAAAGTGACTGATTTCACCCAGAATTGAAAACAATTCCTTCACAGATGGCACTTTAATCGATACGATAAAAGGAGGGGTACCAAAACGTTATGAAAATGTGGTTTGTCAGACCCGTGCTCTGTGGTCATACGGTTAGCATACTGGACTGCGGAGTCAGAGATCCTGATTTCAATTCCTAGTAACCCTAGGGGAACACAAAATGAATACATAACAAGTAGTGACTATTTTCATGAATATATGCATCATATAAAAATCGCTTAAAGTCTGATACTATGATATTATTATTATTATTATTATTATTATTATCATTGTTGTTGTTATTATTATGTTACATATTACTTGAGATTACCATTAGGAAGACCTAGACGCAGATAGGAGGACAATATTAAGATGGATCTCGCAGAAATAGGAGTACAAAGTGGAAACTGGATCCAGTTAGCTAAGGATAGAAATCAGTGGAAAGCTTTTGTGAACCTAGCATTGAATCTCCGGGTTCCGTAGGCCATAGAGTTAGTTAGTTAGTTAGTGTTACTTGAGATGCAAACTATAGTTGCAATATTTTTAGAAGGAATGTTGCCTAACTGATAATCCCTATGAGAATTGTTAGGTTTCTAAAGTTGTGGAAACTACTCTTCCCACCGTGGGAAAGCAGTAATTACGTAAGTTCTTCTTACTTTCTACCAATAAAGCGCTGTACAGCATATACAGCACTGGAAAAATGTATTAAATTTTAAACTGGAAAGTAGAACTTTACATATTGCTTTGTCTGTGAAACATGTGCTTGTTTAGCTTTATAGTCCAGGAGTATATGTCAATATTTCCTACTCCGTGGGATTTTGAATGAAGGGATGTTGCGGGTAGGTGGAATATCTTCATTAGGCGGTACCTAATCATGTGGTACCAGGTGGCAAGCCGAAAACCGTGGCAGGAAACCGGGAGGTGGGGAAACAAAATGGCCGCCAGTGACAGTTGTCTCTCTGGCTTTAAAGTGCTATAACTTCTACAACTTTTATATTAAAACCTTGAGAGTTGTGCAAATATGTAAATAACACATCAAACACCCATTTTAGAACAATTTGGTGCAATAGCGACGCCATATTTTAAATATGGCGCCCTTAAATCCCAAAATTCGGTATTATTTATTTCTTTTCTTTATATTCAAACGGAAATAACTCGTAAACTACCACAGATAGGCGAAATCACCTTGAAACAAATGTTGTGGGTCCGTGTAAGGGCTTTCCAACGAGGTATATGCCATTTCTGCATCTTTAAAACTAACGGAGCTAGACTAGTTTATGTTACAGTATGTGTATACCTTATAGCTTTTAATATAGGGCTAGTAAAATTAGGCGAAACCTGCAATTGTAAGTTCGTGAGTTTTGTGTGAAAGATCTTTACGGGTTGAGGGAATGCCTTCACTAGAAGGTACCTAACCATGTAGTACTAGGTGGCAAGCCGAAAACCCTGGCAGGGGACCGGGATGGGGGGGAAACAATATGGTCGCCGGTGAAATTCGTCTCTCTGGTTTTAGAGTGCTATAACTTCTACAAATTATATATTAAAATTTTCGTGATTGTGCAAATATGTAAATAATACATTATAAATTTTGTTTTAGAACAATTTGGTGCCATAGCGACTCCATATTTTAAATATGGCGTGCTTCAGTATCAAAATTAGATTATTATCATTTATCCATTTCTTTATATTCAAACGTAAACAACTTGTAAACCGCCATAGGTACCCGGAATCGGCATGAAATAAACTTGTAGGCCAGATCGATGGCTTTAAAATGAGAGATTGATGTCGTATCTTTAAAACTAACACAACATGACTAGTTAATGTAATGGTAGGTGTCAGACTTTGTGGGTTGCAATAGCGAAAGCACAATACAAACAAACTGAAAAGAAATGCAACATAATTAACCTTGGCTTTTCGTACCTATATCTAATATCTCTAATATGATACTCTGTGATACAATTAGTTTAGAAATATATACTTGAACTACACAGTTTTGGATGTAAAAGAGTTACATCTACAGAAAATATATTTTCTTGTGAGAATTTTTATGCAACTAATAAGTATATACTATTGTTTATAATATAGATTGATTTACTTCATTTAAATCAACCTTGGGGTTTGATTTACTTCATTTATATATTACTGTATTTAAAGAACACACTTTCTATCTAACCCAGTCGGTCACTATAGAAAAACACAGTTCGTTAGTGGATTTTTACTACTTGGTTTCTCACCTTAGCGTTCCTTACACTGTATTTCTAAGGTTTCTCCCCTAAGATGATTTCTCACCTGAGCATTCCTTACACAATATATTAAAGATTTCTACCCTATGATGTAACACCGATAGTTTTTCCCCTGAGCATTCCTTATATTCTATTTCTAAGGATTCTCCCTTACGATGTAACACGTATAGTTTCTCACTAGTCATCGAGAGTCTCATCACTATCATCTTCTGAATCTTCCCATCGTAAGTCTGGTTTACACACTGATCTTCATCTCCTCCACAAAGACACGGTTCCGTACATCACATGGTTCGAGATCGACATTTGCATGCCCAAGAATATTTACTTATTGTGCAACCGCAGCGAATCACCTGCAATACAGTCTCTGGAGCGCAAGGTTGTGTGCACATCACAGGAACAATATTATTTTCGTCACTGGTTTCTTCTTCCCATCTACAATCTAGTGGGCTTGGCAGATTTTGATGTGATTTTCCGGCACTTTTCGACAATAGTACTTGGAAGTTCACCCTTTTAATGAAAGGTGTAACAGCCGCTCTGGTCGGAGGAAGAACTGAGCCTTGCATGTCCCTTTTCGTGAATAGCCACCATCGTAGTTTCCCAATATTTTGAATTTTAGTGTTCGGCACATAAACATTGCAAATGAACTTCTTAATTAGCCTTTCATCATCGTCATTGAACTTACTAGAACCGAGGTTTCCAAGAGATGCAAGCATGTCAACTCCAGCGTTGTAAAATGCTTTCCAAAACATCTTCTTTGACTTCCTTGAAAATGCCCCAGTAATATCACACCCTGACATAGCATGGAATCCAAGTAAGGCTTCTACTCTAGAAGATCCAAGAGAGGTACGGATAGTATGAATATCTATCATTCTCTTATTAACTCCAACTCCGGTGACAAACTTCGTATTGGCAGGTAAGTGTCTAGACCACCACACACAAAGAACAAGTATATCAGTATCTTGGGACATTATGTGGATGGTCTGTGCCCCTTGAGACGCTGCATAAAGACTGTGAAGTATTATTTTTGTATCTGCTCTTCAAGAGTACTTTTTAACTCATTGATGTCCTTCAATTCTGAAGATTTTGCTTCTGTCCTCCAGCTGGCAACTAAGCGTTTTCCCAACTTACTCGCATGAAGGAGAATTTTTTTCTGAAAGATAAGCAGTAAATGCATCTTTGGTTTTTGGATAAGATAAAAGATTTTTCATAGTGACATTTTTATATTGGCAGAGTCAGATATCTTATATTCGATTGTTGGGCTGTCTCTTGCTCTTTTCTTCCACATTGACATCTTTATTGACTTATTTCCATACGTATCAAAAACAAGGTGAGTTTCATCGTATTTCAACATTATTGACTCTATTCTTTTGCAGAATTCTGTAGACAAATCGAGACATGTGTTAACATGCGCTGGTTTTTTCAACCATTGGAGTTCCGCCATGCCATCAAGAACAGCAACAGAGTAAGAAGTACTTGATTTGTATCTGATTGAAGCTTCAGAGCAAGTAATTATGGGTGTTGTTGTATCTCTTTCTTCCAGTTCTACACTTTCGTCATCTTCCACTGCTGACTTTTTCTCTCTCCAACTTTCTGAACTGATATTCCCATCTTCCTGAAGCAGCAAATCTTCTACAGGTTTCCCATCCCCTTCTGTAACTTTGGCGACATTCTCTAGAATTTTCATAAGAACACTCTTATTTTGAGGCAGAATCATGGATCCATCCAGGTGAAATAGTGAAAGTGGGACTGGTGAAAATTCGTACGTACTAAGAACAGCCTCTAGATCTATGTCTGTCCGGGATCTTGAAGCAATAACCATTCTTGTAAACAAGGAACGATCAACTTTACGCTGTAAGATAATATCACACAACCTTGTCTTCACTGTTTTCCGTGCAGACTTACAAGCTTTAAATTCGCTTTTCTTACGCTTTCCCAAAGATTTGTTCGTTGATGCTCGATGCGATCCTCTTTGAAATTATTGAATAATTCAAGTCCTTTTTTCAGTCATTGCACAACAATCATTCCCAATATGTTCATTGAAAACTGCCTTTGTATGAACATTTATGTGCTCATTGCCATCGTACGTCACTGGATTAGTGGAATTACACACTGCTGTATAGATTTCTCTCAGATCATTCTGTTGTCTTTTCGATCTAAAAATTGAAAGCTGATGATGCTCTTTTTTATGGTCACTTTTCATCCCCAACATAGTTTTAGCTTCATCAGATACTCTAGCAAGTTCAGGGGCAATCAAGAAAAATCTTGTTAGTGCGTTTTTCTTCTGAGTTATATTTTTGATGCCTCCCAAAACTTTCATACTCCTGTTTCCCTGTTCAAGTGCTTCGTCGGATCACAAAGCACAAAATGGTATGGCTGATTTATTAACTACCCAATTTTCTTTTAGGAACTCAGCCCATGCATCTGGATGCATCAGTTTTACCTGCTTCATTTCAGCCAAGTACCAAGATATCATGCTTGAATAGTTGGTCAGGTCAAGAGCGAAGAAATACTTCACAAATTTTTCTAGTACCTTAAGATGAAGCAACCAATGACCAGTTCTTACAGATCGTATGAAGAGAATCATAAGATTCACCATTTCCATGTACTGCCACATAACCTTGAATGTCGGACTTTCATACGACTTAGCAACTGCAAACTCTATCATCTTGGAAAGAATGTGAAGACAAGCCAATGCTTGGGCTGTATTTTCGTGACTTTACTTCACTAATTCGTTATTCGAAAGCTGCAAACCTATTACGGTGTTATTAATTTCCTGTTTAATCTCTGCTTTACTTTCCACATGCATTTCGAAAAACATATCAGAAAAAAAATTGAAAAGAACCGTTCTCAATGTTATGTGAGCATCCACAGCCCTCCTCACATATTTGCCAGCAATAATTTTAGAAAGTCCGTTCTCATCGTAAAATTCATTCAAACATGTCTCAAGTCCAGTTCCATCCATAAAAGAACCGATATTTCGTAGCATAGCCATTAGTATATGAAGCTCGCTGGGTCGTAAGATCCATTTCTTCGATTCTTCTTTCTTCGCCATCGATAGTTTCAAAGTAGGTCTGTACAAACCAACATCAAGTGTAAAAATTGTCTTTGAATTTGGACCCATAAATGACGTTGAAACATCTTCAAGTCTTTTCATAAACGTAAGCTGAGTTGAAGCATTGGTCGGACTGCTATCAATCAAAGGTAGTCGACAAACTCTCGTTTTGGACATGGTCTTGTTAAGAATCGAATTGTAAGCCGACCATGTCGGCACCACAGGAGATTCAGAGTTTGTTGTAATTCTTCCAGAAAATTTCTTATACTGTTCTTCTGAATTTTCAAAATCATCATCAGCGTGCGATCGGAGAAATTGCAAATTTGCCATCATCCAGACTATGTCATCTCGTTTGTATCTTTGAATTAACTCAGAACTTTCTTCTGGAGACTGCTGAACTTACCAGAGAGGGATTTGACGGTCTTAATGATCCTGAGATGACGCAAGGCAGCATTTTAGACATTGATTCGGGTTTCTCGAGTGATCTAGTCGTAGGTTTTCCTAACAAACTGATTTGAGAAGATACATCTTCCTCCTGTTTCTCTTGATAAATAACCATAACAGTACCATGTAGAATCCCTTTACCATATGGCAAGTATTCTTGGAAGTCAATATTATCTGCCGCGCAATACACAAACCTTCCTGAAACAAGTTCTGATGGTATATAATGTCCACCTGAGGAATCCATACTCTTGATAATTTCGTTTGCTATTTGAGTCTCGATACGAAGAATTTTGTTATATTCGATAAACACACCTGCGTGATGTAAAAACTGTACAATAAATTTACTTCATGTTGCTGAGTGCATAGTAAGCCCAACTGCCACTTGTAATGGTAGATCATGAGTGTTGCGTACAGTGCCTTTAGAGCTTTCTTTTGTACAGTATATACTGCTTGACGAGGAGACAATATTTCGTACATGAACGTCTGTGATAGTCTTTGACTTCTTTCATTGATTGCAAAATCTGCGTTTTCACATCCGATTTTATTCTCTCTTTGCAACACCATTTGAAAAAATGAGAGATCTCCTCTGGAATAGATTTCTTTACATCACTTTCACCCACAGTCCCAGTAAACGACCACTTTTCACTTTGGAAAGCATATTTTCTCAAAACGTCAGCTGCTTTAAAAAGAATCTTCATATTTCTTCCAACATCATCAGAGTCCTGCTCTGCGTTAGCTAGAGCAATATCGTTTGTAATTTTTAAAGAAATTCTTTGAGGCTCGTTCTTCCTCTTCGGATGGGAAAACACAACACCAACATTTTCCAATTCTTGCTCTATCAAGGCTTTCTAGTCAGAAGTTTATCGTCACTCAAATTATTGCTTTTAGCAATGGAATTATGAAGTTTCTCTACCTCACCCATTGACGTAACACGACCTTCATGAAGGAATTTGCTTAGTGAATAAATAAATTCTGTTTTGGTAGCATCTTCACTCACAGAGCTAAGACCAGAATTCGTCTTGCCTTCGATTTTCCGCAACACGTTAACAACATGAGTATTCCAGCAAGACTTGTGATAGGATATGTTCTGTGCATGAGCATCTCTAGGATCAATGCAGTTACTTAATCGTATTTTGAACACTTCATTCTTTGACAAACTTACTGCTTCTTTCAAACGACTACCGGATCGATCGTAGGCGATGACATACAGCGGGTTTCTTCATTTTCCTTCTTCGTCACAAAAGAAACATTTTGTTTTCTCGTAAGTTGGTGTTTGTGATCTTGTAATATATGAGTTTGAAGCCTCCGAGTCTTCATAATGTGTAATGGAGATTTCCTGTTGCTCTTTTTCAAACGATCTTCTAGTTCTTTCCATCATCTTCTTGTGTATGCAGTTCTTATAGCAATCAGCTTGCCATGATGCATTTTCATTTCTTAGATCTTTATTTGTTACTTCACCCAAACGTCTATTCAGTTCAATGTATTCTTTGTCCATCCATTCTGTTCTCAATTTTATACATTGTAGCGCTTTTTCATAATTGGAGGGTTTCACAAGTGGTTTCTTTGTTTCCTCTTGACAAAAAGTTCACATGGAATAGTTTGTACTTCATTTATTTTTTTCACCGAAGGAGGTAGCTGCACTTGCAGATGACTTTTGATATTTTTCTCATGCTCTTCTATTTTCCCATTTCATTCTACTATACTGTTCATGCCTGCAACAAAGAAAAATCTTTCAATGCCAAAGACGTAATGAAAATAAAACTATTATAAAACTTCATAGAGAGAGAGAGAGTGGCGGCCATACTGTTTCCCTCCCCTCCCGGTCCCCTGCCAGGGTTTTCGGCTTGCCACCTGGTACCACATGATTAGGTACCTTCTAGTGAAGGCATTCCCTCAACCCGTAAAGATCTTTCACACAAAACTCACGAACTTACAATTGCAGGTTTCGCCTAATTTTACTAGCCCTATATTAAAAGCTATAAGGTATACGCATACTGTAACATAAACTAGTCTAGCTCCGTTAGTTTTAAAGATGCAGAAATGACATATGCCTCGTTGGAAAGCCCTTACACGGACCCACAACATTTGTTTCAAGGTAATTTCGCCTATCTGTGGTAGTTTACGAGTTATTTCCGTTTGAATATAAAGAAAAGAAATAAATAATACCGAATTTTGGGATTTAAGGGCGCCATATTTAAAATATGGCGTCGCTATTGCACCAAATCGTTCTAAAATGGGTGTTTGATGTGTTATTTACATATTTGCACATCTCTCAAGGTTTTAATATAAAAGTTGTAGAAGTTATAGCACTTTAAAGCCAGAGAGACAACTGTCACTGGCGGCCATTTTGTTTCCCCACCTCCCGGTTTCCTGCCACGGTTTTCGGCTTGCCACCTGGTACCACATGATTAGGTACCTCCTAATGAAGATATTCCACCTACCCGCAACATCCCTTCATTCAAAATCCCACGGACTTACAAATGCGCCTGGACTATTATTGGAAAGTGTTAATTTTACTAAAAATATTGAACGTTGAAAAAACAGCTATAGAATTTCCTTATACGGGCCAAAAAAGAGAGCTGATATTTTTAAAGGAGGCAGTCGAAACAAAAATGGATAGGAGATAAACATAAATCGAAAATGTTATGTTGAAAACGTTTTCATTGATTTTGTCTTCTGCCTCAGGCATTGACAAAGTCAGACAAATATTGTCTATTACGTTTAAAATTGCCTGAAGGAAAGTTGAACAGAATGTCACAGATCTTATCACTCAGTAAACAGTTGTGAAGTGTTCGCTTGAAGTCAAACAATATATATCGAAATCAGTCTTGGGAAGTAAAGTAACGCAAGTAACGCGTTACTTTTTAAGTAACGTTTCCTAGTAACGCGTTACATTTTTTTCCAAAGTAACTGTAACGGTAACGCGTTACAAATTTTTAAGTAACGTACCTAGTTTGCGTTACTCTTTTCGCGTTACATTTTCGGATGAGTAACTACAATATATGTATTTCTTTTTTTTTCGGAAACAAATGTTTCTTTCCTGTAAGTGAATTTCTCAGAATGAATCAATCGAGCATGAACTACGTATGTCAGTGACCGACAGTCACTGACACACAGAGAAACAGAAATGTTCATAGTGCCACTTGCTGTTTTAGGAAGATGAGGACAGCCTCAGGGAAATCACGTGTACTGATTGCAAGCACATGGAAGATTTTGTCGAAGATTTTGACAGCTCCAAATCAATACATTCAGTGAGTGAACTAGTAGTAGGTCTACAATGATACCGGTAGTCTATTTTACTTTGATTGGTGTTGCTTTTATAAAGATGGAGAACGAAAATATTTTACCGTTCGAACATTTGAAAGAATACTTTTTCTTAAGAGCTGAGGATGATCGTGGACAGAATTTAATAGTAAAGTGTCTGAAGTGGTCCGGCGGAAAATATCAACAACTAGGGTGCCATAATTAACGATATGCAGTAAGGGGTTAATATGAATAAACTGTTCTGATGAGCAGGCCTACTTTATTACTAGAAAACACCGTGCGTGTGGGTTTTCTCGGGGTTCTCCCGTTTCGTCCGTCTTTCTTCATTCCATCATTTCATTCATTTCTCATAATCACCGTCTCCTTTAGCCTAACTGGCATAATCGTGGGACATAAAACTAAAATATTTCATTTTTTATTATTTTTATTACTAGAAAATAGTTTGCTGATATGTAATATTAGAGTTCTTTCTGATCAGTTTGCTTATTCTAAAGTCCCGTTGATTATAGAGTTTCAAACTAGCTTTAAAAAGCATGTATCGATTTTAGAGTTACTGGCAAGTTTTGATTCACCCCCAGTTCATGTGTTCTCATTTTATTAGTTGTATTGTAATGTTTCTCTATATTCTGTATTTTTAATTTTACATAACAACATTGTTATTATTATATAATTAGTTTAGCAGAATAATAATAAGCAATCATTTTTTCTAACGCATAAAGATGAGCACGAGTCAAGATAAAACTCGACTCGACTCGAATTCAAGTCGAGTTTCGAGTCAAGTAAAAGATAATATTCTCGTTTCGAGTTCGGAGCCGATTCAGTTTTTCGCGTCGAGTTTCGGGTCCAGTCGAGTTTGATAAATGGCTCGTTCGTTTTAACTCGTCTTGAAATCATGGCCTGATTACACTGGAAAGCGAAAGCCCTAAGAAATGTAAGTTAAGCAGTAATATTGAATACTTTTAGTGTTGCTCACGAGAGGGGACACTGCTCGCATCTCGTCTCCTCTCGATAGCGAGGCCACAAGAGATTTTTTTTAAATAACAAGCTCTGACCCGCTCGGCCCAACTGAGAAGATGGCTCGAGCCGGCTCGCTTGGGGTGAACCATCGACTCGAGCTGGCTTGGTTGGGATGAGCCATCTGCTCGGTTCGGCTCAACCGAGCCGAGGGCTCTAGCCGAGTCGGTTGGGTGAGCTTTTGCCTTAGCTCACTTCTTGGTTCGGGTCGATAGTGAATGAGCTGTGAGCCGAGCTGCTCGAGTCGTTGACAATTCTAAACCCGGGCCGAGCAGTTTTGAAGATATTTGGCTAGTGCCCTATAGCTTTTAACAGTGTTTGGCTCGAGCTCGAATACTCAACCTAGACCTTCAACCCAAATTCAGAAGCTCGTAAACAATGTCCTTGACTCCTAGACTTCACGACTACCGAGGTTGGCAATGAACTAGTTTTTTAGTATTCAAATACAAACCATCTATCTTTCATGTTTATATATAGTGTTGTTATAATTAATAATAATAATAATAATAATAATAATAATAATAATAATAATAATAATAATAATAATAATAATAATGGTAGTAATAGTAGTACGGAAAATAGAAGTAATAATTTTTTCACATATTTTATGTTTCGGACCTAAAAGTAACGCGTTAGTAACGCGTTACTTTCGAAGTAAAGTAACAGTTACTTTTTGGGGGCAAGTAACGCGTTACTAACGCGTTACATTTTAAGAGAAAGTAAAGTAACTTGTAACGCGTTACATTTTTACAAGTAACTTACCCAACACTGATCGAAATATAAACTTCCAATTTTTACATATTGACCACCTTATTTGGAACTTGACCAATTTTTCCCTCAAAAGTGGATTTGTAAGGACAACGGAAGATGGGCTTACATATTTTAAAATAAGATGTTTATGTTCATCTGTTCCTCTTATGATATGTGTTAATGAATGCTAAAAATCCGACTGGACCAAATGCTAAATACCGTATATTAAAAAGATAATTTCAAGTGCTTCATCCGTTTTGCGGTGAAGACAAGACACAACCTCGATGTCATCATTCTTAAATATTGAGCAAAAATGATACAAATTGCCCCTCTTCTCCACTTAGTACCGAAATTTCTAAACACGGTCGGACAGGTCCCCACTCGTTTTAAATAAGGAATTTATGTGTCAAATTTCATCTAACAAACCTGAGAGATTCTATTTTTGGAGTTCATTTTTAGCCCCCCCTCCTCTTTTAGAAAGGCGTGACAACAATCTGGTCCGAGGTAGGTGTTAACTATGTTAATAAAATTCATTTCAAACAGTTCAGCCATTTTTCGTTATGATAAACAACGTGTTTTTCATTTATATACTATGCAGATATAGATTAATAGTATTGTTACTGTTTTGATATTTATTTATTTAAGTTATTTATTGATATAAAAAATGAGGTGTTATGTTTAATGTTTAACAATACCTAGCATTTTCCGTGTTATCAACAGTGAAGTAGCGAATTTTGTGTGTAATATTTAAATTACATTGAATTTAATATGTCACGCTACTAGCAAATTAAGCATGAATGCGAAAACATTGTTCAGTTTCAAGTTCTCAAGATATTTTCTTTCCTGTCTTTCTATTATTTTGTCAATAGCTAACAAAACACTGGCATCAGACTTTTGCATGTATATTCTTTAACATTTTCCCCATATACTTTCCTCAAAGTTTAACGGGAATCGACCACTAGACTACAAGAACCAAAAAGGCATGCGCTATCCACTAGACCAGCAGAAAGTACATAAGTTCTACTCATGAGCGGTGATTAGAGGGGGGCGAAGGGGCAGTTGTCCCCCACTTTTTTGAAGTAACCCATTAATGTATAAAATTTCATTTGGAAATGTAAAGCTTTTGTATGTATTACTGGTTCATAGAAAAATGGTGCCATATAATATTTGCCGTTGCGTGAGTACGCATTGGTTGTTTTTCTGTGGAGTTAAGAAAGCTACAGAAATTGCGTTTTAATTGCCACCGAAAATAACCCAAAAATTAAAATTTGGAGTACAACAATATTCCAGCATACTTTCACTTCTTCTTACAAGGGCTATATATGTTAGTCAGCCGCTTTGAAACTAATTGAGAGCACATTTCGCACAAGAAAAAACAAAAGTATTTCACATGTTATTCTTTAATTGCACAAAAATTGACAGTTCCTAAAATGTCTTCTCTTCTTTCTAATAGGAAGGAATATTGATTAAAAAAAGAGTAATAAGAACAACTACCTTTTCCATTGTTTTGCAGTGTAATGTACGAGTGAAGTGGTGTGTTTAGAGGTGTGCAAGTGTATATACAATCAAATTTAGTGAATTCAACATAATTCTAGGTTTTAGGATTATTTTGTATAAATGGAGTGTGAACCGCATCTAATGGCAATGAACATGTTTCAGGAAGCTGCAAAAATGAGTGTTTCTTTAAATGTCATAGCATATGCCTTTAGTATTTACTGTCTTTCATTTTCTAAGAGTAACATACATTAAATATCATGTGTGGAATTAAAAATTAAGTTGTTCGTTAATCCACAGTTCAATGTAACTTTTGTAAACAAGCCTCATTATTCATTACTATGATTAATATTATCCTTTCTATTTGTTTGTTTTGTATATTTGGTATTAAATAATCTGATCACACAATTTTTCAGACAGAATTTTAAGATATTCATAAGCAAAGAATCAAATCTGTTCTTACATCTTCATTGTTTAAGAGTACAAAAGTCTAGTACTTACTTCCTTTGGTTTGTCAGTTTTCTTAATAAAATAAAAATATGAAATACGATATACGGTATTTTTAACCGAAAAAGATAGTACCCTATTAGTTATACAACCTTTCGTCAAACAGTGTTAGAAACAACCAAGGAAACTAAGATTGATATACAAATATTCAGATCATGTCTTGCCCCCCCCCAACTTTTAACGTCCAATCGCTGCCACTGGTTCTACTAACAGTGTCATACAAATTTTCCGTGTTTATGACGACGTTTCTTTATATAACGAAATATAATGATATAGTGACATTTTGAACTATGATTTTTGTTTTGTTAAGAATTAAAGATGAGTATTTTATATCTAAACGAAAAAAACAGTTATATTCAATTCTAGAAATAAAGATGATGAAAACCATTGTGCTGACCATACACAAAACAACTGAAATCCATCTCTTTGACCATAGCTAATTATGAACTACAATTGAAGAGAATTCAATTTATTTTTGAGCTGTAAATTTATTCATAAGTTTTTATTAAGAGTAAAATATAGATCAGTTTTACACTTGTGAAATCTACTTCATTTTGTTTGCTTGACAATAAATATATAAATAATTACTTGCAGAATATCGAATTACACCTTAAACTGTAACCATATTTTTCTTTCTACTGGAGTCCTACCTGATCAGTGAAAAATGACAATGAAAAGAGAAGTAAGACTAACAAGGAGAAAGCAGACTTTGGTAAATGAACTTCGCTGCCATTTTTTGCAAGGTGATAGGGAAAATTTGCAGTGTACATATTACAAACTGGGAGAGTGCAATGGCCTAATATAGCAGAGGAAATGCGTCTTAAAGTTTTCGACTCGCCACATATGTCATACGTTGCGCTAATTTATGGAGTGACGGCGTGACAAAATCAGTAGCATTTGTGACTCACGTATGAAGGGTCATGGGTTCGATTCCCGCTTGAGTGAACTTTTTTTTTTTTTTTTTTTTTTTTTTTTTTTTTTTTTTTTTTTTTTAAGAGGCTAGCCTGACGGGCTAGCTGCCTTTCAGAGGGTTACGCCCTCTTTTAGGAACGAGACATGATAGTTAACTACGGAAAGAATATGTTAGATGGGCTAAGTGATTTTATACTTTATTAGCAACAACATTAACATAAATAAGTAATTTTGGAGGTGGAGACTTAAGGAACATTAATCCTTAACATTAGGTGCAGGTATATACACAAGGAAAATAAACATACAGTATATTTTAAGCAAACAATCGATAACAAAATGGGAATGATGATTAGGCATAGAATTCATGATATGTACAAGTATAGTAATGGGAGTGAAAGATGTGGTGAGGTGCGTACACAGGACAACACGGGGCTACTCTAGGCAATGATGAAGACGAATGAGGTCCTTGTTAGTAAATAATGGTAATCACTGTGCTGGAAATGATGGGTGGATGAGAGGTAGATGTTCATGAATGACGTAATCTGTGATTATAAGTAAAGCAGGGTCTAACGGTGGTAGGGTATAATGATATAATGTGAAGAGGAGCGAAAGTGGAGGATGATAATAACGGTGAGGTGTTGGATGAAGTGCTAAATAACGCTGAGTGAACTTTTTTTTTTTTTTTTTTTTTTTTGCTAGTCGCGGTCGACTAGCTCCCGCCCAAAGGGTACCGCCCTTTATATCGGGAAGTGGAGTAATGGGATCGTGAGGATTTGGAGAGTGTGGATGGGTATTATTATTTTATTAAACTTTATTCAACATCAGTTTATACACGATCATAAATACAGTGGGGATACATTAATTCATTTGATTAAATAAGCATATATTGTGGAAAAGGGTGGACATTATGGCCTTTAACCATAATCATAAATTAAGGTGAATGGGATGAATGGAAATGAGGTGCACCAAACGTCACAACATCGGGTATAGTTAGCTAAACAGATGCGTGTTATCTTCTGATCCGGGGGCGACTCCGGATCTGATGGAGACAGGGGAAGCCCAGTTAGACAATAGGACTACTGTGCATAAGATGGAATGATGCAAGGTGATGCCGTGGCGGTGATGTAGTCTGTGATGAATAGATGGTCTGGACTGTCGGGGGGTAGGGAGAAGTGGTAGAGGGTAAAGAGGAGGGAAAGCGGTGTATGGCGTAGAAGGATATTGGAAGGATGTAAAGCGAAATGATGCATTGTGGCTAGAAGCATGGGGTGATGAGTTTGAAACCGAGAAGAAATGTAGCGGTGTCGCAATGTTTCGAGATGGTAAAGAATGTGGGGAAATGGAGTGCGGTCATAGAGTTCGTTGGTAGGGCTGGGAAGGCGGATTCGGAAAGCTAGTCGGAGGGCATGCCGTTCAAGAATTTGTAGTCGAGTATAAAACGAGGGAGCAGCGGCAATCCAGGCAGTAAAACCGAAGGTAAGAACGGGACGAAGAAAAACTTTGTAAGTGGTTAAAAGTGTTCGGGTGTTTAGGCCCCAAGTTGTACCAGTGATGCGGCGTAAAAGATTGAGACGATTGTAGGCTTTGGCACATATGGATTTCAGATGGGCTGTCCATTTAAGATGTCTGTCGAAGACTATGCCTAAATATGTAACAGTGTTTTGTGGCTGGAGAGGAACGTGGTCGACATGGACAGAGAAGTTAGCCGGATTGCGATAGACGCGTGAGCGCTTGTTCGGAGGAAGAAATATGATTGTTTGTGTTTTGCCAGCGTTTAATTTCAATCTCCAGCGTCTGCACCAAGCGAGAAAGGTGTCAATTGCAATCTGCAGTGTTCGATTGATCTCTTGGACAGTGTTTGCGGTTGCGAGGAAGGCTGTGTCATCGGCAAACTGATATAAACTGATATTGCCAGGTAATGGAGGAAAATCGGCTACATATAAGAGATATAATAACGGAGATAATGATGAACCTTGAGGAACTCCAGAATGCAGGAAAATGGGGTGGGAGAGGTGGTTGTTGATAGATATATAACTAAGGCGGCAAGAGAGAAAGTGGAAGATGAAACGGATGTAACACAGAGGAAGACGGAAAGAGAGGAGTTTATATATAAGACCAAGATGCCATACCTTATCAAAAGCTTTTTCCAGATCGAATAAGACCAGACAGGAAGGTTTGGATGTATTGAACTGCAGTGTAATATGGGTTGTAAGACGCATAAGCTGATCATTAATACTATAGGAAGGGCGAAAGCCTGCTTGCGAAAGAGGAAGTAAATTATGAGCGGATAGATGACGGTGCAGACGCGTAACAAGGATACGTTCTAGAATTTTGCTGAACACTAGCGTGAGCTGAATGGGCCGATACGAAGAGACAGCATGTGTAGGCTTGTTTGGTTTGGGAAACATGAGAGTGATCGAGGATTTCCAAGAAGTCGGAATGAAGCCTGTGCGTAAAATAAATGTATAGATAGCAGCCAGTAAATGGAGAAGAATATATGGAGCCTCTTTCACATGTCGGTAAGAAATACGATCAGCGCCTGGAGCCGACTGACGTTTTCTGGCGACTGTGATGTGTATATCTTCAACCGTAATAGGAGCAGTAAGATCACTATTTGCAGGGAGATGGTGGCTGGAATTGGGTTGAAGATCTGGTGTTGAAAGATTGAGATTATCGGCTGGATGGCGGCGTATAGACGGATCAGGTGAAAGAGGAGTGAAAATTCCTTGAAGGTAATCGGCAAAGGCGTTTGCTTTCGCAGTATCGTCAGCAAGGGGTTGGTCTCCGTCTAAGAGTGGGTAAGGTGTGCGAGATGAGCGGCCAGTGAGTTGGTGAAAACGCTTCCAATATTTTGTGGGATGAGTGGTGGTGGAAAGTTCATTACAGGTAGTGATCCAGCGACGGCGTTTATAAGCAACTATGTAGTTATGGACAGTCCGTTGATACTGACGGTGGAGACGGAGAGACTCAAGATTGCCTGTGTGAGTGTAGTCTCTATAATGTGCCCGGGAACGTTTGATAAGCGTTAGATAATGAGGGGGAAGAGCTGGTTTGTAAGTATGAACGGTGCGAACCGGAATGTTTTGGACAGAGGCAGTGTTGATGGCAGCAGTAATGGTATCGAGCGCAACATAAAGATCGTCTTCTGTAGTGGGTTCCTGGACAGTTTCTAGCTGATGTTCGAGTGTGGTGCGGTAACCATTCCAGTTGGCTTTATCAAACATTGGATAAGAGCGAGGAGGTTCAGAAGTAGTACTAGAAGCAGGACGTGGTGTTGTGATGGTAAGAAGTATCGGTACATGATCACTGCCAAGAGGATCTAGTACATCAAGTCTACAACGAGTTTGGAGGTTAATAGAAGTAATAACAACATCCGGCGTCGTGTTACTACTAGGTCGAGTGGGTTTAGGTAACGGATGAAAGTGGCCTGAAGTACGAGTTAGAAGGTAGTGGTGAAAATCTTGCTGTTGACGGGGGGTGCGACTGTGAAAATTGAGGTCAGCTAGAATGATGTAAGTGCGATAATTGTCTGAGATATATTGAATAAACTGATATGGAAGAGGATGTCCAGGACGAATATAGATTGTCGCAACCGTGATGTTAAGCTGTCTAAAATACAAGGTAGTAACTAGATGTTCAGGTAATGGCTGAAGGGGAAGAGTAGCACGGCGGAAAGGAAGAGATGGCGAAAAACCGATAGCTACTCCACCACTAGCCCTTCTTGCTGGAGTCGTGTTATCGTGTCGCAGCATGGTATAATTTGAAAGGTGTACGTGCTTGCGGGCCGTAAGATGAGTCTCGTTTAGGAGAAAACATGAAATATGTTTTTCAAAGAGGAGTTGTTCAAATAAGATCTTATGTTGCGGTAACGATCTAATGTTCATAAAAAGAAATTTAAGATCCATATTAATTAAAAGCAGTATGATGTGTGAGAGAGGTTTAAACATCAGTTTGCAATGGATCAGAATGGAAGTAAACAGTTTGGCCAGAATAAGTAGCTGTGAAATTGATGTTGAGGATGGTTTTGGCAGCTTGTTGAACTTGACACAGAATATGGTTGCGCAATAAAGGATGAATATTTTGAAGGGTAACAGTTATAAACGATAAGAACTGTGTAATTGTGATTGGTTGACAGACATCGTGGGGAGCAGAAGCTGTTTGAGTGACATGTGGTTTCAGTGGTACGGTTAATTCAGGCTTGAATGGATCCGCAGTAGGTTTAGCCTTGCATTTGTAGCTGTAAGTGGCATGTCCAGTTTCGTTACAGGTGGAACATTTAGGAGTGTCTTTAAGATTAGTACAATTGCGGGTGCTATGAGGGCCAGTGCAGAAACCACATTTAAGTTGATTAGGACAGGAAGCAGTCGGATGGTCATTATATACCTGGCACTTTTCACAGCGCACAGGAAGAGGTGCAGGAGACCGAGATGGCTCGACACGATGACGTTTGCGATAGATGAAGGCCCCGTTTGAAAGAAGAGAATCAATGGTGTCGTGTGAGTTGGTTAGTACACGAACCATGTATGTGTTTCCTTGAGCGTTTTTAATACGAAGACATTTGATGATAGAATGACCATCAAGTTGGAGTTCCTGTGTGATTTCTTCGTCTGTGAAGGAGGGGTCAACACCTCGGATGACGACAGACAGAGCAGGTTGTTTGCGTGGTGGCGGCGGTTGTTTGGCTGATGGAGTGTTGAGCTTAGAAACAGATGCATTCTTCCCAAAGATTTCATATGAATAAGTATTACGAAGTGTTGAAGCGAATTTATCGTCTGGAGTTTTAATGATGATGCCTTTCTGTGTATAGATGATTTGAGCGATGCTTGTCCGTGGGATGTATTTGGTGATACGATGATACAGTTTCTTCAGATCGAGGTATTGAGGATCGTAATTGGTGAGCAGAAATGAATGAACAGTAGGTTTGACAGATGTAATAGCAGAAGTTTCAGCGTCCATGCGATGAGATGAGTTTGAGTCGGTGGATGATTCACTGAGGGTGTGATGGCGCTTTGCTTGAGGTGACTGAGGCTGACTATGATGAACTTCGCTACGTGAGGTGCGTTTAGAGCTCTCCCTTCGCTTGTCGGCAGATGCTGACGGAGCGGAGGGGCCCAAAGAAAGATTTGTAGAAGCTTGAGGTCCAGTAGCCATGATATGATATATGATATGATGATTAGCACAAAAAACACAAAACAGCTAACAAGGTATGGTAAGCAGGTAGAAGCCACCCATTCGGATAGTGGCTTAGGTGAGGAAATGCCCCAGTCTAAACGTGTCGCAACGAGCTACCCTTGGCTGAGATAAGTCTGATAGCTGTTGCTCAGCGAATATCTGACGAGCAAGTCCCAGGATCGTGGACAGGTTTACAAAAAGCAGCTGTTATAGTCGATATTGATATTGCTATCGCTATCGACCTGAAAGATGTGCTGAGTGAACTTTTTTTTTTTTGTAAGTGACTAGCCGTTCCGGCTAGAACCCTGTTAGAGGGTTATGCCCTCTCTGAGGGAACTGAAGTATGGGTAACAGTAGATGTGCCTGATTTTGAGATGGTCTCAGAGTTCTTTATTAAAGCTTGTTATAGCGATCAAGACTTAAGGACCTGTGCGGGCCTTAACATCAGGCAGGGAAAGGGTGGCAGAGCAATTACATGATGTATAAGATGCAACGTAGTTGTCATTATATAGGTTATATGCTGTGGAGATGAAGATGGTAGATGAGGCGAGGTGCATGGTCACATCACAATACGGGGAAAAGTTAGTTGACGGATGAAGTTATCTTCTCGCCTAGGGGCTACTCTAGGCATTGAAGAAAACAGAGAGAGCCCATGTTAGTTGTGGATGGATTTATTGTGCAGCATAGGATGGAAAGATGAGCGGCAGATGGTCATGAATTTGATATTCAGCAAGTAACTCTAGGTCTAGTGCATCAGGAGGTAGTGTGTAGCAGTACAGAGTATACAGGAGTGAGAGCGGTGGATGGAAATATCGAAATGCTGTTGGGTGGAGTGCCATATGATGCATAGTAGTCAGAAGTAGAGGATGGTGTGCTTCATAACGATTGTGTATGTAGGTGAGACGTAACTTTTCAAGATGAAACTGTAGAGATGGAAACTCAATGCGGTTGTATAATTCTGCTGTTGGGCTAGGTAACTTAATACGAAATGCAATACGTAGTGCATGTCTTTCTAAGATTAAGAGCTTTTCGTAGAAAGAGCGTGCAGCAGCTATCCAAGCAGTGTGACCGTATGTTAGAGTCGGTCGTAGGAAAGCTTTGTACGTATTTAATACTGTAGTAGGTTTCAAGCCCCATGTTGTTCCGGTTAACCTCTTTAGAAGATTTAGTCTATTGTAAGCCTTGGCGGTGACTGTTTGAAGATGTGGTTTCCATGTTAGATGTCTATCGAATGTAATGCCCAGATAGGTCACTGTTGAGCGTGCCTGTATAGGTGTATGGTTGACATGAAGTGTGAGGCGGTTGGGATTTCGACGGACTCGTGAGGTTTTCTTAGAGGGAATGAATACAATCGCCTGAGTTTTCGTGGCATTAATTGTAAGTTGCCATCTATCACACCAGCGGAGGAAATCGTTAATAGCTGTTTGCAAAGATTTGTTTATTGATTGGATAGTCGATCCCAAAGCAAGGAATGCAGTGTCATCGGCGTACTGAAAAAGATGGACTTTATCTGGTAGTGGAGGCATATCAGCAACGTAGAGAATGTACAGAAGTGGCGATAAAGCCGATCCTTGAGGAACTCCGGATAGCAGAAAAATAGGGTGTGATAGGCAGTTGTTAATAGAAACATAGGAAAGGCGACCCACTAAAAAGTTGTAAATCAGACGAATATATGTGAGTGGAAAACGGTGCCGTATTAATTTATAGATAAGTGCTAAGTGCCAAACTTTGTCGAACGCTTTCTCTAGATCAAACAGTACAAGACATGATGGCTTGACGGAATTATAATGATGTGTGACCATAGTGGATAAGCGAAGCAGTTGGTCGTTGATAGAATAGCCTGGTCTAAATCCTGCTTGATGGATGGGAAGAAGGTGACGTCTGTCTATGTATGCGTGTAGACGTCGGACAAGAATGCGTTCTAAGATTTTACTGAAGGTAGACGTTAATTGTATTGGGCGATACGATGATACGCTTTCAGGTGGTTTGTGAGGTTTTGGAAACATTAACGTCTTTGAAGTCTTCCACTGGATAGGAAAATAGCCTGTTCGGAGAATGAAGGTAAAGATGCTGGCAAGCAGAGTAAGCAATGGGAGCGGACTTTCTTTGATATGTCGATAAGTTATATTATCGAATCCTGGTGCACTATTACGTTTATTTCGAACAACAGTGATTATGTCCTGAACTGTAATTGGTTCTGTCAAAGGTTGATTAAGTGGAAGAGTATGGTGTGGATGAGGTTGTAAAGAAGGAGATGAAGTATTGACTGTGTCTGCTGGATGGTGATAAGTAGGAGGAGATCCGTTAGGTGTGAATATTGTTTGAAGAAAATCAGCGAAAGCGTTGGCTTTGTCTGTATCTGTTTGAATGCGAGATTCTTCTTGTAATAGTGGGTAAGGTGTTTTGGTGTACTTTCCACAAAGAGCGTTAAAACGTTTCCAATACTTCGTCGGATGATTGACATCAGAGAGAGAATTACATGTTTTAACCCAACAGCGTAGTTTGTAAGCAGATATGTAGTTTTTGACCATCCGCTGAAGTTGCTGATAATGCCGAAGTGATTCAGGATTGCCAGTCCTTTGAAAATCTCTATAAAATTGTCGAGAGCGAGTAACGAATGTGAGATATTGCGGAGGTAATGTAGGCCGATATGGTGTGGAGGTAGAAACTGGAATGAATAGAGAACTTGCCTCCTGAATTGTGGTGGTGAGATTGTCTATGTGAGCATATAGTTCGTCTTCTGTAGTGGGTGGTTGTAATGGCTCTATAGCTGTCATGAGATGAGCTCGATACTGATCCCAGTTTGCTTTGTCAAAGCGGAGACTAGTGCGCTGGAAATGATTAGAGGATTTCATACAAGTTGTACGGAGCTGAAGTTTAATTGGAACATGGTCACTGCCGACTGGATCAAGAACATCGATATGTACTTGGGAGACCAGATTAGCTGAAGTAATGACGATGTCCGGAGTAGTTTGTGAGATGGGTCTTGTATGTTTAGGCAAATTATGAATGATGCCAAGTGTATGAGTTGTAATGAAGTTTCGGAATGCGGTTCTGTCGTGTTCTGATCTACTATGCATGTTAAAATCGGCCATGATTATAAATCGTTTATAATTATCTGAAATATACTGAACAAATGAGGTAGGTAGTGGATGACCGGGTCGGATATAAATGGTGGCAACAGTGATAGCTATGTTACGGAAGTATAATGTGAGTAGTAGGTACTCAGGAAGACCAGGTAAATTGCAATGATGTCTGCGAGATGGAACACGATGTGGAAAACCCACAGCTGTTCCTCCATTGGCTCGTTTGAGCGGAAGGGAGCTATCCTGCCTAACCAGTGTGTAGCCAGGAAACTGGCAAGAGATGGATGGAGTAAGGAAGGTTTCATTAAGAATAAAGACTGTGGCTCTTTCCTCTAGTAGTAACGCTTCGAATAAAGGTTTGTTTGTGTGAAGTGAACGAATGTTAAGGAATATAAACGTTAAAGCCATGATGAAACAGACAAAGCTAAACAGTGGTTTCCAAGCGAGAGGTATGAAAGTATACATTTTGTCCTGAATAAGTTGCATAGAAGTTAACATGAAAAATCTCTCTTGCTGCGTGAGTAATTTGCTGTAAGACGTGAGAGCGATGAAATGGTTGGATATTTTGTAAGGTAAGCGTGAGGAAAGAAAGAAGATTTCGCACTGTTATAGGTGAGTCCATAGTAGGAGGAACATCCTCGGAATAATTATGTGTGCGCAATGGTACTACATATTCTGGATGATTTACTTCAGGAGCAGGTTTTCCTTTGCATTTATAGCTATATGTTGGATGTGCTTCGTGACAAGTAGAACAAGTAGGTGGCCGTTCTAGATTTGGACAGGCACGTGTTAAATGCTCGCCAGTGCAGTAACCACAGACGTTGGTGTTAGTACAGTTGGCGGTAGTGTGCTGATTGTAAGCCTGACATTTTTCACAACGAACAGGCATTGGTGCAGAGGAGCGAGAGGGTTCGACACGATGCTTCCTGTTATATATATATGCGCCATTTGTCAGCAGACTATCTATGGTGCTTTGCGATGATGTTAAAACTCGAACCATGAATGTAGGGCCTGTAGCATTACGGATTCTCAGAACTTTCTGGAGAGTGTGTCCTTCGTAGGTTAGTTCTTCTTGAATCTCCTCATCGGTGTAGGAAGGATCGACACCCCGAATAACCACAGATAGCAGTGGTGTACGTCTTGGAGGAGGCATTTGTTTTTGTTTAGATGCATTAAGGCTACTAAGTTGAGCATCTTTGCCAAACGTATCAATAGGCACTTTGTTCTTAATAGTGCTGAGTAAATTAGGATCCTCTGTTTTAAAGATGTATCCATTTCTAGTCTTGACAATTTCTTTTAGCGAAGCTCTAGGGAGATATTTGCGAAGTTGTATGGCGATATGTTTTTCGTTCGCAAATTTAGTGTCGAATTTCGTCAAAAGAAATGAATAAGTTGTTGCAGATGGTGGACTGGAATAATCAGAAGTTGCAGATGGTTCGGTTTCCATGTTGTTGGTACCTATCTCAATATCCAAAGTCTTATGTGGTTTTTTACTAGGTGGTGAAAGCTGCAAACGAGTAGCATAGCTACCTTGGATTCTTGAAGACAGTGATGCAACAGAGTTAATGGAACTTTGAGATGCACTCCTGGTACGAGCAGTTAGGTCTTTTGAACGCTCTTTTCGTTTTTCCACCTTAGTCGAACATCCGGAAGGTCCTGAAATGAGGCCAGGTAACTTGTGTCGACCGGTTATGGATTTGCCAGTGTCTACGCCAGAGTCCGCCATCGTGAAAGCCGTCTAGTGGGCGAAGCCCGAGTATGAGATACCAAATAAACCGTAAAACCAAGAACAATAGCAGCGTCGTCAATAGATAAGAGCAGTTAGGTGTGCTAGCCTCCGTGGAGGCTTAAATCAACTCGACGGTTGTTTCCTTTAACCTCAAGAGGTAAGTAATCCAACCGTATTTAGAAGTTCGCGATTCAACCAATGGGATGGAAATATTAGGGACTTGCTTATTTTTCTCCGCCAGCTACGGATACCCTATTTTTTTACCTGGTTAGAGATTCCAGGTGGCCAGTTCCTGAGTGAACTTTTTTGTTTTTTGCTTCAATCAATAAAGTAGCCATTTGTAGCTACAAGTAAAATGTTAATTCACCATATGTTTATAATGAATTAAAACAATAGAACAATCTAAATCAGTTTAACTAGCAACGAAATGTAATCTATTTCGTAAATATATTGATATAATGAGTTATATTATGGGTACCACAGTCGTTGTGCAAAAATGATCTTGACGCTACGTGTCTACATCTGTTGACAGTGTTAGAATTACAAGAGGGATGAGAAGGAAATCCCCTGTGGTAATACTGAATGTTACTATAACCAAAGGAGATTTCCTCCTTATTCCCCTTGCAATATGCGGCGAAAATCTGTCTCCAGCATTGGAGGAAGGACGGGTTAAGATCATTCCCATATTTTTTTAAAGCGATGTTCAAAATATTTATGAAGTTGAAAAACAATACTGTGGATGATCAGGGGAGCAGAATTGTCTTCAAAATTGGGAGGCGGGAAAATTTGAGGCTTATTCTGGGGGGATATCAATTTCATCTCATTTTCCTTTGTGGCAATCGGACACAAGTCATTACATTTCTCTCCCCCCAAAGAAACACATTTCAAATCGGATTATCGGGGGAACAGTCCGTCAGTTCCAAAATTGGAGGGGATATGTCCCCCTCATCCTTCCATGCCATTTGCGCTAGTGCTTGTAATACACACATTGTCAACAGATGTAGACAGAAGCGTTAAGAACATTTTTTACACAACGACTGTGGTCACCATAATATAACTCGTGATATCAATATATCGTCTCTCTCGAGACAAAAGGGCGTATCTCGTTTTCTTAATTTTTCCTGGAGACAAGTTTAAACTTTAATTATTATTTATTCTTTCGTCTTCTTTTAAAATTTAGTTTGATATCCTTCGTGTCAGGTATGTAACTTGCGAGATCAAATTAAATTTTGAGAGAACATGATAAAATAAACTTATGATAACATCTTTAAACTTGTCTTCTGGAAAAGTTGTAAAAATGAGATACGCCGCTTTGTCTCGAGAGGGACGATATTTACGAAATAGAAACATTGAAATATTTTACAACTGATTTGAATATTTTTATTGTTTTGATTCATTATAAACATATGGTGAATTAACATTTTACTTTTAGCTACAAATGGCTATTTTATTGGTTGAAGCAAAAAACAAAAAGAAAGTGGAGTTTAATGGGAATCGAACCCGGAACCCTTCGCGCGTGAGTCAAAGATGCTACTGATTCTACCATGCCGTCACTTTGTTAATTTGACCAACGTACGACATATGTGGCCAGTCGAAAACTTTAAGATGCTTTTTCTCTTGTATATTAGGCCATTGCTCTCTCAGTTTGTAATATGAACACTTTAAATGTGCACTGTCACCTTGCAAAAAATGGCCAAGAAGTTCATTTACCAAAGTCTGCTTTCTCCTTGTAAGATACGAACGCTAGTCTTGGGAATGGGAATTCTCCACGCAGGCACATAGCCAGGATTGCGTGAGGGGGGTTCCGTGACATGAAATACTGTGGTCATCACACCAGGGGCTCGATCATTCTAAACAATTTTACTGGAACATATATTGGTTCATTTAGCCAGGATTTCATAATGGGGGGGGGGGGCGTGACATGAAATTCTGAAGGCCCAGGCGCTCGATCAATCTAAGCTACTTTACTATCAACATATATTGGTTTGTGAGGATATGTTGGTAAGTATTTTAAATAAACTATGAAGAAATCTCGAGTAAAATAAAAAAACGTATTGAAAAAGATTATACAATATTTACATCCTTCCACTGTTTATTCAAATATAACAATTTTCCTTTCATTATGACTTCAACTATTATAAAAAGTACATATCCAGTATTATAAAAAGTACATACTCAATAATGTCTTGTAAAATATTTTGTAATATCTGCGTTCCTTTTTCTGTTGAATCACATTTTAACAGAACTTTCTTTCCACATATATTTTTGTTTTTATTATTCCGTCAACTACTGTCTGTTTCAAATGGCAGGTTAAAGGAGCAGTAGAAAATTGTTTTTGAAATAACATGGTTGATATTGCAAGGATACGATGACGAAAAATTATGATAAAAATGTCCATGCTGTTACACAACGGCACTATGCTTTCGGAAGCTTGAAATCTCCCTGACTAGTAGCAGAAATTCTGAGAATTCTGCAACTTTTCCTAAAATTTTAAATTCCCTGACTCTTCCAGGATATATCGCTCACCTCGCAACCATGTATTGCAAGTAATACAAATTTCCTCATAAGAAAGAGTAACCAAAAGCTTCCTGTAGTTTATTTTTAACGCTGATCCTTCTTTTTCTCATTTCATTTTGTTTCATCCTTCCTTAATATTTTTCATTTCTGGTCTCGAGGGGGGAGTCCGGACCCCCGTACCCACCTTGGCTACGTGCCTGCTCCACGGATTCAATGAACTACGGAATAAGATACACAAGTCATCTATTGTATTATATGGCAATAACCGTAAGGTTTATGCTGTGAAAGGATGTTGTTTTTTCTTCTTTTTCTTTTTATTAAGTTTTGCGATATTTTTATAGTGTCTTGTGTGAACTACAAAGAGAGAGATCATGCATTTACCCATTTAGTTAGGGATTGGGCCTTTAAAATCTTTACATTTAATTAAATCGCGAGGTGGTAGAAATGATCGTGTATCGATTTCATTTTCATAGTAAGGGGCAAAATATACTATCTGGTGGAAAAACATGGATTTTTTTATGTGACAGGTAATACATGGCCTTTGGCGTGGGACACCCGGGGTCATTTCCCGATTTGAGCTTATGTGGTTCGGATTCCACGTTAATTTGTAGGCCCACGTCTCATATAGCCTCGCTGTTGAAAGGGACGTTCAACTCAAAATCAACTCAACACTATTTTTATACCACCAATAGCAGCAAGGGGCAGACGATACTATGCCGAAAAACATACATTTATTTCTTTGATACACATTACAAAGCATCGGACGATTTGCAACATTAATTACAAAAGCTTGAAAAGAAAGAATCTTTATGGACAAGAAGTTTCTTACATACAATGTTCAATTATATAGAGCCTACTACTTATCTTTCTTATTTAATTTATGGAGCGCGATGGTTCACTGGTAGAGCGCTTACCTTTGGCGCGTGTGGTCTCTGGTTTTATTCCGTCCAAGCAAGCTTGAGGTGAACAATATCATGTCCGTGAGTTTTCTCAAAGCATTTCCGTATCTTCCTACTTTCTCATTCCACCAATTCTTATATCTTTTTTAAACTTTAATCATCATCTCCTTTAGCCTAAAATGGCAGGGTTCTAGAACACTGGTCCATATACCAATTCAGTCGTGATAAAGAAAGCAATCAACCTAGTTACTAACCTGCCTTCCCTCGCTATAGCTCGCTCGGCATTACTATATAAACTGTGTATTGAGATTTGATAAAGAAAAGAACCAAACTGGTTATTAACCCAAATTCACCTCTGCGTACGGACCAGCATTCTAGAACCTTCCCGCGTAATGGGCGTAATAGTGGGATGTTAAACTTAAATATATCATTTCATTTTCTTATTTAATTTAGCTCTTTCACATAATATATTATCTAATATAATAATAAAATATTATCAAGTGCTCGCAAAGCTGGGAGCGAGCTTGGAATCTACCGTAATGTGCAGTAAACATATTAAATATGTTTCACTACCAGATCAGTTGTTGAATGTTTCATAACGCAATACTAAATTTCATGAACATTGAAGCGAAATAAGTAAAATGATAAGATTGACAATTTCAACTGCACAGTATTGCAAAGCTGGTGGTGTAAATATTTACTCCATTACGCAAACTCTGTTTCAAATACAACCATTATTAAACACTACATTTTTATAAACTTGTTCTTATAGCAACTATATCAATTTCCTAATTTAATTCAAATTGTAGATAATTTTGTCTTACATATCAGCTGATATTCATGCTATAAACTAAACTATAAGTTAGCATTTGCTGTAAATAAATAAGAAATGTAAGATGTTACAGATTCTGGAATTGCAATTATTTTTAGTTTTTAGCAGTATACATTTTCTATATGATTGTTCAAATTGTTTTATAAAAAAATCCAGATTATGATTTACACTGACTATTTTAATTAAAAATACAAGCATATATACAGTATGATGTCACGTCAGAAGGGCCCGGACAAAAGGGCTCGAGTCAAAACGGCCACGAGTCAAAAGGACCCCGCGTCAAAAGGGCCCGGGTCAAAAGGGCATCGCGACAAAAAGGCCCGAGTCCAAAGTGCCCGGGTCAAAATGGCACCGGTTAAAAGGGCCCGAGTCAAAAAAGGCCCTGCGCCAAAATGGCCCGGGTCAAAAGGACAACACGACAAAAGGGCACGAGTCAAAAGGACCCCGCGACCAAAGGGCCGCATGTCAAAAAAGCCTGAAATATAGCCTGAAAAGTATGAGAAATATAAAAATGCTTATTAGATTATAAGTAATCTGTGTGCAACACCTGATTTGTATTGCAAGAACGTACAAGTTGATCTGTATACAGTGTTAGTCAAAGTTATTTCGATAGCCCAGTTACAACGATTCATGTGAGCAGAGAAAAGTGTTGCAAGTAGGTATTGATCAGTGCCGTGTCGTGGGCGGGTGAGCGGGGCAACGGCCCTGGGTGCCGAAGTAAGGTGGGGCAAAATTCGGGAGAAAGAAATAAAAGAAGAGAAGGAAAGAAAAAGAAAGAGAAAAATTACCTGGAATATTTTAGACCAACAGCAGATAATGTTACTCATGTTAGGAAAATCCATGTACACCCAACCACAAAAGTATCTCCCTCCTAAGTGCTCTAATTCCGTAACTTGGGGTCCAGGTAATTTGTAGTTGTTAGAACGCCTAAACAGATGCAACCCAACTTACACGTAACTTTTCTCGGCACTGACAACAGTTGGTAGCCCTGATCCAGGTGTTTATCCAGGTAGAATTGTAAAGTAGGTGACTAACCAAACAGTTCACCATTCTAAGATGAATATCTATGGTTCTAATCGTGTTTTCCAAAGAACACCATATATTTATCTTAATATTCCTGTGTATGTAATGTACTATTTCTTTATATACTGTATGTTTATAGAAATAAAAATACTGACCACGCACGAATCACAAAATGCTTGAAAGTAGCTGAGAATATCAAATCTAGAACAACTGATGGAAATAAGTTAGTACATGATTGCCTTCGTTGAGAGACCTCCGATTCTCCTCATTCCAACATCTTTTTTCTTTCCGGTGGATAGAAGAACTTGCTTATCACATTGAATATGTATTGATATTGAAATCGAAACATTTGAAAAAGTTATAACCTGACCGGGATTTGAAGCCGGGTCCGCCGAATAGAAGTTCAATGCGCTAACCACTTACCTACCACGTCACTTCGTCTTCCATCTAAACTATTAGCTAGTTAAAAGCATCAAAGTAAGACTATACAAAAATACTCGTACTAATACTCGTATAAGGAAACGTTCCTTATGAGTGTCACAATGACTTACTCGAGGTTTCCTTCCTTAACTCAAAAACAAGTTATATATACCTTCGTCAATGAGGAAAATATCACGGAACGTTCTTCAAGATGATGCTATCTCATCGTTTTTAACTGGTCCCGATTTACATTACTGCAATTCTTCGTCACCGTAACTTCTAATTTTTAAAGAAGCCAGCAGACATAATTTTCGCATTCTTTGAATTGCATTAACACGTGTAAAAATAGTGTGTGCTATGTTTATGTAACATAACAAGTAGTTTATTTTCTTATCTTTGTGTGAGGAATTCATGGCAAAGTGTGAAAGCAGAGAACTGCCATTTCAGTGACCCTGGTTTGAATCCCGGTGTGACATTTATTTTTTCTTTATTGGAAGGTATTGTTTACGTAATTGATATTGTAATTTTATTATTATTATTATTATTATTATTATTATTATTATTATTATTATTATTATTATTATTACTATTATTATTATTATTATTATTATTATTATTATTATTATTATTATTATTATTATTATGCGTATAATTATATGAATTTCGATGGCGACTGTCGCCGAATATTAGAAAGTGAATATGCGAGAACTATGAAGTAAAGTAAATAGATGCGCGTAATTTTATTATAAAATTATACGGCGAACGCATTTTATTTTATCCCAAACGGTTATCGTCGAATATACAGGGTTAAAGGAACACTCTGTTGGTCAAATTAAAAGGACTCAACGATTTATCCCTCTATAAGGAGACGTTGCTTATGTGAGTGTCACAATAACTTACTCGAGATTTCTTTCTTTAAACCAAAAAATATATATATAGACGTTCCTCAATGAGGAACATATCACGAAACGTTCTTCAAGTTGTGGCTACGTCATAGTTTTCAGCGATGGTAACGATTTACAATACAATTCTTGAGGTATGAGCACGAGTAGAGCTACAACTCGACTCGAGTCGAAACTCGAAACGAATTCAAGTCGAGTCAAAGGCAATTTTCTCAGTCGAGTTCCAAGTCGAGTCGCTGTTCTGAGGTCGAGTTTCAGTCAAGTCGAGTTTGATAAATGGCTCGCTCATTTAGCTCGTTTTAACTCGTTTTGAAATCATTACCTGATTAGACTGGAAAACGAAAGCTATGAAAAATGTAAGCAGTAATGTGGAATATTTTTAGTGTTGCTCATGTGACGAGACTGCTCGCATCTCGTCTCGTCACGATTAACAAGACGACAATGGATTTTTATAACGAGACAGCCTCATATGTCGACAGTAACTGATTTACTTGTGTTGTGAGGGACACGATGACTCAATTTTAGAGTGCTTATCTCTCCTGCGTGAGGTCTCTGGTTCGATCCCCGACTAAGTATGCTTGTGGTGGACAACATCGGTCCGTAAGTTTTCTAGGGATACTCGTATTTCCTCTCAGATTTCACCAATTCTTCCATCATGATTCACTTGCTTTATCATTCGTCTTCCTCACCCTAAAGGATATAATCTTGAAACGTTAAACTGAAAGATTTCATTTCGTTTCAATTGTGCCGAAACAAGATACATGGAATTTCCCCTCCAAAGTATTAACTTCTTATTTCGAACAGGTTAGAACTCGCCCTTTTTTGTTCAGACATAATTCAGTCTATAGATTTGAAACGATTATTCTATGAGAAAAAGTGTAAAGTTTTCTCCATAGAACTTTATAAACTACCGAGAGTCTCGGTACCTTGAAACTGCTGTCAAACAAAGTGAAAAATTCACCAATCAGCTTCCAGTTTCCACAGTGATTGTTGTTTAAGCGGTCTGTTATTAACAAAGAGAGAAAAATATTTGTTCAAAGAAAGAAAGAAATTTGCTCAGTTGTGTGTTACATTTCTAATCGTGCAGTTACCAAAGAGTGCTAGAGCGGTTGAAGTTCCATAAACAGAACTTCAATCCAACTATTGTTATAATTGATTTTGAAGTTGCAGTTGCAAACGCATTTCTTGAAGTGTTACCTGCCGTGAATGTTCGTGGCTGTTTTTTCCACTACGCAGTGCATATGTCAGAAAATACAACAGAATGAAGAGCATCTTAGGAGATATTTAGAGAATCCAGATTTTGCCCTCCATATTAGACAGCTCACAAGTCTTGCCTTCGTTCCGGAAAATGATGTTCAATAAGCATTTCACACTTTGACACACAAATTTCTTCATTGAAAATGCGCAAATTCTGCAACCGTTAATTGACTATTTCGAAAATACATGGATAGGGCGTCCACAGCTTGGAGGTGTTAGACGTCCTCCAATTATCTCCATAAAATGGAATCAATACGAAGATACTCTCGGAGACCTGCCGAAAGCAAACAACAGCATCGAGGGATCCACCGTAAGTTTAGCTCTTTCATTGGTGCTCATCACGCTAACATCTTTAAATTTATTGAAGCACTGAAGAAGGAGCAACAAATGAATGAAGTGCAAATTGACCAAGAAGTTGTTGGACAAGTACTGGCCACCGGCAGAAAATAACTGCAAGTCGAGTAGGTACTATTGTACAGGAGTATGCTCAAAGACCTTTAGAGAACTATCTTCGTGGCTTGGCTCACAATTTTGATTTCCAATCCACGTAAGCACTTTGAGACAAATATCAATCGTATTTGGCATTTGGAAAGTTAAACTAAAACAATGATAATCTTGTGTCCAATATAAGTTGGAAGAATTTCAAAACAGATGAAAGTAGCCAGAATTTGACAATGTAAGTTGACATACTTTATATATATATATATATATATATATATATATATATATATATATATATATGCGACTTGGGACTAAAAGGGCCAATGTCAACACGAAATAGTTTGGAATATATACTATTCATTTTAACATTTGCTTTTCTTGCAAAAGAAAATATTCATTTATAGCAGTTAAAATTTGACGAACATTTCTTTTTTTTGCCAAAAAGTGACATTGGCCCTTTTAGACCAAAATAACATATTATATATATATATATATATATATATATATATATATATATATATATATATATATATATATATATTATATATAATTTAATCGACAACATATTAAGATTTTCTTTGTTTGTAAGGATTCGTGTTAAGTAAGTACCTTTCAAATATAATAAATGTAATATAATGTTTATCTCAGAAATACTTTTTGTTAGGAATATTTGCCTTTGTTTTTCACTCTTTTCATCTTATTGTAAGGCTTTATGCAACACTGGTACTTCTAAATTTTAATGATCATAATGTAATGTTAATCAAAGTCAAGTTGTTCAAAAAATATACTCAAATGTAAAATAATTATTTATGTATAAAATCTGATCAGATGTAACAGAAAATATAAACAAATGCCATTTGTTTGTAAGGTTTGCCGTTTGTTTTTCAGTCGTTTTTAAAACCTTATTTTAAGGCTTCATGTTAGGTTAGCACCGTTAATGTATAATAAGAAAAATGCAATGTTCACCGAAGTCAAGTTGTTAATATATATATATATATATATAATTTGACAAGATTTAATGGAGGAAATATATATAACAGTTTTTAGGAAGGATTTTTTGTTTATAATATACTTCTTGTTTCATTATTTTTTATTTGATTCCATGTCAGAAAGGCCCAGACAAGGGTTGACGTGTACAGAAGGGGTCGTCCTCAATGCAATAGCGTATACCAGTAGCTCCCAATCATGTTTACCTGGCACCCTCTTCGCAAGCCCTTAATACTTCACACATTTTTTGCCGCTTGTTTGCTAAAAGTATTTTTTCTGATCTTTTACTTGATTTCAGATGCACCATTGAATTTTCAATTCGATAATAATAATAATAATAATAATAATAAATATATTTATATTTTCTTCAGAAAGACTTCTAAATACATTTGTAGTCCAATATTAAAACCACAGTTCGTATTCAAAAAATATTTTGTATTTGTACTTTATTTAACATCTCTTTGTTGTATCATTCGCAATATTTCTAATTAAGAATGTAATTTATTTCTGTCAGTAGCTTCTGCATTTCTGTTCTTGGGAATAACATCCCATCAATGCGTATTTTCATCGCTCCAATGTTGATGATTTTTATTGGTTCACCAGACCATATAAGGTAAATATAACTTCATCAAAAAATACCAGAGGGAGGGGCACGGTGGTTCAGTGGTAGAGCGCTTAGCTCTGGTGTTTACGACTACTGATTCGATTCCCGGCCAAGTAAGACAATATCGTATCCGTGAGTTTTCCCGAGGTATTCCCGTTTTCTTTTGATTTCACCGGTTCTTTCATCATCATTTACTTGCTTTAATCATCGTTATCCTAAAGGGCATAATGTGGGACGTTAAACTGAAAGTCTGAAAGTCACCAGAGAATACACGTCATTTACGACAATATTGCTGTCATCGATATTTCATATCATTACTTCGCAAACTTCAACGCGGTGTGATCAAAGTCGTCTTCCGTTACTTCATGCACTCAACGTATTCTCCTAGGATTTAAACTTATACCGCCTTATGCAGAGTCATCTTGACGTATGATTAGCGTCATACTAAAGATCTGACTACTGCAGGAAACATGTTAGTCGAACTCTTTAGTATGGCACTAATCATACTTCAGAATGACTTTACATAAGGCCCATAGCGTAGAAGAATTCGTTGCGCTAAACACTGGGAAGCACCTAGCTTGGTAGCAGCTCTGGTTGCCAATGAATGCAGAATTTCCACAAAAGATTGTAAATTCAAAGAAACTGCCAAATTGCTACATTATTTCGGCCTTCCTGATCGCATACGGTCTCTTTCTGCAAAGCATCGAATGGTCTCTTAGGCAGTTGACTTCGAAATTTGGTTATGTTCGGAAGATGTAGCATTAAATAACTGTTATACCTCTGTATACGATCTCTTCCTACCCTATAACCGGTGTCATGTCAGGAGGGCTCCGGTCAAAAGGGCACCGCGACAAAAAGGCCCCATGTCAAGAAACCTGAGATATAGCCTGCAAAACCTCAGAAGTATAAAAATACTTATTAGATGAAAAATATTCTGTGGACATACCTGATTTATTTGTGTTGAAAGAACATACATGTGGAAAAAATATATGGTTATTAAAATACTACGACATACCAGCAATAACGATACGCGTGGACGGAGGAAAAGTAGATATTGTAAATGGGTATTGATGCGGAAACTACATTTAATGGGGTATGGACGTCATGGCAAATACTTTGAATTCCGCGATATTTGATATCACACAATATCTTTTGAATGGAAAGAGGTGGGTTTGACACATCAATTTAGGTTAGAATGTTCCAACATATGAGAAAAAGAACTAATTTTTTATTTAAAAAATCTATCTTCATTCGTTTGTGAGATAGGGTGCTACGTTTGACATTTGTACCTAGTAAACCAAAGTATATGGACAGGCAAAGAGACATGTAGACGTAAAAATCTAAAAGGTTGCAGGTGTGTTGATGCGAAAACTGCACTGGGTGACGGCGTGGACATTATGGCAGCCATCTTGGATTCCTCCTTATTGGATATCACATATTTTTAAATGGAAAATAGTATGTTTCGCACATCAATTTAGGCTTGAATTTTCCCATAAACGAGAATATGATTCATACCAATCCTCATTCTTTTACGAGGAAGGTGTGCTATGTTTGACATTAGTGTGTAGTAGACAAAAGTATCAGGACAATCCAATAAAATGTGGCGGAGGAAAAGCAAATGTTGCAAGTGTGTGTTGTTGCAAAAACTGCATTGAATGGGGATGTGGACATTGTTGATCACATAAATATTCAGATATTATTAAACAAACTACTATAAAATGTCCTCTAAAATTATTTTATTCCTCCTAGTTAATACAGTTAGTATTTAATAGCAAACACACAACGATTTATAACTTTCTTTAAGCCTTTCGGCATCGTTGTTACAATTTTCCTGGTATAGTGTGGGGATAGATTGTTTCACGCTGTACGTAATGCTTTTCTCAAAACTTCTTTCACCGTAACTCGTAAATATTGACCTTACGTTGCATTTCGTTCCAAAGATTCTCAATGGGATTAAAGCCGGTACTGTGGGGTGGGGTTTCGCACACTTTGGGCAGTTTTTAAGCAATCACTTCTTTACAACACATACTTTGTTTGGGATCAATATCTTGATGAAATTAGAAGTCCTAAGAACGTTAAGATATATTTCTTTTAGCAGAATCCCATCAATACACACTAACTCCCCAACTTCTGGTGAACATATATAACTTCCTCTTCTGTATTTTACAGTAGGCTGGAAGTTCTTGCATTTTTTGTTTCTAGCTAAGCCATTCCACGCGAAAGTGAGTCTGAACGCAAATTTTCGAAAACTGTCAAGACCAATGCATTTTTACGTATATATGAAGTAAATAGAACGAAATTTACTTTTTCACAAAGAAAACTTATTTATACTTAGAATTCACGTAAAATTTTATGTCTGAGTTGTGAATTTGTAACATGTCAGCTGCGAGGATTTTTTTATTCTTGTTATCGGCAACATTTTACGGTATATTGTGCATGTTTGGCTGAAGTAACTTCGAGCTATTCAAGATGCTTCTTTTTGCTACAAGCTGCAGTTGAAATAGTGTTTACAATATAAAAATTGTTTATAATATCATTAAACATATAAACGTCAACTTGAGTGTCCTGCCCGTGACAGAAAACTACCAAAAGTTATTGTACTGAATTACTAAATTTGTGAATGTGGTTCGTACTTAGTAGAAGTAACAATTTTCACGTGTACTTTACATTTACCAAATTTTGGACTAATGCTAACAATATATTTCGATTTATTTCAATTTGAAAACTTGTCCTGCCCGTGACAGTGGGCATGCCACTGGTGGGATAGTTTGTGTACATTGGTTATTCATGATAGAAAATTATTCAATGTGTACTAAAATAAAGTTTTCTAAGCATGAACATTATTTACTTAAATAGAGGATTATCACTTACTGTCAGTATGATGTTTTAACTTAAAATAGGTGTCATATAAATATTATCATTAGAGTCACCTTTCTGCTCGTTTCAAGGGAACAGAAGATGGGATTGGAGTCCGTACAAAACGGCCAGTATGGAACTTTGTGAAACAAAAGAAAGTAATTGTAGAATGTGCTGCTGATTTCGTAGCAGCTTTAAACTCTTCGTTTCAAAATATATCTGCTTTACTACTATCATCAGCAGAAATTGAAAACAAAGACGTTTTGAATAAAAGACGGGAAAATGCTCTTGTCAATTGAATGTCCCCAATCAAAACAGTTTTTCCTGCAATTTGACAGCGAAAATTTGGTAGTTCGTCGAACGTTTAAATTAGAGCTTCATCCGTATAAAATCTTTAAATTTCTAACAGACTTTTATTCAGATTCTGAAAATGACGATTCCGAAAGCCATGAAGCTATCCTGAGCGACGACTTAGGTTTGCATGTTAACAAGGCTTGTGTTAGACCAGCTGTTGAAAATATAACACAAGAAACATTTTTGTTGATGGACTTTTTCTCTAGTGAGACAGAAAAAGAAAACATAGACATGCTACTATCGCACAAAGCCCAATGGAAGAGGACGAAGAAGTCAAGGAAATTCGTATGAAGACCGTAAGCGATTGCGGTAAAATTTTCAAGACTGTTGAAGACGTGTCTTACGTGCATTTCGATCAAGTAATACCTTTGATACCAGCAGTGCTGTGGTGCTGTGCCCCGGGGGGAAAGAGGGGCGAGCGTGGTTACGGCCCCGGGCGTCAAAGGAAGGGGGCGCAAAATTCAGGAGGAAAAATTATATATATGTAAAATGGAAGCAAAACAATATTAAAGAGTGCTCAAAATCAATGAAAAGCAGGGTTTATTTTTGAAGATTTTCTTACGCGTCGCGCCAACCATGGTGACGCTTTGCGGCTGGTCTGTCGACCTCACTCATATTTACGGGGGCGCCGTCGCGACGCGTCGTATACTCTCGCCCCGGGCGCTGATTTTCCACGGCACGGGCACTGGATACCAGCACCTATTTTATATACTGTTAGACAGTGTTTTGTATGAATTTCCCTACATGGTGGGTGTAAATGGGCAAATAAAACCATTTCCTCAAGTGTAGGAGGTGAGAAATAAGTGTACGACATATTATTATTTTTATGTGATAAAAGCGAGCCTCAAGTAAAGTAAATATAATTATTTGTGTAAAATGCTATAACAGAACAGCAGAAATTAACTTATTTTCGATTTTATTTCATTTTTGAAATCATTCTTATTGAGATGTTTTGTGTTGATTCACACGGTGTCCTGCCCGTGACAACCATGTGTCCTGCCCGTGACACAGTAAAGTTTAGTTTATTCATTAAATAAATATTTGGCAAATTTCTATTATGTGAAGTTTGTTAAAAAAATTTCATCATTTATACATTTTCGTTTAATTAAAAACATTTTGAGCTAAGAATTCACAGGGTTTTGTAACATTCACTTGGTGTGTCAAAAGTCACTTCTCTTTTTTGTCCCCGCCCGTGACAGACGATTAGGAATTAATATTTTCTACTCTAAACAGAAAAAAATACTGAAAACATCAGCTACATATACTCCTAAGTCTGTACTGCTCATATATCATACAATTAGCAGAATTTATGTTGTACTTTTAGAAATATACGACTTTAAAGCATCAAAAATGTAGTGTAAATGCCCTGCCCGTGACGATGGAATGGCCCAGCTGTCAAAAAGCTATTGTTCTACCATCATATTGAAGCAGGTTTAACTTACATTCGTCGATAAAAAGAACATTCCCGTTAGTTTTTGGGTTTATTTTCAAAAGCTCTAGAAAATTTAAATATCTCATATTTCTTAATTTGGTTAATACATGGTTCCTTTCTAGCAATTCTACCATTATATCCTCCCCGTATTAACTCTACATGGTACAATACATTGACCAGAAAAACATCGTTACCACCCACTACTATTTGAACGAAGTTTTTGAGCTCTACCAAATATTCGAAACTGCACATTAAAAGCATTCTATAGCTTTATAGTCGTAAAGTAGCAATTAATCACATATATACTTACTATTAAAATATGTTATACTTACTATTAACGTATGTGGTAACTTCACAATATTTTACAAACGTAATCAAACGAACAGAAACGTTAAGAATAGAATGAAGTACTACTTATTAGTTGCCTGTCTAAATACTTTCTTCTACTAGAAACAAATGTCAAACGTAGCACACACTATCTCGTAAATGAATAGCGGTCGGTCAAAAGTCGATTCAGATTATCGTTTGTAGCAAGATTCTATCCTAAATTTATGTGACACAAATACCCCTTTCTATTTGAAAATATTGTACGGTATATAATATGCGGAATTCAAGTTGGGTGCCATGATCATTTAACACCAATACCAACCTGTAACATTTCCTTTTCCTTTTTCCATTTGTCTCTTTGTTACTGCCCTGTCATGATACTATTTTCTATTAGATACATATGTCAAACACCCTGTCTCATGAACAAATGGCTATGTCAAAAATGAGTTCACATTCTCATTTCTCATTTGTCATGGAAGCCTAAATTGAAGTGTAAAATCATAGACTTTTCCATTAAAAAATGTGCAACCTGCAATATAGTGGAATTCAAAATGGCTTCCATGGTGACCACACTCCAAATCAATGCAGCTTTTGCCATAATACCAATTGCAACATGAGATTTTCCACCGTCCACGCGTGTCGTTATTATTGTTCTGTCCCAATACTTTTGACTAACCCTGTATGGAGATCCACCTGTATGTTCTTTCAGCAAAATTAAAGAAATGTTTTCAAGATAATATTATACATATAATACGTGTTTTTATACTTTGATTCAGGAGCAGAAATGGAATTTTAGAACTAAGGTAACAGTCATTAATATATAAAGTCTGATTGGAATATGTCTCGAGAATACAAACTCAGAGATATGATATGATTTTCATTTTAGCGTCTCTTTCAGCATCGAGGCTCTATGAGATGTGGACCTACTGATTAACGTGGAATCCGAACCACATGAGCTCCCTTCGGGAATTGAACCCGGGTCTTCCACATCTACAAACTCAGAGAGACGCGGTTGAAAGCAAACTTTCATCGAGAACCGACTTTAGCGATAGGGTTTGTTACAGAACAAACAGCAACCAAACATAATTAGGATCACCATTCAAGTTTCCTTTTTGCCTTTGATAACCACGGATATTCTTTCTTCTGTTGGACAATCAGTTCTACTTACTAAGGGGGCACTATCCCCTCGTGAATCTTTGATTTCCACTCCTGGTTTGATTCCAGGTTTTCTGGCCGTGGGACCATTTCTACTCGGGCCCTTTCCACTTAAGCCCTTTTGTCGCGGGGCCCTTTCGACCCAGGCCCCTTTGACGTGAGGCCCTTTTTACTCGGGCCCTTTTTTCGCGGAGCCGTTTTAACTCGGTGCCCTTTTGACTCGGGACTTTTTATCACCGGGCCCTTTTGACGCTGGGCCCTTTTGACTCGGACCCTTTTGTCGCGGGGCTCTTTTGACTCGGGCCGTTTTAACCGGGGCCCTTTTGACGCGGGGCCGTTTTGACTCGGGTCTTTCTGTCCTCGCCCTTTTTTCCGGGCCCTTCTGACATGGAATCATACAGTATTTTATCTCTCTCGCACCCTCACTCTCTCTCTAGATATACACCTGTATGTTGGAATAGATACCAAGAACATGAATAATTTTCATTTTAGACGTATGGTTTAAGATTCGTATTCAGATCACAAATCTGTTCTCATTATAACGGATGTGGTATTAACGTTAATAAGGATTGTTAACGTTCCTCATTTTAGTGTCTTCGTATATAGCCTAAATGATGAACATAGTGAATAAGTGTGACTGAGCTTTGAAAAGTGATTGTTCATCTGGTCTTGTGTTCTCAAGCACTTCAAAGTAGACATTTATATTTTTAAAAAAAATCTATATTGAAGAAAAAAAGAGCTTTCTGCACTCAGGCTCGAACTGCCCCCCTTCGATTCTAGAATTTCAACAGCATTGCTAAACCCGCTTGAACACGGAGGCATGTTATGCAAGAACGCGTTGTGATATTAGAAATAGAATCACTCCAAGCGCAGGTTTACACTTGGAGTTTTAAATAGCCATTAATCTGTCTTTTTAATAATTTCAACTGAAGATATTGATTGATTTCCCATATTGGAACTTCGCATGAAGTTTGAATTGAATGTTCATCTTAAAAATATATTATTTTCTGTTCCGTCAATTTTACGTATTTGTGAGTGCTCCTAATACCTGTGCACTGTGTGGAGTCAATTTCCCCGTAATTTCCCGCGGGATATTCTTCGCGTAATTATCTGACAGACTAAAGTTTCATAACAATCAAAATTTTTTGCTTATAATTTTCTTGTTTTGCTTTATTTTTCTCCAAAATAATAAATAATTATTCATTATTACACTCCTTTGTTGGGGAAAGCAGAAAGAAGCGATAATATATTAAGGAAACTGAGTTCTTAATGAAAATGTGGAAGTTACAGTATATGCGAACTTTCTTTGCGGGTGACGATACATCTGAACAAATAATATTACCGTATTACGTGGTATAGAACTCGTCAGTATATAAAATAGATACAACATTTGTAACAATTACAGTGCTCTTCTTTAACAACTTCTGATAATATATATAGGGTACACCAATTCCACAATCTATATAACAATAATATATATGGACTTACTTACTGTTTTATTTACTAGTGACTTTATATACATATTTCTATTTACCATCTGATATATATATATATATATATATATATATATATATATATATATATATATATATATATATATATATATATACAATAGGGATTTAATCATTTTTCGAGTTATTTAATATAAATTGTATTATTTAATGTAAGTTTGCGCACTGATGTGAGAAAGAAGCTCTTTCAATGAGTATTTTTATGTACCATAGGTTGATGGGCAACATGGAAATTTTAGAATTTTTTTCTCTCTCTTGGGAGAGCTGTTTTATACTTTGATAAGGTCTCTTCTTCGTAACTGCATCTAGATATTCTATCCTTAGTCTTTCTCTTCCTGGTTTTCTTCTGCCTTTCCCTCTATCAGCACAGTGATCCAATCGGAGTGCCGAATAAGATGGTCAAGCATGCTGTTTCTTCTTTTTCCTATTATCTTCATGATCTGTCGTCCTTCATTAGGTTAGTGCGTCTTTGTTCCTTTTCCTTTTGGTCCATGATATGCGCAGCATTCTGCGCCAACACCACATTTCAAATTTTTCCAGCTTGGATATTTCAGCTTTTTTCAATGTCCACGTCTCTGATCCGTAAAGTGCCACGCTCCATACCAGAGTCTTAATGAATCGTTTTCGAATGTCCAACGACACATTTCTTGATGTTAGCAGCCCTCTTTTCCTATTGCATGCTTGTTTGGCCTGCGCTATTCTTTAACTTACGTCTTTTTCAATTCTTCCGTCCGAGGATATTAGAGTTCCTAAATAGAGAAATGTCTTAACGTCTTCGGTTTTCTCTCCCTCTAGCCATACGTTTGCCCTTTCCTGTCCTGATCTTGTGCATTTTGTCACTTTAGTTTCTTCTTATTCATCTTCATTTTGCATGTTTTCTCCAGTTGGTCGTTTAAGTTTGAAAGTTCTTCCTGCAAGTCCTTTTCGATCTCCGCTATCAGTACTATGTCATCACCGAACCTTATTGTACTGAAAACCTGGCCATTTACTTTTGCGCCCTTCTCCTTTTTATCAAAGAATTCTTTCATAACCTCTTCTATATGGACGCTGAACAGGAGAAGTGAAAGTCCACATCCTTGCCTTACTCCTTTGCTTATTTTTGCTTTCTTCTGATCTCCTTCTATAATAGTTGTCTGGTTCCTGTAAAGTGGTAAATTATTCTTCTGTCTCTGTAATCCACCTTCAGATTCTTCAGCACTCTGAACATGATATTCCAATCTACGTTGTCGAAAGCTTTTTCTATATCTACAAATGCATATGGCATTGTATAGAATCAGAATTCATTGTAGATTTAGTATTGGGACTACAGATCGTATTATGTGCATAGTCTGAGCTAATTTCTTGCTTAGTTTGTCTACGGTTCTTGCCATGAAAATTTATGATCTAGATACATACCTAAAAATTTTACGGTATTAGTAAATGAACATATTTCATGATTCATGGATATCTGCGGTAGTTGGTGTGATGTTGTATGAGATAAATGGTAGTAGACACATTTTGTTTTATCTGCTTATAGTTTTAATTTATTTGCTGAAAACCAATGCATAAGTTGGGATGTTGTAAGATCAATAGCTTCTTGCAAGTCATTTTTGTATTTGCAGCTACAATTACTGTTGTATCATCAGCAAAACGGAGCAGATTTCCCTTTTCTATATTTAAGGATAAATCATTAATCAGAAGGAACAGTATAGGTCCTAGAACTGACCCTTGTGGAACACTCTTCCTATTTATTAGTTCATTTGAATTTATTTTGCTCAGAGTTTTAGTTATTTCGTCTATCTGATGAATTTGTACGATTTATTTACGATTGTATAAATATGATTTGAACCACTGCAAAGCAGTACCCCTAACACCATATCTTTTTCTAATTTACCAAAAAGTATATCATGGTCTACAGACAAGAGCTATTGAAACATCACAATATATGCATACAGGGTTGACTCTTTGATCGACAGATGTTATAGCTATCTCGAAATGTTCATATATGTCAGTAATTGTGGATTTGCCTTTTATAAAGCCATGTTGCTTTTTCGAGGTGAATTCTTGTTCACTAATGACACTTAGCAGTCGCTTACACACTAGTTTTTCAAGTTTTGAAAAAAATAGAAGAACATGAAATGGAATGGTAATTTTCTATTTCTTTTCTACATCCTTTTTAGAAAAAGGGTTTGACGACCGAGTGTTTTAATGCATCAGGGAAGATTCCTTAAGAAAATGACTCATTACTGATGTCCGATAATGCAGGCGCTATAATGGATACATTTCTTCAAAAGAAACTGTAGAATATCATCAATTCTTGCAGAAATTTTATTATCAAATTTACGTACTACTACCACGATCTCTTGTGGGGAAGTTGGGGTAACAGAAATAATTTACTAATATACTTAAGAGGCTGTAGTCTACTTGTGTCACTTGGGGTAGGTATATCACGAATAGCTTTCTCTGCACGTACAAAAGTAATTATTTAAGTACTCAGAAACCAATTTTGGGTCATTTACAGTTAAGTTACTGTCTTTTAAACGTAACTCTATATTTTTGTGTTTTTCTTTTATTTTTCCCAATTCACACTTTATTATATTCCATGATTCTTTGCTTTTATTGTGTGCATTATTTATTTTGTTACTGTAATAGTTCTTTCTGGCTTTATTAATGAGCTTTTTGTACAGGGATTTATACCTTTTATAGTAATCAAGAATTGCTGTATTATTTGCTCCTCTGCTAAGACTGAACAGCTGTTTTACTTTCATACTAGGAATTCTAATGCTATTTGTAATCGACGGTTTATATGTATTATTTACTTTTCCATTAGACAAAGAAAGGGCGCTTTCAATAGTTTAAAATTATTAATAAAATATCTGTACATGTGATTTACGTTAGGTTTCAAAGTTTAGTCACTTATGAAACTTTCGTTTCCGAGCAAAGAGAGACATTTCGCTATTTTATATTCATTGTAGTGTCTTTTCCCTAACTTCCTGATAGTTTTTGGCTATCTTTGGAGAAACTTGTCAAATACAACGCTTGTCCTACGTGATTATTCAACGCCATGATAAGAATCTGGGATCTGTAACAATTCGGATGAAGATTTGTAAATATATTGTCAATTGAACTGCAGGAAGATCTACTGAAATGAGTTAGTTTAAATATTGTCATATGCAAATTGAAACTTGATAAAATATTGAGGAATATATATATCGCGCATTGTGGTTGATTCTTTCGTATCTATATAAAAATCACTGCATAGTACAACTGTATCACATTTATTAATAACTCTAGTCAAAAGTTCTTGTAGTTTCTTGAAGAATAGAAACACTTTAGAATCTGGGGTGCGATATACTACAATAATAATTTGGTTAATTGTTTCGCTTGGTAATTCTATTGCGGTATATTCAAAGTCATGTCAATGCTTCCTATTTTGTCAATTATTTTGGGGTGTGAACTGTTAGCGTGTTTTTGATTAATGTACAAAGACCCCACACTTCATTGTATTTCTACAATATTTAGAAACCATACTGTAACCAGGAATACTTATTTATTCGTTTAACTGAAGCTAGTGTTCTGATAGACGTAATAAATCTATATCATATATATCTAACGTAATTTCTAGATCAATTTGTGATGGATGCAATCAATAGTTGTCAAAGTGGTTCTGGCCAAACTGACAGTGTGAAGTTACGATATAGTCTGTGACAGCACAAGAGGTGGTCATGTGATATAATGTGTGCTCGCTGTAATGTGAATTAGAAATTATTAATAAATACGTTCTTCTGTAATACACTTAAGTGTATTAATTGATGATCATAGTAAACGATACATGGCGCAGTCGGTTATTTTTTAACAGTAAGACTGTCATCTAGCCAAAAATGCAGTCAGAGAAAGTCTCGAAGGAACTTTGTCTTACTGGTAGTTTGTGTGAGAATTGGAGGAAATTCAAACAAAATTTTGATATTTATATGACTGCAAGCGGCCAATATTTAAAGCCCAGTGCCACCAAAGTTGCAATATTACTGAATGGTGAAGAAGCTGTAGTAATATACAACACTTTTGAGATAAGTGACGAAGAAAAAACTAAGTACGAGGTAGGTTCAAACTTTCGAAACTTACTTCATCCCCAGAAAAACGTGGTCGTAGAACGTTATAGTAGTAATGGCCTGATACTGTCTAACTTTGGACTTTCACCCCGACCTTTGTGACGTCATAGGTCAAAGGTCAATGACCTTGGCCGGAGGTCAATGACCTAGGAGTACTTAGGACCACCCCCTTTAAATTTCGGCAGGGGTACCTTAACCAACTCCCTAAATTTCGCCAGGGGTACCTAGGACCACCCCCCTTAAATTTTGGAAATTGCCAAACCTAAAAATTTGGTATGTTAGCCTAGGACCATAGTATGTACTTCTATTAGTATTGGGCGTCCGCGTCGTTCCCTTTTTTTGGGTAAAAAATTGCCAAAAATTCAAATTTCGGAAGTTTTTGACCTAATTTAACCCCTTTGATGAGGTATTATTACCTTATACAGTTATATGGGCGTATACAGTGGTCATTCCCTTTCATAAGATACGGGTATATTGATGCACACCTTTAAAAATATGGGAGAGGTACCTTGGCCCATCTCTTCAATTTTGGAAATTGCCCAATTTAAACATTCGGTATAATAGTATAGGACCCTAATATATATCACTATAAATTTGAGTGGTCTACCTTCTTATCTTTTAGGGGTACAAACTTGCCAAATTATAAACGTAAGCAATATGTTGTACCACGTGTTTGGTTTTTGACCTAATTTATCCCCCTTGATGAGGTCCTATTACCTTATATGGTTATATGGTCATGTATAGGTGTTCATTCCCTATCATAGAATATAGGTACATTGATGCACCCCTTTAAAATTTTGGGAGGGGTACATTGACCCACTCCTTAGTTTTTGGAAAATTCCCAATTTAAACATTTGGTATTATAGTATAGGATCCTAATATAGATTATTATAAATTTGGGTAGTCCACCTCGTTCCCTTTTAGGGGTGCAAAATTGCCAAATTTTAGTACAACCACGTGTTTGGTTTGGTTTTGGGCCCATTTTATGCCCTTTGATGAGGCTCTATTACCTTATATGGTTATATGGGCGTATACACGGGTCCTATTACCTTATATGGTTATATGGTCATGTATAGGTGTTCATTCCCTATCATAAGACATGGGTATATTGATGCGCCCCTTTAAATTTTTGGGAGGGGTACCTTGATCCAACCCTTAAATTTTGGAAATTCTCCAATTTAAGCATTCGGTATTATAGTACAGGACCTCAATATGTATCATGATAAATTTGGATGGGCCACCTCGTTCCCTTGGTATCTGTTCTGGTTGGTATCTGTTCTACAACGTTTGAACCTGTGATTCGATTGGGCAAAGCAGAACAATTTGGTGTACAACTGAACTTTGAAGAATGGCAAATATTATGTACACGTATCGACCAACGGAATGATTATTTTCATGATGAGCTAAATGTGACCATAGTCAAATCATTAGGCTCAAATCATGAAGTTGTGCTACGTACAGTCCTCGAGAAGAAGGTGTTGTTACGTAAAAAGTGTACATTGCACGAAGCCCGCAACATGGTGTGTCTAACGCAAACGGAATGAAAAAAAATCATCAGGGTATTCCAGTGTGTTAAACATGCAGTGAAAGTGTGCAACAAAACAAGTATATTCCTGAAAAAGTACTATTTTGAGAAATGTGTCATGCATATTGTACAACATGTATTTAGATGATGTGATGGTTGTCAACATCGTTCGTGCGTGCATACCTGTATGGATAAACAGTTTATTTGTGATCAAATGGACATTGAGTTTCCACCAATTGACAGTGCAATAGACCTCAAAAGACTTCAATTGGAATTAAAATTATACGCTAAAGACAAATTAGTGCAAGAAGTTCAAAATACATTGTATCGACAATATCCAGATCCTTTATCTGGTATGGATGTATGTGCAGTGTAATAAAATGACCCATTTCAATGATTTGTGTTTTTCATTTGAAATACAACCCCATGTTCTGACGTGTACTATTGCATCATGATAAACAGTGTTGCCAGATGATTTTGTTGTAAACAGTTCCGGTTCTTTATCAATGAGTGCACAAACTTAAAAATTTAAAACCAAAATTTTCCAAAAAAAATTCAAACAAAAAGTTTCAAAAAATTACAAACAAAAATTTCAAACAAAAAATTTTCAAACAAAAATTTTGAAACAAAAAACTTTAAACAAAGAAATTGAACAAAATTTTTTAAACTAAAAATTTGGAAACGAAAAAATTTCAAACAAAAATTTTCATACGAAAAAGTTTGAAAAAAATTCCAAACAAAATTTTCAAACAGAATTTTGAAACGAAAAAATTAACAAAAAAATTTCAAACAAAAATTTTGAAACGAAAAAATTTTCATAAAAAATTTCAAACAAAATTTCCAAACAAATAATTTTGCGTTTCAGAGTTGGCGTGGATCAATGAAAACGACCCACGACCCACTGACCCACCACCCACCGTGACCCACTCTGACCCACCACCCACCATGACCCACCATAACCCACTCTGACCCACCACCCACCGTGACCAACTATGACCCACCATGAACCACCACCCACCATGAACCACTCTCTTCCACTGTGACCTACTCTGACTCACCAAAATCCATCGCCATCAACTCTGAACACGATCCACGGCCTCTTCTGTACTGACTAAATTGTTTACACTTGTAATAAAACAAGACTGACATTATCACTAGTCGGAGTTTGAATTTCAAGTCAATCGCTCAAGCACTACTCTGTTACAATAACGGTGGATCTGGCCTTTACGATATAAAATGGCAAAGTGTTTGTCAGTGAGGAAATCGAAACAGTTCGAGGTGGGGGGAAATTAGCGTGTGCCTAAAATATACTTGTACTAAGAGAGTATTCTTGTAAGTGTTAATTTCTGAACGCATTCCAAAAGAAACTTCTATTCGCAGGAAAATGCCCCTGTACAATACGGAAAAGGTTATGGTTTCTCAATTCACAGTATTTTCCTCACAAAAGACTTGAAAAATCAGTTTTTCATAGTGTATAAAGGTGCTCGGTTACCCTCTGTGAGAGCATCTCCATAAAGTATGCTCATAATTGTAATTTGAGTAATCACTAAAACACCACGCTAAATTTAAGTTACAAATATGCATAATTGCAATTATTATGAATATTTATTCAAAGTAGTTTACCTAAAGCAAAGAAGAGACTTACTAAAAATTAGGTACAAAGTTGAATAACACAAGTAAGCCATTAGTAATACAAGTATACATTTTCCATAACTCGTAATTTTCCACCTTAAAAAAATCTGAAATCGTGTTTATTTCCTGTTGCTAACTTTTTCGCAGCGGAATGATGTCCATCCTTCAGACAAGAAATAACATGCTCGTCTATTTAGAGCTTGTCTAGCGGTGGGCCATTGATGAACAACAAGTTAGACAATGTTTGAGCACTTAGTCTATTTCTAATATCAGTCATCTGTAAATTCGTTAGGGGAAATTCCCGTTCGCACTCTGTCGTGGAAATTGATAATACTTCTACCCGATTTCTGATACTCCTTATCGACAATCTGCTTGTTAGACTTAAGTCCGATAACGATTTTTCTTGGTAAGTTTTGAAATACTCAGAAAGAAGTATCATCTCTCTATCTCCATACAACATCTTTCCCATATCGACAATGTCAGTTGGCAATGTCGACTCATGGAGAACAGAAACTTCATCTACCACGCCTTCGACAGAGAATCTTGTGAATAAATTATCAATTAAAGCCTGATAAACTGATGATTTCTTATTTGTTTATAAATTTAATTTTTGTAATTACACATGAAGGTTTGATGCCATTACCAAGTTCCCTACCCCGTCTAGAAAGCGAAAGGGAACGAGGTTCCTGGAAAGTGTTCAGAGGTGAATGGGAATTTCCCTCCTTCTTCCCCTTCAATTACCACACTGCTGTTTGCCATGTGCCAAATTACGATGAATTTCAATTAAATTATGATAATGTTGAATTATCGATACTTTTCAGTGGAAGGAAGGATGAAATTTGAAAGTTCCAAATCAAGGTAAGTTGTCCAACGTAAAAGGGGAAAAAGTGTAAAACTTTTCATATAATTATGCGTACAATCCAAACTTAAAATTTCCGTGTAATTAAACTTACGGTACAAATGTTATGCGTATTTTTCTCACAAGTTTATGCGTTGATTGCTCTGTGATGTAAACGCTCCATATAATAAACATAAGCTTCAGCAATTATTATAGTAGAAAGCAATAGATATATGAAGCCAAGCACTGTATTTTTTGTTTGATTTTTTTCTTAAATAACATCGATCGTTTTCGATAATTTTTACAAACCAACTCACTACCAATTTTCCATATATAGAAAGCCCCCCCCCCACATAAAGAAGAATTTAAAAAAATGCTAGTACACATTCTGTTTATTTTCAATAAAGAGTCAATACACTGAATTTCAGCTCCGTAAGTTTAACGGTTTGCGAGATACTCAATTTTTTTCTCAAAAATTCGGATCCTCACTACCTCCTTAGAATATTATGCATTATAATAAAAGCAATATAACATCCCAATTTGGATTAAGGCCGAACCATATACCAAAGTAATTTGACTTGGCAATTTGACCGTGATGATCAGGCACACATAGTTACATTCAATTTTTTATATAATAATTTATATATTATAGTGATCCAAAAATGTATTTTTTTCCAGTAGTTATCTCCTCTAAAAACTCACTGGTCTCGAAAGCCAAGTAGTAGTATAAGTTATATTGCTATTATTACAATTAAAAATATCAATATCTCCAAAAGTGCCTGAAGTTCATTTTTCACTTAGTTAGATATACTCACCTCAGGTAAGTAGACAGAAACAAATGGAAAAGGAAGGGAAATGAAGGTCTTGAATGTAAAACGAAGACAAATTACCAGTCTTCAGAAGATACTGTCTACAATGCAGTGAGCAGAGTGAGTCGGTAGATCATACTGAGTCGGTGTGTCGCAGTGGATCACGGTGGGTGGTAGGTCGCAGTGGGTCATGGTGGGTGGTGGGTCGCAGTGGGTCATGGTGGGTGGTGGGTCACATTGGGTCACGGTGGGTGGTGTGTCACAGTCGGTAATGGCGAGTGGTGGGTCGCAGTGTGTCACGGTGGGTGGTGGGTCACATGCTGTTGACCCACGTCCCACTGACCCACTCAGAAAACTTGACCCACTTGACCCACTGACTCACTGACCCACTCCATCTCTGTTACGTTTCACGGTTAACCGTCAAACTTTATCCCGTTTTTAACTATTCGATTAACAAATGAACGGTTTTGATCATATTTATCAGTGAGTGCAAAATGTTGAACGAAAATGTTCAAACCAAAATTTTTAAACAGAAATCGATAAATGTTAAGTAAACCTCAAAACTAAATGCAGCAAAGATTTGAAAATCATCAACCAATCAGATTGCGTGAAAGATAGTGATCAACCAATCAGATTGCACGAAAGATAGTGATCATCCTATCAAATTTAATCAACGATAACTTTGCCAGTTTTAGATTACATCACGTTGTGACTAAATTTCAGTGTTCTAGCATGTATTGCCTTTAGACTATGAGCCATAAGATTCAATAAGATTAGCTATCAGATTTCTAAAGCTCAATAGCAAATCAACCACCACCAATGATCTTAGACTATGAGCTGTGACTAAAGTTCAAAGTATTGTTTCAAATTTCGCGTCTTATGTTAAAATTCTGTTTATCACAATTCCCGAATTTAAAGAATACCTCTCTCAATATACCCGTCTTAAAATTAACCATATCATTATATGTTCAATAAGGTCAATAATCTCCGTCAATTGTTTACTTTAGCAGAACGAACCTTTTTCTGGAAGTGTGTACTCAAACTTAAGAAGTACCACAACAAAGGAATGAATCCCTGTACACTACCTCATCAAGGTCAATCACGTAGTACATCATATTGCTTACGTTTATATTTGGTCCATAGGCGGGAATAATCAAAACTAATGACGTTTTTCATTTTGACAATTCTCAAATTATCCTACAAAGTTTCAATGTACCAATGTCCTGGACTCCTAATCCCATCATAGGTCAATAACTGACCACGTGATCATACTAATATTTGACAGTGAATTACTTAAAGAATGAGATACCACCCAATTCTAAGAACAACTACCAATTATTAATTTAACAACAAGAAATGTACCCCTCTCAAAATTTAAGATTGGTACACAAATACACCTGTGTCTTATGAAAAAAGTAATAAATCCTGTACTCATTCAATGATAAAGCCGTACCAAAGAAGATAAAATAGGTCAATTACCTTCGAAATTTGAATATTTGGCTATAAGAGGGACACCAACATTTTTAAAGGGTCCTAGAAAACGTTTACCGAATTTTGTTATTTGATAATTCCCAAATTTAAGGAATGGTTCTATGTACCCCAACAAAATTTAAAAGGTAGCAAAAAATATAAATGTAATAAACCTCTGTACATACACATATAACGTGCTAAATCCTTATCGAAGGGAATAAATTGAGTCAATAATCGAGCACGTGATCATACTAATTTCTGGTAATTTTTACCCATGAAAGGGAACGAAATTTATAAGAACCTATATTATTATACCAAAGTGGGCAATTTCCTTACTTTAAGAGTGAGCCAATGTACCTCTACCAAATTTTAAGATGAAAGCATCGATGTTATCATGCCTTATAAAAGAAAATAAACCCCTGAACACATTCATATGTTCATATAAGGTAATAAAACCGCATCAAAGGGGGTCAATAACCTCCGAAATTTGAATTTTTAACATTTTTATCCATAAATGGGAATATAAATGGACCACCCAAATTTATACTAATACATATTAGGGTCCTATAGTACTATATTAAATGTTTACGTTTGGCAATTTCCAAAATTTAAGGTGAGGGTCAATGTACTACTTCAAATTTTTCAACGGATGCACCAATGTATCTATATCTTAAAAAATAGAATAGACCCCTATACATGCCCATATAATCATATAAGGTAATAAGATCTCATCAAAGGGGATAACAGGTCAAAACCAAACATATGGTCGTACTAATTTTCAACAATCATTTACCCATGAAAGGGAACGAGGTGGCCCATCCAAATTTATCATGATACATATTGAGGTCCTGTACTATAATACCGAATGTTTAAATTGGAGAATTTCCAAAATTTAAGTTGTGGGCCAAGGTACCCCTCCCAAAAATTTAAAGGGGTGCATCAATATACCCATATCTTATAGGAAATGAACCCGTGTATACGCTCATATAACCATATAAGGTAATAGAGCCTCATCAAATGGGATAAAATGGGCCCAAAACCAAACACGTGGTTGTACTAAAATTGGCAATTTTGTACCCCTAAAAGGGAATGAGGTGAACCACCCAAATTTATAATAATCTATATTAGGGTCCTATACTATAATACCGAATGCTTAAATTGGGGATTTTCCAAAATTGAAGGGATGGGCCAAGATACCTCTCCCAAATTTTTAAAGGGGTGCACCAATATACCCATATTTTATGAAAGGGAATGACCACTCTATACGCCGATATAACTGTATAAGGTAATAATACCTCATCAAAGGGGTTAAATTAGGTCAAAAACTTCCGAAATTTGAATTTTTGGCAATTTTTTACCCATAAAAGGGAACGAGGCGGACGCCCAATACTAATAGAGGTACATACTATGGTCCTAGGCTATCATATCAAATTTTTAGGTTTGGCAATTTCCAAAATTTAAGGTACTATGGTTCTAGGTACCACTGCCAAAATTTAGGGAGTGGGTCAAGGTACCCCTGCGGAAATTTAAAGGGGGTGGTCCTAAGTACGCCGCCCCCCAAAGGTCGGGGTCAAATTCCAAAATTAGACAGGGTCAGGCCAATACTACTGTTATGTTTTTAACTCCCGAGTACAAGATGAAGGAGAATCGCTTGACTCATTTGTTACCGATTTAAAGAAACTAGTTAAGACCTTTTTTTTGGTGACCAAACAGAATAAGACATCGTATTGTATTAGGAATACGTGATAAGGTATTACAGGAAAGAACGTTGCGTGCAGGAGAACTATCACTAGATAAGGCTATTGAAATGGGACATGCAGCGGAATTGAGCAGACAACAAGCAAATACCATTCAAAACAAACAAGTTAGTGAAATGCGAAGATAAAGTGTAATTGGGAAAAAGTCAGCTCCGCCAGGAAAATCATGGTTAACAGGAGAGGACAAAAATAAGTGTAAAGAATGAAGTGCAAGGAACCCGCGTTTTCGCACTAATGAGTACAAGTGTAAGAAGTCCAACGCAGTACATAGGAAAACGCAGTGCCCAGCGTTCATCAAACAGTGCAGAAAGGGTCAACAGTTTAATCATTATGCAGTGGGATGCAAGGCTAAACAAGTCCAGTGCATACAGGAAGAAGTAGCGGAAACGTCGGACACAAGTGATGTACTGTGTTTATCAGAAATGTCATTATCTCACATTAATACTGTAATGTCAGCGAGGCAAGAATGGGAAGAAACCATTCAGGTGGAAGATAAACAGATCACATTTAAGTTGGACACAGTTGCAGAGGTCAATGTGCTTCCAATAAGAGAATTTAAACGCGTAAATCAACAATTTAAGGTTGGGCCTACCAAAATGTTGTTAGAAGTCTATGGTGGCCATAAAATTAAACCTGTAGGTATTGTAAACTTACATTGTGTGTCAAAAAAACGCGAATGAATACTTAGATTTTGTAAAAGTTGAAGGTGTAAGTAACGCAGCTATGCCGTTATTAGGCTTAAGTGCATGCACAAAGTTACATTTAATACAGACCTGTACCTGTTTAGATTAACTGTTGATATTGTAGCAACAATGGCCAAGAGTAGTTTTGTAACGCATAATAAAGAGTATTTGAAGGTATTGGCAAGTACAAGGGGAAACTACACGTAGAAGTTGATAAAAACGCAAAACCTGTTGCAAAGCTACCAAGAAGGGTGCTGCTAAGTATACAGCCTAAACTGAAGCAAGCAATTGAAAAACTAGAAAAAAGATGGAATTATTTGTAAAGAAGAAAATCCAACGGGTTGGGTAAGCAATCTAGTTATAGTTGAAAAACCTAATGGGTCTCTAATATTGTGTTTAGATCCTAAATATCTTCCTTTCAAATATTCTGTTAGCAAGACTGACCCCATACGCAGATGAAATTATTGGAGATTATCAGTGCGGTTTTAGACGAAATCGATCAACTATCGACCAAATATTTACCATTCGCCAAATACTCGAAAAAAGTGGGAATATAATATCACGGTACATCAACTATTTCTTGATTTTAGAAAGGCGTACGACTCGGTTAGGAGAGAAACATTACACAACGTTCTTACAGAACTTGGAATACCGAGAAAGCTAATTAGATTAATTAAGATATGTTTAAATGAACCCCAAAGTAAAGTCCGGGTAGGAAAATTTTTGTCCACGAGCTTTCACGTCGAAAATGGGCAGAAACAAGGAGATGCGTTTTCGCCATTATTATTTAACTTCGTTCTGGAATACGCTATAAGGAAAATCAAAGATAGCAACCAGGGCCTACAGTTGAACGGTATTCACCAGCTTATGGCATATGCTGATGATGTAAATTTAATAGGGGATGATAGGAGAACAATAGAAAGAAATGCAGAGATCTTATTAAACGCTTGCAGGGACATGGGTTTAGAAGTAAATGCTGAGAAAACTAAATACATGGAAGTGTGTTGGGACCGTAATACGGCAAATTATGGATGCGTTAAAATATTAAATAATACTTTAGAAAAAGTGGATAGTTTCAAATATCTAGGATCAATATTAACAGAAAAAAAATCATATTCACGAAGAAATTAAATGTCGACTAAAAGCAGGGAATTCGTGTTATTATTCAGTTCAAAATCTCTTGTCGTCGCGAATTCTATCGAGGAATCTGAAGCTTAAAATATACAAAACGATAATCATGCCTGTTGTTCTGTATTGTTGCGAAACATGGTCGCTTACTCTGAGGGAAGAACATAAACTGAAAGTATTTGAGAACAAGATCCTGAGACGAATATTCGGACCCAAGAGGAACGGGAATGGGGAATGGCGGAAACTTCATAACGAGGAACTACATAATTTATATGGTCTATCCAACATTGTTAGGGTCGTCAAGTCTAGGAGGCTTAGGTGGGCGGGTCATGTAGCTAGAATGGAAGAAAATAGAAACGCTTTCAAAGTCTTGACTGGAAGACCAATCGGAAAACGACCATTAGGAAGACATAGGCGCAGATGGGAAGACAATGTTAAGATGGATCTCGCAGAGATTGGAATACAAAGTAGAAACTGGATGCAGTTAGCTAAGGATAGAAATCAGTGGAGAGCTTTTGTGAACGCGGCATTGAACCTCCGGGTTCCATAGGCCATAGAGTTAGTTGGTTAGTTAGCTGGTTAGTTAGATCCTAAAGATCTAAATAAAGCCCTTAAACGAAATTATGGAATAATCCCTACTGTGGAAGAAGTTAGTGCAAGGTTAAATAAAAAATTGTATACAGTGTTCTAGATTGGAAAGATGGCTTCTATCACATTGAGCTTGATAAAGAGTCAAGTAGATTGTGTACGTTTAGCTCACCGTATGGGTGTTGGAGGTTTTTAAGGCTACCTTTTGGCCTAAGCATAGCTCCAGAAGTATTTCAGAAATTAAACGAAAAGTGTTTTGGAGATATTTCTGGGGTAGTCGCCTATTTTGATGATCTTTTAATAGGGGCAGAATCTGAAAAAAGAACACGATCAAATCATGAAGGTACTGCTAGAGAGAGCAGGTAAATTGAACATTAAGTGCAATCCTGAAAAACTACAATATAAGATACATGAAGTTAAATACCTGGGGCATGTGTACAATAAAGAAGTAATTAGACCTAATAGGGACATGGTGAAAGCTGTACTTGAGTTAAAAGAACCCAAAAATAAAAAAGAACTACAAAGAGTAATTGGCATGGTGAATTACATACATAGGTTCATTCAAAATTACTCTACAATCAGTGCACCGTAAAGGGAATTGTTAAAATCAAATGTTGAGTGTCAGTGGTTACTGAAACATAGGGAGGCTTTTGAAACGTTAAAACAAAAACTTTCCAGTGTTCCTGTGTTAGCTAATTTTGATGTAAATAAGAAAAATACGTGACAATGTGATTCTTCAAGTGAAGGGTTGGGTTGCTGTCTAAAACAAGATGGGCATCCTTTAGCATACAGTTCTCGTAGCCTTACAGAAACTGAGAAATCATACGCACAGGTCGAAAAGGAGTTACTTAGTATTGCGGTGAAAAAAATCATTTGTACAATTATGGTAGGGAAGTAGAGGTAGAAACAGATCACAAGCCTCTAGTTTCGATAATGAATAAATATTTTAGCAGATGTGCCTTCTAGTAGATTACAAAGAATGAAGCTCAAATTACTGGATTATAATCTTAAGCTTGTTTATGTACAAGGCAAAAATATGCACATTGCATATCTGTTGTCAAGGTCATATCTTAATGAGGTTGAAGAAGACAGGTCACTTACTGAAGTAATCCATAGTCTAACTTCTCACTTACAAGTTAGTGATGCACGTAAAGAGCAGTTCATCGAAGCAACTAAATTAGACCCTGTGTTAAGTAGAATTTTGGATCTGTATTACAAGAGTTGGCCCGATGATAAGAAGCAATTAGATGACAGTGTAAAATTTTATCATAAATTGAGACAGGATATTACTGTAGAAAATATCCGAGTGTTTTTGGGTAAACATTAATTGTACCGGTTAGTTTAAGGAAACAAGTGTTAAACCAGTTGCATGAAAGTCATTTTGGAGTGCAAAAAACTAAAGCAAGAGCAAGACAGATAGTGTATTGGCCAGGGTTGGCTACGGATATAGAAAATATGGTTCTTAAGTGTACGACGTATGAGGAGTACAGAATGTCAAATACCAAAGAACCATTAATTTCCCATGACATACCAAATTTACCGTTGGAAAAAATAGGTGTTGATATCTTAGAATTTGGAGGTAAGTCATTTCTAGTCATAATGGATTATTACTCGAAATGGCTTGAACTTTTACCGCTGAAGTCAAAAACTTGTGTAGAGGTAAATGACAAACTTAAAAATGTATTTACAACACATGGTATACCTAAAATTGTGGTGACTGACCATGTACCATTCAGCTCAAGCGAATGCAGGGATTTTGCTAGAGAGTGGGATTTCACTATTGTAACTAGTAGTCCAAGGTATCCAAGATCGAACGGATTGGCAGAGAAAGCGGTAGGAATTTCAAAAAGAATTTTAATGAAAAGCCAAGAAGATGGGAGAGACTACATATTAGGGTTACTTGAATATCGCAATTCTCCCGTATTAGGATAAGATATGTCACCGTCTCAAATATTAATGAGTAGGAGGGTAAGAACTAAGTTGCCAGTACATGTAGAGCTGCTAAAACCAAAAGTTCAAGAAAATGTACACAAAATGTTGCTAAAAAAGCAGCAGAAAAATACAATGATTTATGACAAAACAGATGAAATAAGGTCTGAATTTAAACCAGGTTAAAATTGTTTGTTCCAAAAGGATAAAATATGGGTACCAGGTCAAGTAATTAATGTTTAAAACACTCCGAGATCATATTTAGTAAAAGATTCAAACAATCAGGTGTATCGCAGGAATAAAATACATTTAAGAAAGTCTCTAAACAAATTTGAATTTCAAAACTTGTGTGAGTGTGATGATGTAACTAACAGTAATGTACAGGGTGTGCAAGAAAATCAAGAACCATAGAACAAGACAATGTAACGAGAAATCAAAATGTGACAGTAACTAGTTGTGATGTCAATCTAAGAGGAGTAGTTGGTGATAAGCCACGTAGGTCCGAAAGATAAGAAGCCTTACTGGTTCAAAGATTATGTGTAAAAGGGGGAGATGTAATGGATGCAATAGTTGTCAACTGGTTCTGGCCACATTGACAGTATGAAGTTACGATATAGTCTGTGACAGCACAGGAGATGATCATGTGATGTAATATGTGCTCGCTGTAATGTGAATTAGAAATTATTAATAAATACGTTCTTTTGTAATACACTTAAGTGTATTAATTAATGATCATAGCAAAATGATCATAGCAAACGATACACGATTTCTTTATTTCGAACTGATTGTATATTTTGGTGGACTATCAATAATTCATTCAACTCTTTACTCTTAATCGAAACCCTAAATCTATTTTCCTCTGAATTATTTTCATACTTAATGTAAGTACATTGTTTCTCATTCATTACTTTATTGTTCTGCTTGAAAATGCTTCCTTTGTCACTCAATACTACATCTTTTCTTAAGCGTTTACCAGTTTTAGGATCATCTACCATAAAAAATCATTTGATAACACTTTTGGGATTCTTATCCGTTTTGGCATAATTTGACTACTTTCCAAGAGCTCTTCTTGAACTCGGTTGCTTTCTGAGTTCAAGTTCCGTTCCACCCACGAATCTGTAGTTGTCGAGAGTTCATTTTTGGTAATTATTTCTTGACATGGAATTTTACTATTCTGCAATAATGTCAGTTTTCGCGTACCATTTGTATCAATAATTATGGGTGTTTCACTTCCAGTAATTTTTATTGTAAGCTCTCGCATCATTACGCTTAGTTTCTCACATATTTCTTTCTTACCTGTATTGTTTCAGTGCATATCATGCCTTATGAAATGCCTACGAGGAAAATTCTCAACGTTTACGTGGTACACATGACTATAATGTTTACTTAAAATATTAATTTTCTTATTGAAGTTTTTATCTCTTGATTTACACAAGAAGAGCTAATAATATCATAGCGATGTGGAGCACCTACAACTACCACGTTTGTATGAATTAGGTTTGATAATACTGAGCACAGCTTGCTTAGTATCACCATTAGCTTCATTTCTAGCAATATCGTTGGTCACTCCGATAATAACATGTACATCATTCATGGTTAGATTATTACATGGTTAGATTATTATTACTGGCTCAACTACGTTACCTATCATTGCTCCCGGTTTAACTAAACTAGTAATTTGTTTATCTATCAATTTGAAGTTTAAAATACTGGCCAGTCCCTTTGCATGACTATCACCATATATTACCACTTTCCCCTTGTTTTTTTCTGTTAACGTACTTTCGAGTTCCCCCTCAAATTATTACTCCCAAATTTTACACTTGCACTTCTTGTCTTTATTTCACTACTTGCCCTCAAACTATGTAGTTTTGCACTCCCAGTTTCCCCAGTGCCTTTATCATGAACGCTTGTGTGAGCACCATCATTTGTAGCTCTTTGATTTAGTTTGATGTATCTGCTTGCAGCATTTAAATTTTCATTTACACTGACATTACCTGAAGTTTAGTGTACATTGCTTTTATAATTTTCACTAATTGCACTTGCACTATTCACATCTGATAGGTCGTGTAGAACTGTGAACCTGTTTTGTGTGGGTATTTCCTGTAATACACCATGCTGACTGGTATTGTTGTTGCAGTGTTTCTGAAAATTTATTTTCTTGTTACTAATTCGAAAAGCACTCTTCGATGTTTCTTGATGCTTGGAACAGGTTCGTTTGCTGTAATTCCTAGGTTGTTGTGCACTTATTTTGTTTCTACTTTGATTCCTCGGGTCTGCTACTACGTCACTATAAAGCGGTGCGCCCTTTCTTCCACTAAGGAATCCATCTTTGTATTTGCCTTGTTGCTTTTGTCTACGAACATCCTCTCATTCTTCATCTGTTAATACTGAAATAATTTCACGAAGTGAATGTATCTCTTCAATTAGCTCAGTTATTAGTTCACTCTACGAAGATTTATCCCAGCATCTTAGATCGTTATTTGTTTTCACCTATGGTGTTAGAATTGCATTAGCTCGGTCCAATCCTAATATTAAGTTAAAATTGTAGAGATTGCCAACAACCTTTAGAAATGGTAGCCCATGTTATCGGGAAGTGTATCGCTCATGCTCTGCGTAGAATTGCTCGATATAATAAAATATTTGAGATGATTGTGAAACATTTTAAGATTCTTGGTTATAATATATCAAAGGAATCTGAATTTAATCTTCAAAATAGAAAACTGAAACCTGATTTAATAATTGAGAAGGGTGACTCAAGATATATTTTGGATGTTGCTGTAAGATTTGAAGAGAGAGAAATAGAAATGAATACTCTAAGAGGAAAAAACAGTGAGGTGCTTAAAGATGTATTAGGGGATGGAAAAACATTTCAGGTGCTTCCTATTATTATAGGATCAAGAGGGTCAATCCCAAAATCCATGGTTTCTGTATATAGAAGGTTAAATATACCATTAAAAGAAAGTTATGTATGTTATTAAATTTTCCATAGAAATCCTTAATATCATTTCGATTATTTTAATGAGTTATATTGCTGAATATTTAATACCAATAAATTGTTGTTTTATGGGTTAATTTACTTCTTTTAAATATAATTATTAAATACACGTATATTGATATTTTTGTTATGTGTTAGACCTGCATATCTTCTGTAAAAAAAAGGAAGAAAAAGAAAATGAAGAAAACAAGAGGATATGAAGGTAAAAGGAAAGAGAAGGAAAGAAAGGGAAAAAATAATAATAATAGATAGTAGGTTTTGATAATGTTCGAAAGTAAGGTTATATTAAGATATTAGCTTTATAATAGTTAATCAGGTTGAGATCCGTAAAACTGATTTTTTATATTTTTATAGTGTGTGCAAAGCATTTGTTTGACATATAAATATTAGAAATAATTAGTTGGCATGATTTTTTTTTATTTAAGAATGTTGAAATTTTACCTATTTACAGGAATATCACTGTAATTGGAGATGAGTAATTCCGTTTATAAACTCTTACATAAAAATAAAGGAAGACATATTTCAGCGTTTTGAAAAATTCCAAATTGAGGAAAATTGGGGTCAATTCTGTAACATCCAAATTTCCCTTTCTTTGTTGAGAGAGTGTTCAATGTGTGACTTAGCCTAAGTTAGATATGTGAAATGAGATTTGTAAAGTCTTAATGAAAAATAAGACAATACGTTTCAGGAGTTTTGAAAATTCCGTTCCTAAGGAAAAAGACGGGATATTTCTATAATATTGAAATTTTCCTTTATTCACAAAAGATCATATCTGGAGATTAATTAAGTCACATCAGATTCAATGGGTTGGCTTAAAACTTCCAAGACTTGCAACGTTCCTGCTACAACTCTCAGGTGAAGAGTTCAAGGTAAGAACGAAAAGATTACTGGAATTGTGAAAGGACTGGGACATTATCAGACAACTTTCAATCCGGAACTGGAGCGTGAGTTAGTCGCCTATTTACTTTGAGTCAAGATTGTTTGATAAGACAACCACATAAGTAAAAAAGCTTGCTTTTGAGCTAGCAGGAAGAAATTATATAAATTATTAATTTATATGGCTGGATGGAACTGATTGAAAGGTTTTAGAAAGCGAAATCCTGATATTTTGTTGTGTCCAAAACCGACATCCTTAGTACGAGCCAAAGCGTTCACCAGAGACACCGTTCAAAATTTTTTTGATGTGCAGCAAAAACTGTTGAAGATAATAACATATTACCTACGAGTTTGTGGAACATCGATGAATCTGCTCTGTCGACAATACATAAACCACCGAAAAGTTTTGCCACCAAGAGGAAAAGCAAGTAGAATCCCTAACAAGTACAGATCGACGACAAAATGTAACTATGGTACCCATTATGAATTCATATGGTTTTGTTCCTTCCGTTCTTATTTTTTCACGTAAAAACTGGAAGAATAAATTGATTGATGATACTCCTCCTGGGACTTTGAGTTATGAAGATGAAAGTGGGTGGATGACAGAGGAGTTTTTTTAAGTTTTGAAATATTTTGCTGCATTGAAGGAAAATGGAATTATATTGCTCTGTCTACCCCTTCAATACACACATTGTATGCAACCGCTCGATGTGTGTTTATTCGGGCTCATGAAAGCTTTCTACCATCAAGAAGTCTCCAAATGGCTTAAGTCTCATCTTGAAAAGACTGTAACGCACTATTAGGTAACGTCTATCTTTTGTTCAGCTTATGGAAAATCGACAACTGCACAAAATGCTCACAATGGTTTCCGTGATACTGGCTTTTGGCCCTTCAAACCTGAGGTCTTCCAAGATCATCTGTCTATCGCCTCTGAAACCACAAATGTTGACATTCCTCTAACAGAAGAAACTAAAATTAGTACACAAGCTACGTCAGAAAACTATCAGAGACCATGTTCTCAAGGATTACATCCAGCAGTTCAAGGAAGTGAATATATTGAACACGATCTTTCTGTAGAAAGATGTAATACAGTACCTCGTCTGCGTGTTAGAACAGAGCTCTCCAGTTCCAATTATTTCTCACCAAAGTACCAAAAGGAAAAACGGGCAACAGAACAGTGTACTCTTCTTATTACAAGCCCGTATCTAAATGATAAAAAGAAGCAAGCCGCAGTAAAAAGAATGAATCTTTGGAAAGCTTCCGTAAAGAAGGTTAAGAAAATAATAAATTTTGATATGGACGGTGAATGTGAAGAAATGTCGCTCAGCGATGATGGTGACTGTCCTTATCTGTATTGCCATGAACTTTATTCATTGTTTCACCTCAGGAAAAGAAAGAATGAGAAAGAAGAGAAGAAGGTAGGAAAAGGGAGGAAAAGAAAAGAAGGATTCGTTTTGTTATTTCATAAAAGCACATTTTTTGCAAAAGGAGCATTTTTGCAGTAGTTGTTTTTACATCTTCATATGCAATGTTTACAGCTCATACTGTATATTAAAGTACACATTAGTCCGAAGGTTTATAATTCAAATTAAAGTGCATTTTGAATAAATATATTTTTTATTTGTGTCTATTGCAATTATCAGTATGCCATTTTACCCAAGTACAGGCCTAAAATGGCACTATGTTCAAGTATGTTCTTTTACGCGTGTCATTTTTAATATTTCTTCCCAAGTGGTGAGACAGTTGATAGCTTTATAGCAAGCAAAGGAATAATATAAGCTGAAATTCGGACTTTTTTTATATATAGAAAAATCAATAACAAAAATGGTATGTCAGTTTAGGGCCAATTCCTCTATGTTAATGTGGCTTGAATTTTCAGTGAATCACTTTTAACCCTTCAATATAATCGTACACATTATCCCTCTTCCACCTCGAGGAGAAGAATTTTCGAAGATACTGAAATAAATGTTTTCCTTATTTTTAATTAAGAGTTTATATAACGAATTTTTACATCTCCAACTTAAGCAAATCCTTCCATTAAGGACTTTATGAATAAATAATAGGAAATCTTAATATAGAAATTGTCTGCCTTGCCTTCTTTAGAAGTGAAACTTTTGCAGATGTTGAAGTACGTATTTAACTATTTATAATTAAGAGTTTACTTACCGATTTTTACGTCTCCAACAAGCAAATTCTTATAATGACCACTTTCTCTATAAAGAAAGGGAGTCTTTATAATATCTTTTTCCCTCGAAGAAGCAAAATTTTCCAAAATGCAAAAACACGTGTCTAATTATTTCTATTTAAGAGTTTATATACCGAATTTTTCTTTGAGAAAATAGTCTGAAAAGAAACTCACCCTATGTGTAATCACCCCATTCATCCATTGTGGTTTTCTTCATTACCAGTAGGTTACGAAACATTATAGGGTTATTTATGAAATATGAACAAAATCGCCTAAGTCGTTTATGAGAAAATCGTCAAAAAAATCACCCTAAGAATAAACTACTTCTTGTACATTCTTTCAGGACAGATGGGTTACGCCATATTATCAGGTTATTAATGAAATATTTAATTATGAATAAAAACAAAATTGCTTTTTTGAGAAGATCGTGAAACAAATTCACTTCCAAGAATAAAATGACCCTCGTAAATTTTTCAAAACCAATGAGTTATGCCATATTGTCAAGGTATTAATGAGATATTTATTTATGAAATATGAACAGAATCGCTTTATCGTTTTGAGAAAATCGTTCGAAGAAAACTCACCCCAAGAAGTAACTACCGTTCGTAGACTTTTTCGGTACAAATGAGTTATGCCATATTGTGAGGTTGTTAAAGAAATATTTATTTATGAAACATGAATAAAATCGTCTAAGTCGTTTTGAGAAAATCGTCAAAAAAAGAATAAACTACCCCTCGCTATCTTTTCAAGATAGATGAATTATGCCATTTTGTGGAGCTAGTAATGAAATATTTATTTATAAAATGGGAACAAAATCGCCTGAGTCGGTTTTGGAAAAATAGTCCGAAAAAAAAAACATTCTTAAGCGTAAAATACTTCTTGTAGAGTTTTTCCAGTGAAATGATTCATTCCATAGTGTAGGATTGTTATTGAAAAAAATATAATAATTTATGAAATATAAGCAAGATCGTTAAAGTTATTTTTCAGAAAATAGCAGTTTGGTTTATTTTCACCCTTCAATAAACTACCCTTACTTTTTGGAGTAGGAAAAATATTCGAGAAACTTCCTGGAGAATCACGTAGAAACCTTAAGTTTATAATTTGGTTGAAATGCGTTGATGGTATGGCCTCTAGGCGAGTGTACATCAGAATGAACAGAACAGACGAACAGACAGACAAATGTCGAAAAATCAGTGCCATCCATGGTTGTAAAGGAAAGTTCTCTTATTATTGCACATCAACTCTTTCATATAATAAATCATTAATTTTCGACAGGAATTTTTCCTATGCGGCATAAGTTAGCTAGAGTTACACCTGTGTATAAAAAGGGAAGTACATTGGAGTTAAATAATTATCGTCTTATTTCAGTTTTGTCGTGTTTTTCTAAAATATTTGAGTTAGCAATGGGAGCGCGACTAAATAACTTTTTCCTTTTAAATAATATAATATCCACAAGTCAACACGGGTTTCAAAGCCAGAAGTCAACCAACACTGCAATCTTTAATTTCATATCTGATGTAGCAATGGATATAAATAAAGGAAAGCATGTAATTGGTATTTTTGTTGATTTATCTATTCGATTCTATAGACCATGGTATTTTGTTAGGAAAATTGTATTTTTATGGCATCAGAGGTGTGGCAAACAATTGGATAAAGTCGCATTTATCTGAACGTAGTCAAACTGTTGTCATCTGCAAAGAGGTAAATGGCAGAAGAAATATGTTTAAATCATCTATAATGAAAGTAACAAGGGAAGTACCACAAGGATCAATATTGGGTCCTCTTTTGTTTGTTGTATATATTAATAATTTGGTTAACAGTCTAGGCTGTGTGAAGTCAACATTGTATGATGATGACATAAATGTTCTTGTCAGTGGAGACTTAGTAAATGAAGCAAAAAGGCTCACTACAAAGACACTAACAAAAATTATTAGTTGGTTAAACATAAATAAATTAACTATGAATTTAGGAAAAACTAACATTGTCAAATTTCGATTCCCGGGCCAGAGAAATGAACTTGTACCAATAACTGTAGACACTGTAGAATTATGCCAAACAACATCCATTAAATTTCTAGGAGTATATGTTAATGAAGATTTAATATGAAATACTCATGTTGAATACATTAATACTAAACTCAGTTCACTCTGCTTTGCATTCCGTAGATTGCAAGGTATTTTGTGCAAGGAAGCTGTCATGTCCTTATATTATAGCAAAGTTTTTTTCAATAATAAACTATGGTGTTATATTCTGGGGGAATTCGAGAATAAGTGCTAGTACATTCCGAATACAGAAAAAAAATATTAGAATAATGTTTAGTATGCCTGAACGATCCTCATGTAAAAATGATTTAAAAAAATATAAATTATTGACATTACCTAGTTTATATATATATCGCACAATTATGTATGTAATCGAACACAAGGATCTATTTATATTAGCTAATACTATTCACTCATACAATACTAGGCAGAATTGTAATATGTATATTGTCCAGCAGAACTACGCAAATTTTAGCAAAACTGTATATATGAATTGTATAAAATTATATAACAAATTACCAACAAAGTATAAGGACATTAACAAAAAACGGATATTCAGAAATACTCTGTTAGAATTATTGTTAGAAAAAAGCTATTACTCTGTGGAAACTTATCCTACTTATAACATATAGAAAATGTAAACCATATCTGACAACTGTAATCAGGGGCGTCATTTAGGGAGGGCAGGAGGGGGCAATTACCCCCCCCCAAAAGTTTGAGTAATACATATACTTTAATCGATTGACTACTCATATACTAGTACAAAACGTGAAAGTCTTCTTATGTCGGTGGTGCTCTTGCCCCACTCAAGCGAAGTCTGAAATGACGCCCCTGACTGTAATGCTTAATTGGTGATTGTCCTCATATTGTAAGCTATGAACAGGCAAATAAATATGAATATGAATATGGGTTATGAAACGTGTAAATCCATTGAAATCTCGAATTCAATTTTCTGATGATCACCTTACTATCTTCTCGCCTTTCGTCGCTCGAAAGTAAACAGAGGAAGTTAAGTAATGTAAAATTAAATGTAACTTAAGATTGTTCTGTAAAGAGACTATTCACATACAACATTTTGGTTTGGAAAAATTTAAATCCAATTATTGCATGTTATTTTGATTTAGTGTATACTTTGTAGATAGAATTTGCTTTTACAATTGTAATAATACTTCTTTATGTGTAGTAGCTTGTACCTTGGCTATTTTGTCTCTTTCCTAATAGAAATAGAGGGACTTGTCCTTTTACGGAAGACATAAAAAAATGGAAAATTATCCTCGTAGGTGAAAGTACAAATTAATCTGTTCATTTAATTAGATGGTGTTGTTACAGATGGAGAAAAATCTAGACTAGTATATTCTACTAAATCAAGACTTTTGAATAGTGCCTCAAAACAACTCAGTGAATTGGAAGTACTCATGTTTACTTTGTTTAAATTATACCTTTATTGCCATGTGAAAGCACAATTAAAGAAACATAAATAATTTTCAGTAACGTTATTATGTTTTGGAGTATACAAATGATATAAAAAATTAATAATATAAAAAATCCAGTTGAGAATACTTCAAGATCATTGTCAGAACGAACTTAAAAAGAATGGAGAGATAGAGCGGGAAGGATAACTGTGATTGTTCCTAGATGCAAAAGTAAATCTTTTTATTCCACACCTCTTTCTCGCAAAAATTAGCAAAATATATTCTCCCTCTGACTTACAATTCTCGAGATATGACTGTTGAATATCTAGAAATACGAAATTTTTGGGCCAATATCTGGGGAACGGTGGCCAGTTGGCCAATAGACAGTTAATCAGTGGCCACCGGTTACTTAGCAATTTTTGAATTTTCACATAAAAATTGAAGAAAATTACAAATTAAAACAAGAACACGTCTGTAAACGTTTTAATATCTGAATAATTTTGTATTCCACTACATTGTACGTACTGTTAGAGTGCTTTGTATCGATTTGACATTGTGCCTGGATTCGTTTTGGCATCTGGTTTGTTAACTTACAGCAAAAGTTCTTTATTTTCTGGATCACCGTGCCATACATTATTCACCACTTCTGTTAGCTGGTTTCTGAAGTTGAATGCTGCTTCGTAATTCTTTTCTTCAGGAATTCCAACAGAGACTGTGTCGTCCATATCTGGGCTGTTCTCAGGTCACGAAAGGACTAGGATGCCTTTCTTCTCCAAAGACTTGGAAATATCCTTAGCCTTGTGGCACGACGCACCATCATGCATAAAATCGAGTCCCCAGATGAAAACCATTCACGCAACTGTGGCAAAGTATGTTCTATGGTAAGTTTTTGATACTGCCCTTCGTTCATGTTCCCTTCTATTCATAGAAGCGTCCCGTTCCTTTCACACTAATGCAGCTCCATACCATCGCTCGTGTTGGAGATTTCACACTTTGTCTTACATAATCTGTCTTAAAGACTTCACCTTCAGTTCTCCTCACATACTGGGAGTTCTCTTCTACAGAAATTATGGTCTCATCACTGAATACAACCTGTGGATAAATGACCATATTTCAATGACTTTAAAATTACTGCAGTCCACATGAATCATATTAAAATTCGTTCAGTAACAAAAATACTGGCAACCTGTATATTTGCAATATATCAAATTATACTTAAATGATAAATGATGTATTATTACACTCAAATGAGAAATAAAACATATTTTCTCAATCATCTGCAGTGAAATCCTGTTGATCCCTGGCCCACTGATATAGTTTCTTCACCATTGCCGGAGTCAGGTGTTGTTTCTTTCTGGAACGCGTAGCTTTCAGCCCTCTCTCAAACGATCGGCGACGAACAGCACTCGATGAAACATGGACACCAGCATTTGCGAGCATTCCCTGTAGGTGTGTAGAAGTTACTAGGCAATTTTTTTCTTGATTCCTTTACCAGCAGTCTGTCTGCATAGGCTGATAGGGATGATTTTTGGCCAAAAACACCTTTACGTTTTGGTGACAATGCATTCTCACGGCGTAAGTTTTGTGCAAATCTTGTAACATATGATGCAGTGGCCCCTACGTTTCAGCTAATCTCCAACTTGGACATTCTTTTAAAGTTCAATAAAGACGGAATTATCGCTTGTTTGTTTGGCGACACATCTTTTCTCGTACCCATAGCAGTCCCCAACAATTTAAAGAATCCTCTCCAAGCAAACACACAAAATCACACTTGAACCCCCCTACATGCACACAAGACACTCGTAAATGAACCAGTAACTGCTCCAGCAAATCCTTTTCTATCAAGAAAGCTTTTAAGCTGGATATTATCAGTCATTTTACTCCGAAGACGAATTTACTTGCCCCTTGGGCTTTTCCTCCATTCAAACATTCCTCGCCTGGAAACCATATGTAATCATGTTGCATCAGACTACTGGATGAATCTTCGCTCAACTGCCATATAAAAATTCGTAAACAACTTATAAATGTCGCTCAGTGATAACACTGTCCTGTGGTGTCTCACAAATGACTAGCTCTCTTCAACAAAATTTATGAAATACAATAAATCAACGAATTTGCATTAATTTCAAAAAAATGCTAATAATTTGCCCACGTCTGTATTTGGTACCAAAATGCTCACCATCCTCTTAGGTATTGATCAACACCAATATGATCTCTGTGTGACTTACGGTTCCTGAGATATGGATCCTTAAATCTCCCGAAATCGGAACTATCTTTTGGCCAATATCACGGAAACGGTAAGTCATAGAGAGATGATGTTGTTGTTAATCAATCCCTAATAGAATGTTAAACATTTTCGTTCTGATATTAATTAATCGTCACTACCCAACTGATCACTGGCCAAAGCAGTGGCCAGTTGGACAGTGCCCACCGGATATTATTTGGTACCAAAATATTTACCATACTCTTAGGTATTGATCAACATCAATATCATGTCTCTATAACTTATGGTTCCCGAGCTATGGCTCCTTAAATATCTAGAAATTGGCCATTTTTTGACCAATATCACGGGAACAGTAAGTCATAGAGAAATGATATTTGTGTTAATCAATACCCGAGAGGATAGTAAACATTTTCATACCTATATTAATTCGTGGCCATTGGCCAATTGGCCACTGGCCAAACCAGTGGCCAGTTAGACAGTGGCCACCGGTTACTATTTGGTACCAAACTATTTACCATCCTTTTAGATATTGATCAACACCAATACGATCTCTCTATGGCTTACAGTTCCCGAGATATGACTCCTTAAGTCTCTGGAAGTCGGCCATTTTTGGCCAATATACCCGGAACAGTAAGAGTGACGCAAAAAATTTAATCACTTTCTCTTATAGTTTTTGATGCTCTATCGATTGCAGGGTTCAATATTGAAAAAAATCGCAAATAACAGACAGACAGACAGATACACAGACATAGAGAATTCAGTAACGAACTTTTTAAGTTCGTTGAAAATTAATAAAATATGTCCAAGTGCATGAGAAAAGTATATCAGTCTAGAAACATTCTAAGACACAATTTCTCATTTCTCTGTTCCGCCCCGTATACTGCTCTTATAATTAACCAAAAAATTGCCTTAGCTCCTGTGTGTCAAACTACTATATTGTAAATTATAAACCATAGTTTGTTTTCTAAGTAGATAAATTAAAAAGTTAGTACATCAATAAAAGTATTTGAGACTTAATATTTTGTTCTCCATTCCCTTCAGGTTTATAAATTTATATGCAAGATATTAATTTTGTATTTTCAAAAGCTTACTTTTAATGACATAACATTTATATCTAACATCACTTGATATTTCAGTTTATCAAATATTAGTAAGTATTGGACATTAGTACTAATGTGTTAAAGTTTTTATTATTGATTGTACGCACTCGTAGTATAAGAATGTAACAAATTTATTTTTCTCTTTAATGCGTTTTATTTATTCTCTATCCTATATTTCAACCACTGATAGTCCTGAGGTCTTCTTCTGGTCTAAATTTTTCTGGGAAGAAAACGAACTACTTGAGTGAATTACATGTCTTAATGTTCTTCTTAGACTATGGTTCTATCCTGAATCGGTAGTTTTTAAGAGGTGATTTAATGAGTAAAATTGTAAATATGGAAACTTGAAAAACACTATTTCAAGTCTTTAAAAAAGTCTCGCTCTATTTTCATATTATATTTTGTATTAATATTATGTTTTGGGGAGGAGAAACATGAAACTTCTTACCTTATGAGTAGACGCGGCTGGTATAATCTACTTATCGGAGGCTCTACTCAGGGGCGGATCCAGGGGAAAGGGGGGCGAACGGGGCAATTGCCCCCCCCAGAAGAGGAAACTTTCTTATTTTATATATATAAATAAAACCCATCCCAGAGTTTGGAGCCCTTTAAAGTAGCAGTATGACAACCCACCGTCCCCCCAAAAGTCGGTCCTGGATCCGCCCCTGGCTCTACTCTGATGTGCGGGATCAAGTCCACCCTAAACCATTGGCATTTCTCATCATTTCACCAACAACTTTGTTATATTTTATTTAAAATGTCCATTATCTCTTTTAACCTTGCAGAGTACAATCAAACAGACCGTAAAACCAAAATACGTGAAATAATAATAATAATAATAATAATAATAATAATAATAATAATAATAATAATAATAATAATAATAATAATAATAATAAGTACAGACCATTGCACTAAACTTTCTCGCTCTTACTTCGTAAATTGAATCATATTATGCTTTGGTTATTACGGAATTATTTATTAACAAGATATGAACAAAAATATAATAGGCATTTCCAGAAAACTTTGTGTTGAAGAAAACTCACCGCACGAGCAAATTACTACTTATGATTTAAGAAAAAATGGAAATGTATTAATCATATTGTAGATTTATTAATAAAATATTTATTTATGAAATACGAACAAGATTGCCTTTTTTTTTTTTTTTTTTTTTAGAAAATCGTCCGAGAAAAACGCTCCTCTACGAGTAAACCTTTCAGTGAAAAATTATCTCAACCATATCGTAGATTTGTTAATGAAACGTTTATTTATGAAGTATGAACAAAATTAGCTCAGTTGTTTTTTAGGTCATCACCTCTTATGTCTGGACGCAGGACGTTCTGAAACCATATGTAATGTCTTCTACAATGTATCTGGACTTGAAAAACAAAAAAAACTGGACGAAATAGAAGAGAAATAAGGCAATGTACCATGAAAAATGCGTATCGTACAAAATGTACGATAAGATCCCCAAAAGGGATATGCATCCAAAGTCATTGGAAACCGGTGCTGGGAGTATTATAGCAAATCCTAGTGTTGAAGATGTGTTTTACCTGTATGCAAATACGCATATTATTGGAATATTAACAAGAGAAAAATTAGGGTCCCAGACAAGGTCCAACTCAAAATGGCAATGGAGGTTATGTAGCACATCATTTAAAAGCTGTTGCAAAATGAAAGTAAATGTAGCAAGTCTAGACTCTCTACGATAATCCTATGCAAAATGACAGCCGGTCAAAGTGTAAACACAAACTTAGTTAAAAAGTCTATGGCCACCTTGAATCCAAGATGGCCGCTTAAAATCTATGTCATTCATTCTCTATTATGCATTTAGAAACAATAGGAAAACTAAAGAACAATTGAACTTCGATTCACTTCAACTACTATTTCATTCCGTAACAACATATATGTTTTTTTCCTAATGCACGTTCGTCACGGTTTTCTCGATATTTACGTGAATATAACGAATATGCGATGAACACAACTTCCTATTCATACTGCTAAACAAAACCTGAATACCTTCGGGTATTTTTCTAATTTCATCATACGCAGTTCATACATAAAGGACTTGCTGCACCAGTCAGGTTGGGGGTTCTATTGTAACGTACTCGTGATGGTTACATTTGTATGCCATTCGTTGGTTTGATTGCAATATTTTAAGCAATATCAAATATACAAAAAAGAAAAGAAAAGAAAAGAAAAAAACACTATAAGTACCGAAGGAATAAAACAGTTTCTTTAAACATAATAATAGTTTTTTTTAAGTCTACGAATAGTTTGTGAACTGTACTCTCGTTTTCTCTTGTACCTATTTCATGTAGAATATTTGGCCCACTTCACCTATTACGTCTGAAACCAACTGATGATCTTCGATCACTTAATCTACATTCGGAGTTTATCGTGTTACGATACTGTTGGACATGATCTTGTAGTAAGTTGATAATATGATATTTCTCGAATTATTGCAGTCTGTTTCATCGCTTATATATATATATATATATATATATATAAGAACTACTAGCAATTTTTTCATTCCATAGGAAAGTCCTCCTTCTGCCACATTAAATAGATTAATCGGAGGATCTCTTTAATTAAGGTTGTTTATCCCACCTAGAGAAGTTCTACTAGAATAGATTCAGTTCCTGGAGACTTGTTTGCCGCAACAACTTATTCAGTCTCTAGGAGAGACAGTTACTCAACCTGTAGTCTTCTGGTATGCATATCACTATATCTTTCCCCGTGTATATATTGGAGTATCGTTTTCATCTATCTAGAACATTTCTGGAACATCTAACTAGAACATTTCACTTGGAACATTCCTGGACTCAGCTAGGATGTTTATGTTTCTATCATCAACTACATTCAATATGTGCTATCAGCAGATATGTAATTAATCCGTTAAAAATTAACGATTAAATCAATCAGTTATGTTTTTGTTATTTTTTAATTTAATGAATTAAATTTTCCAGAAGTTAATTTTTAATTGACAACCGTTTAAAAAATTTGTTAGTAATTTAAAAAATTAAAGTGTATATGAAATGGACATTACAACCATTTTGGGGGGAGAATTTGAAACGCTTCATGAGGGTTCCCATAGCAGTAATTTGTAGGTTTTCCAAAGTGAACGTTTTGACCTCAATTAGGCTCGAAGTCTGTGTCAATGTCCCCTTTTTTCAAAGGAGATTAAACCAGTTCCTTGTAATAGTTCTTCTGTTGACGCGCCAAAGAGGCGTCGTGAACGAAAAAGGTTTCTGGTGGTTATATCCTGTTATTAGTGACGCGGTTGATAGAAGTTTACTCCCTCCCTAATTTTTGTCTTTCTTTGGAGTGGAGCTATCATGATTTATAACTTTATTTACAATCGCAAATGGCTACCTCCAATTAAAGAACAGAACAATGGGCGGTAATGTAAAGTGTCCCTTGACTCAAGAACAATATAAATATCATTGTCGCTTGCTAAAATGATAAAACTATATGAAAAGGACAAGACCTATCGAATTTACTAAGGTTAGAACTATAGGTACTTACTACAGTATTCTCAATACATATTTTCTAGTGCTATTACTAGATATCCTTCCCTTAAAATTTTAATAATTCTTATACCGGCGGTACTCTTGCTTTATCAGATAGTTAAACAGAGAAGCAATTCAAGCTTACAAAGAAGAGCTTTGTTATTACGTTGTACTCTCTTTAAGTTGACAATTTCTGAAGAGACAAATATGACATAAATTTAGTGTTTCTAATGTTTTAACACTCAAAAAACAAACTGTTGAGTAGTCCGGTGGATGACATACATAATTTTTTGTAGGGCAGACGCAGATCGAACACCCGGCAAGAGTACTTAGAAAGAAGTGGATAGAACTGAAACTGCAGAGATATCTTCTTAAAGTGTAGCTGCTTAATGTGTTTAATGAATAATATACAGTAAAGAATATGGGAAATGTAGATAGCGAACAATGTAATACTTCCAAAATGTTTTAAAGTAAACTAGAAGACTTTTCTGGGTTTTACTTAGTTCAGAAATCTGTGGGCTCAGTGTTCGGCGTCTGGTAGACATACACATTTTTGTATCTAGGATACGGGGATCACTTGGTAAGGACAGGGTAGAGGTGCACACTGGCAGGTTTTTGCGGTGCGGGTTGCGACCATCAGAATTCTTGGGGGACAAAATTTTCCATTGAAAATAGTACAATCAAACTGGAGATGGTAAATTTGGGGGACAGAATGGTAAGTTTGAGGTAGAAGAATGGTAAACTCGAAGGGGTTGCACGAAAGCACTTGCGGGAATGAGCACTCCAGGACAGGGGCAATTATATATACCAATGAAAGTATGGGTAAAATACTAACAAACATGGAACTCTATGCTGCTACTGGGCAAAGTCTTAAAAATATGTTATTTTATTAAATATTATTTTATAAGTATTAAAATTCCTACTTCCCAAATGATCATATATAGTGTCGTTGCGTTATTAAAACAAATTAGGGTGCTTTGGCCCGGGGTTGTTGACCTAGAGATATAAAGGACCACCCCCTCTAAATTTTGGTAGTGGTACATTACCTCCCCTCTAAATTTTGGGAGGGGTTCATAGAACTACTCCCTTAAATTTTGGAAATTGCCAAATTTAAAAATTTGGTATGGTAATATAAAACCGGGATATGTATCTTTGTAAGTTCCGGTGATCCATGGGTAAAATTTGCCAAAAGTTCAAATTTGGAGGTTTCTGACCTGTTTTGTCCTCTTTGATGAGGCTTTAGTACTTTATATGCTAATAAGAATGAGTATTAGGCTTTATTCCTTTTCATTAGACACTAGCTGAACCTGCGCTCTCTACACAGCACATCATTCGCATATGAGCATAAATCTCCTTCTCATTCCTCACAACATATGTATATGTCCCTTTACAGACACAAGTTGAAGACGTCTTGATTTAAAAAAAAATCGGCAAGGGGTATCATAAAGGGTAGATTTTTACAATTATTTTTTTAAATATCTCGCACCGTTTGCAAGATTTGAGCCTACTTCCGGTTGGAGTTTCTAATTCATGTATGACCAGTGTTTTCTTTCTTCTTGCATGCAGTATGTAATAAGCAAATACATTACATATACAATTAATTATAATGTCAGTTATATATGGTGTTCATTGCAAAACACTCAAAAAATAAAGATTTATCTTAAGACTCGAGAAATGGTTATCTTTCCGTTTTCACTATTATTTGGCCATGGAACAAACGCCTGAGACATACAACCCCAATATACAACATTGTGGTGTTGGAATGTATAACGCATAGGATATGATGTTCTAGTTTTTTTCTTTTTTTTAATTTCAACGCTTCCAGTGTACCCTAAAAAAATGTAATAAAGAAATAATGGCCATATTTTTTTTAAAAAATATTCAATCAGAACTGGACAATCTACGCAAAATTTCCAATCGATCAGTGAAAACGTCATCTTTCTACAGCCTGTAGTTTCCGAGATCTCATTGTCGAAAGGATTGGCCACAAACATATAAATATAGTTTAAAAGAACTCGGAAGATGGAAGCACAACTCACATGCATTGATTTTAGAGAAAGCTTATTAAAATACAAAGGATTTGAACAATAATTTTATATCATAAACTTTATGAGAAAGATATAGTTAACTAATTTAGACTATTTAAAGTACAAATACTTAAAATGCTTGTCTCTGTTAAACGTGAAATCACGCATGTTAAACGTAAATGAAAGATTTGACAGGCGAGGTTATAGGTTGGAGCTCAAGCGCTTTTAATTGCTATTGTAGCATTTTAATAGATAGATGGTACATTGACGCACCCATTTCGAAATTTGGGAGGGGTACATAGGGGTATTAAATTTGGAAATTGTCAAAAATAAAATTTGATTAATATTCTTTAGAACCCAAAAATACTACATCACTGTAAATTTGGATGGTCCAGCTTGTCCGTTCTATGAGTAAAAAACTTGTCAAATATATACGTTAGCAACACGGCGGGACATTTGAGTTAGCGTGAGGCGGCATTCCAAATGTATTGCTCCAAGGTTTATAAATTTGAGGGTTTATCATATTATATGGTTATATAGTTGAGTTTAGGGGTCTATTCTCTTTCATAGGACATAGATACATTGATGCTATCATCTTTGAGCTCGTTCGTGGCTAAGCGGTTAACGTACGCGCCTTTGGCGTGGGGCACCCGGGTTCTATTTCCGGCGAGAGCTCATATGATTCGATCCCACGTTAAGCTGCAGGTTCACGTCTCATATAGTCTCACTGTTGGGCTAATCAAATCAAATTCAAAATTTAAGATGAGAGCATCAATATACCCACGTCTTATGAAAGAGAATGAACCCCTATAGTCAACTGTATATACACATATGTTGTAAACAAACGTTATCAAAGAAAAATAAATCTCCCCCTCCCCTCCCTCTCCCCTAAGTTCTACCGTGAAAGTAATATGATGAAAACCATCCCAGGACCGAACCTCATCTATGTTAAAAATTTGATCAAGATCATTCGGGTGGTTCAAAAGTAATGAAGTCACAGACAGTCACTTTATTTTTTTTTACATACATCTCCTCACACCCCTCCCCTAAGTTTCACCTTCAAAGTAAAATGATAAAAATCATCCCAGGTCCAAACATCTCCATGTTGAAAATTTAATCTTGATCGATTCGGTGTTTCAAGAGTTATTAAGTTTTATTTATTTTGAGATATATATCTCTCCCTCCTCTTCCTCGGCCCTTCGTTCTACGTCAACGAGAAAATATTAAAAACTTTCTAGTCCTAAATCTCATCTATGTTGAAAATTTGATCGAGAACAGTCGTTTGGTTCAAGAATTATTAAATTTTATATATATCTATATATCTATATATCTCTCGATATATATATATATATATATATATATATATATATATATATATATATATATATGTGTGTGTGTGTGTGTGTGTGTGTGTCTATCTTCCTCCCCTCCCCTTCCCTAGGTTCTACTGCCAAGGTGAAGTTATAAAATACTTTCCAGTCCCGAACCTCATCTATGTTGAAAATTTGATTGAGATCGGTTGGGTGGTTCAAGAGTTACTAAGTCACAAACCTAGTCACTTTTATTTTTATTTATATCGATTTTTATAAATCTCTCCCCTTCTCCTTCCCTACGTTGTTTCATTAAAGTGAAATGATAAAATTCATTCCACTCCCAAACCTCACCTATATGAAAAATTTGATCGAGATCGGTCTGGTGTAATCATATAGTCTAACTTATTGAATATTATTGAAGAAAATTTTTACTTTTTAAGTGAACCTCGTATAAAAGCACTTTTAAGAATTTTTTCTCATCAAACAGAAGAATATGTATATATATTCGCGGAACGGAAGACTTGATGGGCCCTCTTGCTTCTCCAAATAAGGTGCTAAAATCCAACGTAAAAAGCAAACTTTGTCTTCAAACATTTTCTTTAATAGGTTATCATAGTTATTTTTTTATATAAATGCTGAAATACATTATTTTTGCATAATATCTCGTTAGTTAAGGAGCTATCGATGTAAACAAAAAAACAGACATTCGAAAATAGAACTGTTGCCAGATAAATATGTAAGGAGCATATCGAAGTCGCTTTTTTCTTCTTTTTCTTAATCTCTTGTCACAATTTCTTCGAGTGAAGTGTAAGCATTTTTTTTAGTAAATACAAATAAAAAACATTGAAACTCGAGCAAAATATAAAAATAAAAATGAGCACCTGTGGAGGGTGTATCAAAAGTTTTCCGAGGCAAGATGTGTCTTCTAAAGTTAAACGCGAGGATTGTAATTTCTGGCATGTAAAATGTGTACAATTAAAGGAAGAAGATATACAATTTCTGAAGGACCAAAATCAGATATGGAGGTGTGAAAACTGTGCAAAATCAAGGCGTAACAGTATGGCAGGTGAAAGTAGTTTAGGAGATGGGGAAAATTGTCCTACTATATTAGATGTTTATAAACTCTTACAAGAATTGAAATTTGAGATCTCGGAAATAAAGAAAAAAAGTGTTGAGACTGAGCGTGAATTAGGAAAGTCACTAGACCTTGCACACGAAAAACTTGACGAGAATTCTAGATTAATAAAACAACAAGCTGATGTAATGAATGAGTGTGTTAATAAAGTAGAAGCCTTGAATGTAAAAGTGTAATTATTGGAAAAACAACTAAAGGATACTCAGTTACAACTGGACGAACTCGATCAGTATGGGCGAAGAAATACACTAGAAACTTATGTTGTTCCGGAAAAATTGAATGAAGATCCGCGTGAAATTTTGAAAAAAAAATGTCGGAAAAGCGCTTGACGTTGAAGTGAAACTAGAAAACATTGATGCGTGTCACAGATTAAAGAAACATCCAAACGAGACATACCCGGGTATTATTGTAAAATTTGTAAATCGTGATATAAATGACAAAATTATGCAAAAACGGAAAGTTAAGAGAAATTTAATCACGAATGACATAGGATTTCAAAATAATATTCCAATCTATATTAATCATAGTTTAACAGCATATTGAAAGCTCTTATTTGGATAAGCCAGGAAACTACAGAAAGAAAAAAAATGCATTTTTATGGGTAGATTACTCGGAAAATATTGAACTTAGAAAATTTGCAGAAGATATAAAAATTGTTGTAATTAAAACAAATGAGGATATATCAACTCTGATGTAAAATGGATAATTCTAATTTTATATCTATTTACTATCAAAATGTTAGGGACCTAAATACGAAATGTGACGAATTTAGGGTTAATCTTATAGCTAGTTTACATGAATATGATGTAATTATATTAACAGAAACATGGTTAAAAGATGGTGTATTTGACTCTGAACTATTTATTGCACAATATAAGGTATATCGATGTGATAGACCTGGTATGAAAAGAGGAGGGGGAGTTATCATTGCAATAAATGCAAATATAATGTCAAAAGAGGAAAGACTTGTAGAAACAAATGGCTTTGATCATTTATTGATGAAGTTATTAATTAATGGGAAAGTATATTGGTTTATTTGTGTATATTTTACTCCGTCGTCTAGTGTTAATACCTATAACATTTTTTTCAGAATATTCGAAGATTTTGGTAACTTATACCATGGCAACTTATTTAATGTAGGCGACTTCAATTTGCCGTTAATAACTAATTCAAATTATGACTTAATGAAAGGGGGTCCAAGCTATAGAGGACTGCAACACTATAAATTTAAACAATTTAAAATCTATAAATAATATTCAGAATTGTAACAATCGGACTCTTGACTTAATAATAACTAATTTACCATGTGTACAAGTGTACAATGAAGAAAATTGTCTTGTGAATCCTAATGTTCATCACCCTGTTCTTCACATTACAATTATGAATACAATTGTTAAAAAAAGATGTTAATAAAATTACAACTAGAATTTTAAATTTTAAGAAAGCTAATTTTTATGAAACTTATAAATTATTAAAAAATATTAATTGGTCAATGATAGAAAATATAGATGATGTAAACGAAGCAGTAGACTTTTTCAATACAACCATATATAATATTTTCGGAAAATAAGTTCCAAAAGAGAATTGTAGTTCCTCAAATTTGTATCTATGCTGGTTTTCTAATGATATAATTAGGATGATAAAATTAAATAAGTACCACAGAAAACACAAAAAGAATTCGGTCTATAACTTAAGAAAATTTAAAGAAATTAGGAAAAATTTGAAAGATATGACTTCCAAAGCATATAAAAGTTTGTAGAGAATTCAGAGATGTATATTAAAGATGATGTTAGCACATTTTGGAACTTTATTAAATACAATAAAAATGAAAAATCATATCCGCAACTTATGACTGTGAATGGAAAGAAATTAGCAGATAATAAGATAATAGCCAGCGAATTTGCCAATTATTTTAAGTCTGTGTTTTCAAATGTTAAACCTAGCTATAACTGTGATGACAATAATAATAATATGCAAGCAAATAAGGTACTTACTTTAGAATTAATTACAGTAGATGAATACCAAGCAGCAATAAAGAAATTGAAACCAAGGAAATCCTGCGGTATTGATGGTATTCCTCCTTATATACTTAAAGCATATGCAGATATTCTTGAATATCCCTTATGTTACATATACAATTTGATTATTAAGAAAGAGTCATTTTCGAATATATGGAAGACATCAAGAGTTACACCCATATTTAGAAAAGGAAGTGATACGGTGATTGAAAATTATAGACCTATTTCCATTATTTGTGCCCCAGCTAAAATATTGGAACATATAATATATGCAAGAATATTTAATCATGTGCGAAGTTATATAAGTGTAAATCAACATGGTTTTATATCAGGTAGGTCGACATACCAACCTTATAAATTTTACTCAAGATATATATGAGGCTTTAGATCTCCAGAAATGTATAGATAGCATATATTTTGATTTCACCAAAGCATTTGATAAAATAAATCATGATGTTTTATTAAGCAAATTACCTAGCTTTGGACTTAATCGGTCTTTCCTACGGGTAATTGCCTCGTATCTCTCAGAAAGGAAACAATATGTTGCATATAGACAAGCTTCATCATTCTATTATAATATGAATTCAGGTGTACCGCAAGGGTCAAATTTTGGACCACTATTATTTATCATATGTGTAAATGATCTTCCAGCAAAAATAAAATATTCTATATGTACAATGTATGCTGATGATATAAAATTATATAAAATAGCTTTAAAAGAAAGTGATATGAAAAATTTACAAGAAGATATAAATGCCATATTTGAATGGAGTAAAGATAACTATTTAGAATTAAATGTAAAGAAATGTCATTAGGTAAGGTTTGGAACTTATAAAAATGTATAGAACTACAAGTATTATTAGAATAATGTTGAACTCGAAAAGAAACATCAAGTTAAAGACTTTGGTATTGTTTTTGATAGTAAGATGTCGTTTAATGATCATATTCAAATTATTATGGCAGAAGCTTATAAAAATCTATGTTTCGTTATTAGAAACACAAGAAATTTTACAAATTTGGAGGCTATTAAACTATTGTATTATAATCTTGTTCGAACTAAACTGGAGTATGGGTCAATAATATGGTCACCGAATTACACTTCTTACCAGAGACTAAGAAAATATTCAGAAAAATTTTTACATTTCCTTTTTCATAAGAAATATAATTTGTCATCGTATAGAATGGGAATTTCTTATAATGAAATATTACAGGAATTTCAGTTTAACCCGTTACATAAAAGGCGCACATTACATGAACAAATGTTTCTTTGTAAATTTATGAATGGAAACATTGAAAGTAGGGATTTCTTATAAAAAAAAAGATTTACTTTAATGCAGGTCAATGTAACTTAAGAACACGGAACTTTTTCGTAAATGAAATACCTAAGACGAACCGTTATAAAAATTCACCACTATTTAGAATAATAAGTAACTACAATGACATTTTAAGAAATCATGATTTGGACTTCAGTTTCAATGTTAAGAAATACAATATTATTATGCAAAACGCATTAAAAATATAAATTAATTCTAATACATAGCTGCAAATTTATGAATCTATATGAAATGTAAATATGTAAATAGTGTGGAACGTATGTTTATGTGTGTGAAGGTGTAGTATTTATATATAAACTATTTATCAAACAATATATAAATGTGTGTATGTAAAAATGTATTTACGCATTTATGAATATTACTTTATATGTTCTTTTGTAAAATTCTTTATGTGTATATTATGTGTATTTTATTTTTGTTTAAGTATAAGTTAAAATTGTAAATCAACTATAGTAAAAGCTCCTATAATTGGAAATGATCGTCACTGTTGGAGTTAGATTGTTAAATAAACAAATAAATAAATTTTTAGCTTTGACATTCACAGGTTTCATTGCGAGCCCCTCTGCTTAGTAGAAGAACGGGGAGATGGGGAGAGAAGCCAGTCAGTTTAGCTGTGAACGAGCAAACGAACAACAAGCCAATTTACGTTTAAATTTCAGTAACTTATAGTTTTCAGTCTGACTAAAACCTGGACATGATAAACAGTACGCACACTTTGCTACGCTTAGAGTGAAATTAATTATTGTCGTTTGTGCAATGAACATAGTAACAAATACTACGTATACAGTGCGTTACACTACATTAGTAATTAATATGCTATGATAAAGAAAATGTTGCCTCAAAAAGAAAAGTTTTAAAACGTTTGCTCGCGAAGCGCTATCTGTAAAGTTTTCATACCTTGAAGGAACTAACAGCAATGGAGAAGATTCAGCTGATTTAGCTCGAAAGGAAGAACTTTGACATCGCACCGAATGGAATGTTGTAAACGAGGATTTCTACAAGCAACTGCCACGCTTCATGAACTTACCAGAAAACCTTCCCTTCCTCTCCCAAATTATCCAAGGAGCTGACAAAAGTGAAGCAATCGCAAAGTGACAGTGAAGTTCAACCGGTAACCCGCGTCTTCCGCGATCGTAGTGAAAATAATTGTGCCCAGTGTAAAATTGCATTATCATATTTAATTATTTAAATCAAAGTGCCAAAGTGTAATTTAATATGTGTTTGTGTAGTTTCAGTGTTGTTAATTAAAACAAAAACGTAAAAGTTTGCATATCCTTTACGAAAATAATTACCATGATTTAAAATTATGTTTTATAGTTTAAGAGAATTTAATCTACTTTTTCTTTCCAGCATAAATAATTAATGCCTATACAACATAATAATTTTTGCATTATTAAATTGAATCGGCATTGACAATATGATTAGAATCAGTCTTTATGTCAATTTCTCAGAATGTTCTGACCGAAACTCTGAACCATACTAACGTGTGCTACAAATTTCTAACTGAAATGACTTAGTATCTTAGAAACTTTTTATACTTGGGGGCAGAGCGTAGCTCATCTGAAATTTGTAACACCGTGTATTTAGACAACTCAAGGATGAATTTAACTAATCATCTTAGGATAAGAAATGAAATAATCAATTTCTTTTGGATATTTTCGACATCACACCACAAGCTATCAGGACTCGAAATGGTTTTAACTATAAAAATCTACTAAATCGTAATGGCACAGAAACTTAACCATTATGACTATCCAACATCGTAAATAGATGTAATACTCACAGGTAGTTTAGCTTTGATAATCTCCAGTCGACGTCTTTTCACTATCCGATCTTGATTACAACACCCCAGTCTACTCTCCGTCCTCAACCAGCACAACCCCTTTTCGGGATTTCGGTGCTTTCTGGTTGTAGCGTAGAGCTTAGCTCAAGTCTCCTTATGAAATGCCTTACTTTGTTATTTCCGTATAGGAAAATTTCCTATAATTGTGGTGTGATGCCTGCGTTATCTGTTTTTATTTTCGTAAACAACTTGAATATCACTTCTTTGTTTTACACTAAAGAAAATAAATTTACAAAATACATGTAAGGATTTTGGGTACTTTACATTACCCCTGCCTCGAAATTTTGAGCACGATCCTCTGTGCCAAAAGAAAAAAAGATTACTGTCCACCTGTATAAACATGAAAATAAAATAATAATTAAATTCGTCCATTAAACTTCGAACACTCTGTATATATAAAGTTTTCTTTTGACTAATATGTATGTATATAAGTTCCACCCCCAGCATTGTCCGTCACCAATAACATGAATATATGTTGTTTGTATCACATGAGTATTCTGCTGACAAAGTAATATTACAATAACTGTAGGTTAATGTCACTGCATCCTGTCTATAAGAAAGGAAGAAAAAAACATTGTGACAAAACACTTCGCACTCTGAATGAAACAAAAAACTGCACTTTAGTTTATTTCACTAGTTATGTGTGAGTTTGTGTTTTTCGTAGTCTGTTCCTTGCTATACCGGAATACATGTTACTTGGAGGTATGTATTCTGTCATATGTATTTAATTGTCATTATCATTGAAGTCCTCAATTCGACAACTGATAATATTTAATACTCTGCAAGCATAGATTTTTGAGGATCCTATTGTTCGGCTCAGTCCACATGGTCCATTGTTGATATCTGACATTGGAAATAAGGCATCTATGAGAAACTGCTACTGCTGGAGTTGTTCTTTTGTTTTTGATTTTGATATGTTGTTGTGTAGGCGTGATCATTTAATGTTTTTGTTTATGCGTATAGTAATTACATTCATTTACAGATATTAAGATAAGCACAACTGTTAAGTCTGCACCATTACATAGAAGTAGTGAAATGAGTCCCTTTTTAATGCTTGAATAACATGAAGTTATAAGAAATCATTGACATACCATTATCATTAAGAACTATAGTAGGCGTAGAAGGCTTAATTGTTGGATATTCATTTAATGTATCATCATAGAGGTGTATTGAAGAACAATCTGGGGTTATGTGTGAATCTGTTTTTGAAGAAACATATTTGGCAGATCGAATATGTGAATTTGAAACATTATTTGGGGTTAATTTAATTTTGAATAGTTTGTATATTATAAATGACAAAATTATTAAAATGATTACTAAGATAGTAATTATAGGGATGACGAAAGTATAATATGATTGCATTGTGGAGCGTACCTAGAAAGGCAAAAGAAAAAAAAATTCAAAAATGAAGTTGTTACTTGGTTATTCTTCTTTAAAATATACTTAGCATAATTTTAATAATAACCAAATATTTTTTTTTTTGAATTAACTAGTTTCTTTGAAGGATGCTTTGCATACCTATTGCCTAGTTAATCTGCTGTGAAATAGACTCTACTTGAAAATTTGCTTCGCAAAATTTATATTCATAGCCTACTCACGTTTCAATAACTTAATATTTGATTTCATTGTTTATTTCTTTAATCATTTTCAGGCCTGTGAATATGATTATTTAGTTCAGTTACTATCTTATTCAGCTTGTACATTTTAATAACTAGAGCTACAATAAGAATTGGTAATACAAATCCTACTAGTATAAAATAATTCCAATGCTATAAGTAATATGAGTATCAAAGTGAGCCCATATTGGCATAGTAGGGTTCACTGTCAAATTTGATAGTTGAGAAGAAAGGTTCTGTAATTTATCCAAGTAAAATTGGCTTCCTACATCCCATTGTGAAAATGAAAGATTTATAGGTAACTCTATGTTATGATATGTAACCTCTAC